>NC_135649.1:110428546-110731576 GCF_053574225.1 Canis aureus
TATTTATTTATTCATGAGAGAGAGAGAAAGAGAGGCAGAGACACAACACAGGCAGAGGGAGAAGCAGGCTCCCTGCAGGGAGCCCGATGTGGGACTCGATCCCAGGACTCCGGGATCATGCCTGGGGCCAAAAGCAGACACTAAACCGCTGAGCCACCCAGGGATCTGTGACTTACAGTTTCAAATCTAGTTGCTATACTTCTCTAAATCTCAGGCAGTTTGTTAAAAGAAACCAAGAGGATCATCAATGTTAAAGATATTTTTCTGGCTAAAGATTCTAAATCTTAAAAAATTCTAACATATGAAGAAAAGTCAAACAGACCAAAATACAGTAGATCTTGCTTTTGAGCCCCTTGTACCCCCCTGCTGGGCCCCCTCAATCCCAACGCATATTGTGTGACTCTTTTCAATAATCTAAACCCTTGGGAAACTTAGCCCATGCTTGCCATTCTGTCTGTATGGTCCCAATTAAGTCTGTGGACTGTAATATGGAATCCTGACAAGGCTCTGAATGTTGCTAAGTTAATAGAATATTCTGGCAAAAAGCAGAGTGGAGGAGATGATACTTTACAATTGTCTCACTTAGCATGCTCCTTTTATTCTGAGAAACACTGGCAATGGGGTTGGTTTCAATTTAACATTTTCCTTTAAGGGAACCTAGCAGTGGTACTCCTCTCCCAGTGTGGTTTAGATGAAGCATCAAGTCCGATGACCTCGAGGCAAGTCTGCTCAGTGCTTTGTGGGGTCAGTGAAGCTATTGCAAGAAGCAGACCCCAAACTGTGAGGCTCAGTCACTTGCTTGTTCCAGCAAAGGAGGAAGAGCATGTTTAATCGACCCATTGATAGATAGTTGTTCTTATTTTATTCTCCTAAACAGCCTTGGTATCTTTCTATTGTGGCTTCCCGAGGATTCCTGGCCTGAGCCTTTTATAGTCCCTAACGAAGCTATTGTACTATTTTCAGTCAAGATCTGTGGCATGAAACAAAGAAGGCACTTGACAGAGCTGTTTCCAGTGCAGTTATTGACAATAATCCCAACCTATTGGGGCCAAAAAGAACCAAGATCAAGACAAAGATCAAACTGTTGTTGCAATCTTGCGCAATAGCGGCTCCAATGAAAGAATGCTGGGCAGCAAACCAGCAGAGACAATTCATCTCAAAGACTTTTCCTTAGAAAAATTCTTCAAGACATCTGGCCCCCAGCTCTGAAGTTTTCCTGTTTTGTGTTATCTAAATGTTTGTTGGGTTTCAGCTTTGCTACGTGTTTTCGGTTTTCTAAAAGAATTTACCTTTATCTTAAAAAACAGCATGAAATGAATGATCCCTTAAGGGCTTGAAGCAGGTTATAATTGCATATTATTGTACCTGACTATATTTTAAATAATGGGAACACAAAAAATATGAGTATCAGAAGTCTTGGTTAAAATGTCCATGAAAGATGAAACAGGAGGGGTTGACAGGTATTTCTTTAAGGCGATATGGGTGGTTCAAGTCTACTAATTGGCTACTAAAGAAGTTCATTTGTTCACCATTAGGTCAAACTAAAAAAAACAGCCCATTTAAAAAATATTTTTTATTTATTTATGCATGAGAGACACACAGAGAGAGAGAGAGAGAGAGAGGCAGAGACACAAGCAGAGGGAGAAGCAGGCTCCCTGCAGGGAGCCCAATGTGGGACTTGAACTGGGAACTCCAGGATCACACCCTGAGCCAAAGGCAGACACTTATCCGTTGAGCCAGCCAGGCATCCCACTTAGCCCATTTCTTTGAAGGGAGGTGAATATTAAACTCCAGTGGTCCTGATGTTTTCCCAGAATCAAGCGCCATGCTCCTTGAACTCAGGCAAGATATTTTTCTTAGATAAACATTTCATAAATATCTACTATATGCCAGTTGCTGTGGTGGGAGATTAGGAGTATATCCTCAAAAATCCCAAAGTTGTAAGTAGGTATGGATACATGTTTGAGAACCACCAGCTATCACCTGATTTTGAAATCCATGAGCAAGCTTTGAGCTATGGAAGTGCTAATGACAGCCATCCAAGGCCAAGAGGCCAGTAGAAATGAGATGCAGATGTGGTACCCTAGAGGTTGGAAGTAGGGCTTGAGAGGCCTAGGGGATTTGACTTTTTAATTCACTCCATTCTCACCTCCTTACCTTTGTTCTTCTATCTCTGAAGACATCAGTCTCTAGGCAGGAGTGAGTGATTAAGCCAGTCACTGCAGTGAGCATCTCAGCCATGGCTCTCCTTCAGAATCGAACTTAAAACAAAACAAAACAAAACAAAACAAAACAAAACATTTGCCCAGTTTCAGAATCAGAATTACTAAGATGGAGCTAGGGACTCCATATTCTTATAGCATTCCCGTCACAATTTTAATGCTCATCTTAGGTTAAGACTTCCTGGACATAGAGCCCATGTATTCAGAACACTTCGTACTAACGGGCCAGGAGACTATGAAAGAGAGAGAGAGCCAGGTCCCTGCCTACAAATGATTTATTGCAACCAGAGAACTGTAGGGAGAGAACATGAAAATAATAAAGTGAAGGAACAACCCAGAAAGAAGGCCATCGAACTCTGTTACATTTACTGTTTCAGAGGTTGTAAGTAGTATTGAAGCTTTTGCACAAGTAGGCTCACCTCTAATATTTGGCTTTTTTTAAAAAGATTTTATTTATTCATGAGAGACACAGAGAGAAAGGCAGAAACATAGGCAGACAGAGAAGCAGGCTCCTTGCGGGGAGCCCGATGCAGGACTCGATCCCAGGACCCCAGGATCAGGACCTGAGCCAAAGGCAGATGCTCAACCACTGAGCCACCCAGGTGCCCCTCACCCCTCATATTTGTAAGACCTGTAACCATAGTACAAATGGAAACATGTGTGTGAGTGTATCTCCAAATACTTAAAAGTTATAAATAAGCTCAGAAACTGTTAATCAAAATATGTCTATCCCTCTATCTTGACAAATACATTTTTGTAAGACCTGAAAGACCAGGTTTGAATTTAAAATTACTGGATTCCCTGGAGTTCCACACTGGACCATAATGACATGGGGAGAGTAAGCTTGGGTTACTAGCCTTTGGCCCAGCTACCCTTCCTTTCCCCCTTATTCCATCTCCCACTATAAGGAGCCCCATGGGTGCATGGACCAGTAGGCTGGAATCTCTCTCTAAATTCTATTCACATCTCTCTGAAAACAGCTACTCCTTTGGCCTTCCCTCTAGTATATCGTATTCATACTGAGTACATCATCTGCCCTTTGAAAGAGGGACCCAGGGAAGAAGCCCATGCAATCTCTAGAAGCTAGCTTGGGTCATTTGGTCAGGGAATTCCAAGGTTCCTTTTATCTAAACCATGGTCTAGAAGGTTTTGGCCTTGCTGGCTCCTCACCCTGTAGGAAGGGGCCCAGCCAGAGTGGGGTTCTCTAATGGTCAAGGCCAAGGATAGGGCCCCTCTTAATGGGATCAAAGAATACCACTGTGTCCACACAAGATGACAGATGAGTCCTACAAACTATAGGCTATGGGAACACGAAAACCTACCTCACTGACCAAAACTTAGTTATGTAGCCACAACCAGCTAAAACTTGCACCCAGATAAAAATGGAGATTCTATTCCTGAGGAAAAAGAGGAATCTGGTGACAACTAGCAGTGTCTGGCAATGGGCTTTTGATTTCAAACAATAGAAACTGACTTTGGAAGATTTAAGCAAAAAGGGAATTTACTGGATGACTATTGGGTGATTCAGATATTTGATAGGCTGAGTCGAGGGTCAAGCTCTGAAAGGGAGCAAATGATCTATCCAGAACACCATCAACAACCCAACCCTCAGAGCTGCCATCACTACCAGACTCTAAATGATGCCACTGATGCTATGTATACTTTCTCAAATGTCCCTACAGCTTGACATCATTCTTTCTAGAACTGTGCTGTTAAATACGGTAGCTAGTGCATGTGGTTAGTGGTACTGTATTGTACAGTGCAGATATAGAACATTTCCATCATTGCAGAAAATTTCTTTGGACAGTGCTAGTCTAGACTCAAAGTCCTGGACCAAGGCATCCAATTTGCCAAGGGCTAGCCATAAACTATTATGTGCCTACCTCTTGGCCATCAGGAGGACGCCCCACACCACAGTGCAACAAAACTTGCTCACAATAGGGAGGAGGTGTGGATGCCTGGCAGCTAAAAAAGCAGGAAATGTCCTCTGCACACTTACTGGCAGTGTGATCTTGGGCTAACTACTTTTCTAGCCTCAATTTTTTTTGCATCTGTACAATAGAAATAATGATAACTGCCTCTTAGGATTGTTATGGAGATAAAAAGATAAGATATGAAAATTACCAGGACCATCTGCATTAATGGAGTCTCAGATATAATAATAACCAAATGCAGTGCATGGTCTATGATTGGACTCTGCTTTGAACAACCAGCTGCAAAAGACATTTGGGAGACAATTGGGGGAAATTTTAATATAGAATAAGGGTTAGATAATATTAGAAAATTATTGTTAATTTTGTTAGGTGCAATGATGGCATTGTGATGATATAGGACCCTATATCCTGGCTAAGAGTTTTTAAGGATAAAATATTATTGTGTCTAGAATTCTAAATATAAAAAATAGATGACAGAACTATGACAAAATGCGCATTGTTAAATCTAGACAATAGGTAAATGGACATTATTCTTATTCTGTCTTATTTCTGACATTTTAAAAAATAATTTATTAAGAAAGAAAAGTACCATGTCCATAACAGGAATTCAATAAATGTGAGTTTCTTTTCTTCTCTCATAATCTTAGGGACCTTATAGTCATCTCAAAATGGCTAGAATGCTTCCCATACTTTTCCCAGCCAACCTGCCCCACTTTTCCCAAGGCTACCTGCTTCCAGGCTTCCTGCCCTTTCTGTGATGGCACACTCTCTGTATCTGTGGGGTCCTTTGAATACAAAGAGTAGTTTGCCCAATAATGGGAGGAGCCTCAGAAAGAGAATGCTTGTCCATATCACTGATACAAGATGCAAAGCCATGGGACGCCTGAATGGCTCAGCGTTAAACTCTGCTTTCAGCTCAGGGCATGATCCTGGGGTTCAGGGATCGGGTCCCACATGCCTCTGCCTGGGTCTCTGCCTCTCTCTCTCTGTCTGTCATGAATAAATGAATAAAATCTTAAAAAAAAAAAAAACAGATGCAAAGCCTTTCCCCTTGCACCAGAGCAGGAGTTCAAAGAAAGATCGGTGTGCTGGTGATCATTTTCATATATGTCAGATCAGCCCCCCTTCCTGATGCCTAATTTAGAAATAAGTGATGTTGGGAAAGAGGAGGATGTGGCAGCCAGTTTTTCACTTTAGTTGATCCACTTATTCAGTGAATGTAGAGGACAAAGGTATGGAGGTTTGGAGGGTTTGAGTCATCTCACAAAGATTGATAGTGGGAGACAGGCAGACGGACCTAGAATAGATCACCCAATTTTCTCTCTCTCTTTTTTAAAGATTTTATTTATTTATTCATGAGAGACACACACACAGAGAGGCAGAGACACAGGCAGAGGGAGAAGCGGGCTCCATGCAGGGAGCCTGACGTGGGACTCGATCCCTGAACCCCAGGATCATGCCCTGAGCCAAAGGCAGATGCTCAACCGCTGAGCCACCCAGGCATCCCCTCAAATTTCTCTTTGAGTGGTCATGAGAAATGACTTACCAAAAACAGGGATTGTGAAGCCTGTGGCAAATAAACAGCAAGCTACAAAGGCTAAATAATGTCTTTGTGTAGTGTTGAAGTAACAACAGTTTCCATGTGTATGTGAGATCAAGGCAAGTAGCCAAGATCATCAGTGCCTACTTCTAAAGGCAAACTAACTTATGGTACAGGACCTATCTTTAGGTACCATGTGCCAAAATATCAGCTTTGTATACAAGAAGCAAGCATTTTGCTTGAGGCCTATAGCTATTTTCAACATTAGAGATGATAAAATAGTGACTAAATAAGAAAGCTAGTTTTTTTTTAAAAAAAGATTTTATTTATTTATTCATGAGAGACACAGAGAGAGAGAGAGAGGCAGAGAAACAGGCAGAGGGAGAAGCAGGCTCCATGCAGGGAGCCCTATGTGGGACTCAATCTTGGGTCTCCAGGATTACGCCCTAGGCCGAAGGCAGGCGCTAAACTGCTGAGCCACCCAGGGATCCCCGAAAGCTTTATATTTGGTGTAGTAAGTAAAACAATGAGTAAGGACATTTTTTTCCAACCAGATTTCTACCTTAAACATTATGTTTCGAAGTTTAACAATTGGTGTGTGTGTGTGTGTGTGTGTGTGTGTGTGTGTTGGGGGTAGAATGAGTACTCTGAGTGACTTTCCCACTGCATAGCGGCTATGTCCTGGATAAAAAATATGAAATGCCTTTCAAGGCATTTCTGGTTAAGTGGTTGGAGAGATTTCCAAAGGCTTCCACAACAGCAGTTTCTAAAATAAAAAAATAATCCAGGCCCAGACCAGAGCAGGAAGGCTTAAATTATAAGCAATAGGTAAGTGGGGAAATGCCCTGAGGGTAGATACCAATAGCAACACATAATAATACTGAGAAATGGGCCAGCTTTGAGGTAGGAATGCTGGTCGAGGACCCATTTATTAAGCCAAGATCTTTATAGTGGCTGAAGTGGTCTTAGATCAGAGATGTCTCTGACTTTCTGCTGAAGTAACTCCTTTACAGAAAAAAGCTCTTCTAATTTAGACCTACAGGGTTCTCACAGATTAAAATCACAGTCAGCTTGCAATACAGTAAGACAAGCCACCCTGAGCCAGAGGCAGCATAAATAACATACAATAGATTCAGATCTTGGTTTGATGTGCAGATGGTTAAGCATCTCCCTTCAGCTCAGGTCATGCTTTTGGGGTCCTGGGATCGAGCCCCACATCGGGTTTCTGGCTCAGCAGGGAGTCTGCTTCTCCCTCTGCATCTCCCCCTGCTCATGCTTTCTCTCTTTCTCTCTGTCTCGAATAAATAAAACCTTATAAAAAATAGATTCAGATCTCCAAAATGATTGGAAATATAGGAATTTTCAGTTACAGAAAATACAGAACAACTATGTTTGAAATGTTTGATGATATAAAAGATGTGGTCATACAAATGAGCAGGTAACAATAGGCTGGCAGAAATAACTAGAAAGATTTTTTAAATAGAACTTCAATAAATAAAAATACAATTATTGAAACAAAAAACCCAAATGGACTGTTTAAACAGTAGATTAAATCCAGCTGAAGAGAGGATTAGAAATTACCCAAAATGCAGCACAAAGAGGGAAGGAGATAGAAACTATGAACGAGAGAGATCAAGTGATTGGGGGCTAGAATGAGAAGGTCAAACATAAATCTGATTGGAGTTTCAGAATAAGAGGAGAAAGAGAGAGAGATTTAAAGACATAGTGGCATGACTCTTAGACGACTGATGGAAAGCATAATGCATATCCAGGAATCAAAACATATACCAAGAAGGATATTTTCAAAAGAGGAAATTCATGTCTAAACAGATCATAATTCAATTGCAGAACACTAACTGCCAAGAGATCTTAAAAGGGACCAGAGAGAAAAGATGGATCATCCTTAAAGGAATGACAATTAGACTAACAGTTGCCTTCAACAGCAATGGAAATCAGAAGACTATGGAATAATATTTTTCAATTATCAAGAGAAAATAACTTAGAGCTTAGAATTGTGTACTCAGAAAATCATCTTTCAGGAAGGAGGGTAAAATTAATGTTTATAAATACACAAAAATGGAGGGATTTACTACCAAAAGATCCTCACTAAAAGAACATCTTCTAAAAGATGAGCCTCAGGAAGAAGGAAAATGATGTCAGAAGGATGATCTGAGATGTGAAAAGGAATAGCGAACAATAAAAACAACATATACGGGGGTAGCTGTCTGGCTCAGTCGGAGGAACATGTGACTCTTGATCTTGGGGTTGTGAGTTCCAGCTCCACGTTGAGTATAGTGATTACTAAAAAAAATAAACTTTAAAAAACCATATGTAACCATATATACATATGAGCAAATACGTAAAAATGCAAAATCATACACATATGATCAAATAATATTTTTTTGGGAAAAGGAATACTAATGTTGAATTATAGAATTAAGAAAAATGACAAAAATAAAATATTGGCCAAGAATCACATGCAAGTCGGGAGAGGAAATCAGAGTTAAAATCTCCTAAGATCCTTGAGGCACCTGGGTCGTTTCAGTTGGTTAAGTATCTGACTCTTGGTTTCAGCTCAGGTCATGATCTCAGGGTTTTGAGATCAAGCCCCACATTGAGCCCCATGTCACTCCTGTGCTTAGCACGGAGTCTGCTTATCCCTCTCCCTCTGCTCTTCCCTGCACTTGCACTGTTCCTCTCTCTCAAATAAATAAATAAGATCTTTAAAAAAATCTCTTAAGATCCTTAAGAGTATTGTTAGAGAACAAGTGTTAGGAAAACATTTTCTATAAAGGAGCAGCTAGCAAATATTCTAGTTTTTGCAGGCCATGCAGTCCCTGTCATGAATATGAAACTCTACCATCATAGGGTGAAAGTAGCCATAGTTGGTACATAAGTGAAAGAAGCCCATGGTCCAGCAAAACTATTTACAAAGACAGGTGGTGGGCAGATTTGATTGATTGGACCATAGTTTGCCAATCCTCTTTCTAGAGGAAAGTTAAAATATTATTAAATTTTTTACTTTGTAAGGTGAGTATACATGATAAAAATTTCAAGGGTGATCATAAGTGAGTAAAAACAGAGTCGATGGGGTTCTCTGGGTGGCTCAGCAGTTTGGCACCTGCCTTCACCCCAGGATGTGATCCTGGGGTCTCGGGATCAAGTCCCATATCAGGCTTCCTGCGTGGAGCCTGCTTCTCCTCTGTCTGTGTCTCTGCCTCTCTCTCTCTCTCTCTCTCTCCCTCTCTCTCTCTGTCTCTCATGAATAAATAAATAAAATCTTTAAAAAATAATTGAGTCGATGAAGTCCAAATAAGTAAAAAGGAACAATGAAATAAGGAAAGAAATACACTCAAAACCAGACAATAAACCACAAACAATTCAAATAGCAAGAAATGGGAAAGAAAAAGAATCACAGAAAAAGCAAGTAAAAAATAAGGTAGCAAACCAAGTCCAAATATAATAATTGCTATTACTCACTGAATATGCAAGTGAATTAACTAGCTAATTTATTTATTTATTTTTTAAAGATTTTATTTATTTATTCATGAGAGACACAGAGAGAGAGAAAGGCAGAGGCACAGGCAGAGGGAGAAGCAGCCTCCATGCAGGGAGCCCGACACGGGACTCCTGGGTTTCCTGGATCAGGACCTGGGCTGAAGGTGGTGCTAAACTGCTAAGCCACCTGGGCTGCCCTTAACTAGCCAATTTAAAAAGCAGAAATTATCAGATGGGATTTTTAAAAAATGTAGCTATATGTCCATTACAAAAGTCACATTTAAGGCATAAGAATGCAGAAAGGCAGAAAGTAACAGAATAAAAAAAAAAAAAGACACACCAGGCAATTATTAACCCAAAGAAAGCTACATTGGGGAATACAGACTTTAAGATAAAAAGCATTATCAGGGTTAGAAGGGCTCACTAGATCACTGTAAAGGATTCAATTCCTCAGGAAGATAAAACAATTCTAAACTTGTATGCACCTAATAAAATAGACTAAAATGCATAAATATTGGCAGGGGAACAGTCCTTTGGGAGATGCTGGGAGTAGGTGATGACTTTAGGAGCTTAATGAGATTGAGCACTTAAGCAACCAGAGTCATAAAATCATGTGCTTCCATCCTTAAAAGTAGAGCCACACCCCAAAATAGGGTAGTGTTAAGACCACCTAACACCATGAAAAGGAGTGTGTGCGTGTGTGTGTTTTAAACTTAATTAATTAGAGGAATTCCCAAAGGGATGAGTGTGCGTATGGGGGGAGTGCTAGAGGATTCCTATTTACATAATAGCCCAGAGGCTGGCTGGAATCCATTATTAGATTCCCTGCACATGTGCCCTGGAAAAACTGAGCAGAGGGGAGAGACCATATGGCCAGCAGAAGAAGAAAGCTAGTGTGATCGGTTCACGAAGGTAATGCTTGCCCTACACACAAAGGAGATCCATCCTAGCTTCATTTATTTCAGAGAACAGTGACTGACCAGCTTAGGTAGACATCAGGAACACTGGGAGGAATCCTGTAGGGAGAAAACCACTCAAAACATAATTCTAAGGTCATTAATCATCATTCTCTTCATCTCCATCAATCAGTTCGGGCTGCAGTGGGGTGTACATAATACTGAGAATACCTGCTCTTTCCCTTCAAATATCAGCCATTCCCTTTATAGAATAAAGGCAAGAAATCAGTGAAAAGACAAAAAAATGCCCATCTCTTCATATCCTGACTAATCTCTGAAAAAGCTGAGTTCAGGACTGATGAAGGCTCAGAGCTCTGAGCATGGCAAGGGCTGAGTCTGCTATGAAATAGGGGGTCTGGGGAGGCTAAGGGAAATTCACTAAACATGGGCTGTCCTGAATTATCAAGGAGGGGATAGAGATGTGGGGCGGAGTGGGTGTGGAAAGTAGGGTGCTTTAGGCTTTTGGTTGCTATAGGAGTGGTGAGGTGTCCTGGTTCTCTTCCTTTGGCCCTCCACCCCCTGGCCCAGATCTATGCCCCACCTCGCTCTGCCTTGCTGTGCACCTGGGAAGCTGGGCCTTGTGGATGGCATCATCTGGGCTCACTTGCTGGCCAGCTTCCACAGACACTGAGCAATGGGAGACCCTGGCAGTAAGGTGGAGTAGGAAGAGAAAGCAGTGAAGGTCTTTCTTCCCTGCTCCCTCTCTGCTTCGGCAGTGCATCCCTTCAGGACTCTTGAAGCTCCAAAGACCCTTTGGCTATAAACAACTCTACCTTAATGATAATGGCTAGCATTGATTGAGTGCTTACTATGTTCCGGTGCTTGCTATAACCCAGCACATTATATAGGTGAGCTTGCTGAAGTCTCCTGACAACCCCATGAGGTAGGTACGCTATTTACAGATGGATAACTGTGACACAGAAAGGTTAACTAACTTGCTCAGAGTCCATCAGTTACTAGGTGCAGAGCTGGGGTTTCAACCCAGGCTGTTTGGCTCAAGAGTCTGTATTCTGAAGTTCTAATAGAAGCCATAATATATGTAATTTTTCTTCTAGCCCTATTAGAAAAATGAGAAATGAAACAAGTAAAATTAATTTTAGTAATATATTTTTATAAACCCAGTATATCCAAAACATCATTTCAACGTGTACTCAAATATTTCAGAAATGAAGATATTTTGCATTCTTTACTTTGGTATGAAGTCTTTTAAAATCGGTGTGTACTTTATACTTCTAACACATCTCATTTCAGACACTGAATGTCCATTGGAAATACTTGATCTGTATTTATTTTTTTCTATTTCTTTTTTGTTAAGGATTTAATTATTTTTTTAAAGATTTTATTTTTTATTTAATCAGAGAGAGAGAGAGAGAGAGAGAGAGAGAGAGAGAGAGAAAGAGGCAGAGTCACAGGCAGAGGGAGAAGCAGGCTCCATGCAGGGAGCTTGATGTGGGACTCGATCCCAGGTCTCCAGGATCACACCCTGGGCTGAAGGCAAACTGCTGCGCCACCGGGGCTGCCCAAGGATTTAATTAATTTATGAGAGAGAGAGAGAGAGAGAGAGAGAGAGAGAAAGCGGAAGCAGGGAGGAGGAGTGGAGGGAGAGAGAGAAGCAGACTTCTTACTGAGTAGGGGGCCCGACATGGGGCTTAATCCCAGGACCCTGGGAACCATGACCCAAGCTGAAGGCAGATGCTTAACCGACTGAGCCACCCAGGAGCCCCATTTGATCTGTATTTAGACTTCATAAAACTTACAGTTGAAAATGTAAGTTAACATACTGAAGTCATTCCAACATATCTAAAAGTTTTCCGATAACTGAATTGAATAGCGATCTTTAATTTTTTTAATTCTTAATGAGCTTTTTATATTAGAGTAATTTTACCTTTACAGAAAAGTTGCAAAGGTGGTACAGAGGTTACCATACAACAAATACATATATCCCTATTGTTAGTATCTTTGGTTACTGTGGGACATTTGTCACAACTCAGAAGACAACATAGATACAGTGCTATTAACTAACTCCAGTTTTTCTTTGCACTTCACCAGTTTTTCCATGAATGTCCTTATTCTGTTCCAGGATCCAATCCAGGACACTTCATTATATTTATTCGTGGATCCTTAGTCTCTTCTGGTCTGCGATAGCTTCTTACACTTTCCTTATTTCTTGTGACTTTGACAGTTTTGAGGAGTACTGGTTGGGTATTTTGAAGAATGTTCCCCGATTGGGGTGTGGCTGATATTTTCCTCATGGTGAGACTGGGGTGATAGTTTGGGGGGAGGAACACCACAGAAGTGAAGGTGAAGTACCTTTCTCATCACATCGTATCAATGGCATGTGCTATCAACATGACTTATGACTGGTGATGTGGGCCTTGATCATCTGGCTGAGGTCATGTTTGCCAGATTTCTGTACCCCAAGTTACTTTTTTCTCCCTTTCTATAGTCTTTTCCTTGGAAACAAGTCACTGAGCACAGCCTACACTTAAAGATCACTGGGGACAGGGTGCAGAATAAGCTCCAAGTACAGTTTTAAATTTAAATTTATGAGGTGCCTGGGTGGGCTCAGTTGGTTAAGCATCTGCCTTTAGCTCAGGTAATGATCCCAGGGTCCTGGGATTGAGTCCCCCTTTGGGCTCTCTGCTCGGAGGGGAGCCTGCTTCTCCCTCTTTCCCTGCCTGTCTCTCCCCCTACTTGTGCTTTCTCTGTCAAATAAATAAAAAAATATTTTTTTAAAATTTAAATTTACTAAAATTAAATTAAAAATTAGTTCTTTAGTCATTCAAGCCATATTTCTAATGGCTTGTATTGGATGGTGCAGCACTAGACATCACCACACTTCAGTATTTGAGGCAAGAGGCAGCTGGCGAGGAGGTGAGGTACTAACAAAGAAGCTGATGGGCCTGAGTTAATGGGAAGGAGGAGATGATGAGAGAATTAGTGAAGCACAAGAGAAGGTCAAAGACAAAAGAAAGTTAATGAGAAGGATTAAGAAAACATGGGGTAGCGGGTGTGTGTGTGTGTGTGTGTGCATGCACGTGCAGAAAGAGGAGAAGGTAGGAATGGAGAGATGTTCCAGAGAATATACATCTTAACCATGTGCTGAAACTGAATCCTGGATTTTGGTTAAAAAGCTTGAACTCACAAATCTGGGTTTATGTTTCAACTGTGCCATTTCTTAGCTATCTAATGATCTTGGGTGAGCCGCAAATCCTCTAAGCTTGTTTCCTCATCTGTAAAATGGGTTGGTAAGTCCTAGTACTTACCTCATGGGGACATTGCAAGGATCAAAGGATATTTGTGTTTCAAAGGGCTTCATAATCTTTGCTGGCGCTCTTGGCAGCAGCGAACCCTCCTACCTTGGGAGCCTCCTAGGTATTTGGTCAGGCATCAGCTGGCTCCCAGTGCAAGGAGGTCTTGAGGCTCAGGCAAGAAGAGTTATCCGGATGGTTTCCAGTCTCTTTTTCCTATTTCCCAGCCTATCTCCATCCCCCACCCATGACTGCAGCCCACACCACACCCAGCCCCAGCCGCCCCACGATCCTCTGCTGGAGCCTGCAGGCTGGGCAGCGTGCTCTGGTTGTACCAATAAAGGACTTGTTTTATGGCAACAAGTCTTTATTTTCATACAAGGTGCCCCGGCAGGTGACCATCAGAGGACACACTGCTGTTCACAGATCCACAGAACCGAACACGAGCGCGTTAGCATGCGGCCTTACTGTACACATGGGACACCGGGGAACCGCTTCAGACACTGCAGGTAGGAAACAGAATGGGCCAACGCCGCCCGTCGAGAGGCCCACGGATCACTCAGTGCCGCGGGCGGTCGTTACTGAGAGCAGCATCACCATCACTCTGGCAGTCTGTGAGCAACTCTGAAACGCAAGTCTAGTGAGAGGTACGACAAGCAAGCGAGCGAGAGATACCCTGTCCCGTCGGAGGGAGGCTGATTCAGGGCCTGCACTGGCACGTTTCTCGGCGGCAAAGCAGCCGTTTTAACAGCCTGGGTTTCCCTTACCACATTTGTTGGCCATCAGCAAAAGTAAGAATTTCCGACACATGAGCTGAATAAGCCTAGGATTAAAAAGCAGAACACGGTCCACGTAACAGAGCTGCTGCTACTTTGCGACTTCTGCCCAGTTCTCACCTGCTGTCCTGCAAAATCCCCCCATCTGATGAATTTTAGCAAAGCTTCTAGCAACTGTAACAGACCTTTCCTAACCCAGCTCTAGATGCTAAGTATCAGAAACAAGTGCCCGTGAAGTGGATGTGTCCATGGGAGAATGGCAGTGTTTCTACTGGAGGTAAGTGTCAAGTTTCCTCTTGAGGTTGTCAAAGGAATCTGCTCCCATGTAATCAGCCTGGCCCTGTTCCCACCGCTCCTTCCGTTCTTCTGAGGACAGAAGGCTGTGCCGCAGCCGGGGTCTCCCCAACGGACAGATGCGATATGTCCAACAGACACCTTTACAAATGGAAAGGCATGGGATGGTGTTAGTGGGACATGAAAATTAGCTGTTCTGTTGGTAAGTTAAGGTGTATTGATCCCTCTTTTGCCTCCCCCTGTGACCCCCAGATCCAATCTCTGCCCCATGGTCCCCATGGCCACCTGGCATCCAGCTGGGGTTGGCCAATGGAAAACACCATCAAGAGCTCTGAGTGGCAGGAGAGAAATCCAGGAGATTTCTTCTTTGCTCTTTCACTGCTTTGGCATCCTGTCTCTGGTAGTGTCTGCACCCCTCCAGGATGACAGCTCCCATGGGGAAAACCCTCCTCCGTGGTTCCAGCTCTCACCAGGCTCTTGTAACACTGTTTCCTTCCCTCATTCCTTCAACCCTAGGACTGGCAACAGCTCCCCACTCTTGCTGGTTCCTGAGGGCCTCGCCATTTAGGTTTGTTCCCCTAGCACTGCCCATACTTCAGCGTGTTGATCTTTCTTTGGTTTTCATTTAAATTATCTAGTATGAATTCTATGTCCTGCTTGGCCCCTGATCGTGGTGGAGAAGATGGTAAGGAAGAGAATGTTGAGGGTGACTGAAGTTGATGAGATCACAGGGCCATGGTCCCCATGTAAGGACTGTAGCGATTGAACTGGAGAGTAATTAGCCTCTGAACAAACACATTGTCAGGGGGATCAGAGGAGAAAGGACACACAGGAGGATAGTTGTACAGAAAGGCATGGAGGATGCCAGTGGTGTGGCTAAGAGAAAGAAGAGAGAGGGAGCTGAGCTAAAGGCTATATCAAGATTTCCAAGCCAAGTACACCAAGAAGTCAGCCAGACCACAGGAGCCAAAGCAGAAGGTACAACCCTCAGTGATGAAGACATCAAGAGGCTGTGCTTGGTTTTTAAAAGAGTGTGGATGTTGGATTCATACAAGTATGGTCCTGGTTCTACAACTGACTAACTGTGTATCCTTGGGAGATTTAACTTGCCTCTCTGTCCTTGATTTCTCATGTGGAAAATGAGGGGTAGAGCTCTGGGATTTAGATAGAAGCCATTGTTTATTCATTCATAGTCCACAAATATTTTTTTAGCACCTGTCATGTATTTAGCAGTAAATTCTTGGCCCAGCAGTAAATGAGATAGGTAAGGTCCCTCCTCTCATGGAACATTCTAGTGAGAACAGACAATGGACAAGTAAGGCATCTTAAGTCAGGTTCCCTGGAAACAGATTGTGATGGAGACCTGCATACAGAAAGCTTATTATGGATGCTCTTAGGGATGCCACCAGTAGGCAAGTGAGGGAAGAGGGACTGAGCAAAGACTGGTAGGGAGAGGTGGGTGTTACAGAGGCTTCAACCCACCCCACAGAAGCTCTGGGACCAGCATAGCCCCTCAGAGTTGCCCCAGGAGAGGCAGGTTTGTGGGCCTTTCTACCCCCATTTTAACAGTCATGATATACAGGCTGCCCTGGTGTGGGGGCGGGGTGTGTGTGATCAATGGACAGTTCTTGAAAGGATGCTTAGCTGAGAACACTCAGCAGCCATCACTCCCACTACCTGGGGGAATGAGAACCATAGTCCTGAAAGAAGGATCTGGAGAGCACAACAAAGCATTTGTTACATGAATAAATAACTGAACAGGATAATTTCAGGTAGCGAGAGATGCTACGATGACAACAAAACTGAATAATGTGATAGATGGGGGGGCACTTAGATTAGATTAGGTGGTTAGAGAAGGCTGTGGCACATCATAGCTGCTCAATAAGAATTGGTTTCATCGACCTTCCTTTTATTTTGTCGGGACCGCTGGACACATGAATATCAACCCATCATGAGAAATACGTGGTGCTACTTCTCTGGATGAGGCAGACTTCTAGATGCCGTGGAGATTGCAGAAAAGTAAGACCCAGTCTCTGCTCCCAAGGAACTTGCAATGTAGTTGAGGAAGATAAGGGATATAAAAAATTAGCAAGCGATAGCAGGGGGTATAGCACTACTGTCAACAAATGGTTACAAACATGGATAGAAGTGTCCAGATCCTTTTAACATAGGTGGAATTTCACAGGTGGAGAAAAGAGTCAGCGGCATAATTTTGGTCAAGAAGAGTAACTGGAGCAAAAACCAGTGATCTGGGATTGGGCATGGAGTGTCGGAGTGTTTCATTTGTGGTTTGGGCTCAGCAGAACCAGGCTATTGTCCTTGTGCATTGGCCTATGATCTTTTCCTAAAGCATTATTGGGTTTGTCCAAAGGTAGAAGATCACTAAAACCCATTTCTTAGACACATGAGTTCTTGGTGTGTGTTGGCTGTGTGGGACAGGAATGACAGACTGGGACCAGGCGGTTCCAGAAGCTTCTTGATAAGGAGTAAAATAAGCCTGAGAGTTTGAGTCCAGGCAACTATGAGAATGGTGATCACGCCAGTGAGGATGGGACTTGCAGGTAAGTGGGATATGGGATCAGATTTTTGAGAGAGATTGGGAATGAGAGGTAGTTTGGGAATAATATCTGTAGAGCTAATGCCTTGAAACCAGGAAGGAGAGTGAGAGCCCCATGAGAGAACTTACAAGAAAAGAACAGAGGCTTGCCTCCAGCACTTAGACAACAGGTCCTGTACTACTACAAGTAGTAGTACAATTAGTTCAAGTCTTGGTCCTTGAAAATATATATCCTAAAGCATTTTCAGAAGATAAGGATGGTCAGCAACACCCATAGGCATCAGGAAGACAGAAATGGCAGCAATTTCAGAGCCTTGGCCCTGGTACATTTTCTGTCTCCTTGGTTTGAAAGACTTTGTTGGCAGCAGGGGTCTGTGCATTCCAAGGGTTTGAACTTGAAGGGGATGTCATTTTTGTTAACCTTTAACCAAGAAGGCAGTCAGGGAGGAGATAAATGATCTGCTCAGAGAGAAATAGCAGTTGCATTCAAAGAGGGTATAGGAGATTACTGAGGCACTACTGTGAACGACCCCACGACCCTTCTCTTCATTGGAGGATTGATGGAGAAAAGGCTCTCCCCACTTTTTCTCCAGGCATTAAAGGTGAAGTCCTAGGAGTACTAAGGAAGGGATGACAGGACAACTTGAAAAATTAAGAAGGATATGAATCAAATAAACAAGGAGGCATTTATCCAAGACTTCTAAAACAACTAAAGAAAATGTATTAACCTTCTAATGAAAATACTGTTATCCAGTTCATCACTGGAAACACCTCTTTGGGTAACTGTTGCATTCATTCACCATTTCAGGAAGTTGCTTAGTGGGATCCAAGCTCTTGGGATTTCGTCTACAATGCCTACCTGTTGTCGGTCAAGAGGCAGTAACAGAAAGATTTAGATGAAAAGGAATAGAATTTCGTCTCACAGTTTTGAAGTGTGTTTAAGACAGTGATTGAAAGCGTTAAGTCAGAACCTGGTCTAATGTGGTAGACACTAAGATATAGTGATCCAAGTGGCTGGTTGAGACTCTTCAAAGATCACTAGAAGTAGGGTGAGTGGAGGCCAGAGCACCGAGGAGAAACAGAATGGCAGATTGGGGAGTCCTTAAAAAGCATAAAACTGAATGAGGTCAGTAGTCTAGTTAACAGTACTGTACCGATAGCAGCTTCCTGGTTTTGCTACCCTGCTACCATGACATTAGATGTCACCACCGGGAGAAGCTGCGTGAAGGGTACATGGGGCTCTATGTACTATTATTGCAGCTTCCTGTGAGTCTATAATTTCAAATAAAATGTATGAAAGAAGGCGTGTGGTGGGGGAGGTGAGGACAATCCTCATGAGCTATAATGAGTATTTGTGTGGCTCTATACAGTGTTTAACATTTTCACATACATTCTCTCATTTGCACCTCCCAAGGGCACTGTTACATAGCAAAGGTGTTCTATTATCCCTATTTTATAGATGAAGAAACGGAGGCTCAGAGAGACAAAGTAACACGTGTGGTCACAGAGAGCAGATTGCCAAGGCAAGGGTCAAACTCACGTCTTTGAGTTCCAAATGCCACGATTCCCTGAGTCCAAATCCATCTGGTCTACCTTGGGTCACACAGACACAGACCCTGAGATGAGGATTTAAGGGCAAGAAGCTTATTTGGGAGGTGATCTGAAGCTCCAGTAGGGGAGCAGGGAAGCTCGGCAGGGAGAATATATGATGGAGCCTACTGCCTGTGTGGGCAGCAGGGGTGCACTCCTGCTGGGGAGCTCTGGGAGGTGAGCTAGATCATGCCTTGGAGTTAGACCCGACTAAGGGGTGAGGACACTAGCATATTTACCTCTCCATCCATCCTATATCCAGTGAAGGCAGTGCTCCTGGGGTGCTCATTCCATGGGTCCTCTAGGTGACTCCATTCTCAGGCCAAGAGAAAACCTCAGGCAGAGAATTGAAGACACTGCTTGAAGTAGGACGCTGTCAGCATACACTGGAAAGGTTAATGCACAGGGGATGAGGACAGGGTCCCCACCGACAGTGACTGTCTCTTTATTCTAGCACCCACACTCTAAGCTTTTTGCCATTCAGATTGTTTCCTCTCATCCTAGAATACTCTCCAAGCACAGGTGCGCACACACAGGCACGCGCACACACATACAGATTGGTCGGAGCAAGGGAGGGAGGGCTGTTCTTATCTTGCCTGTTGGGGCCAGGAGTCAGCATCTGAGAGAGAAAGAGCAGGAAAAAAGGCATACGTGCCTGTGTGTACGTGGATCCTAGATGTGTGCACATCTGTATCTCTTTGTGCATCTCAGTGGTTATGATCCAGCAACTTATTCCAAAAGCAACGTGAGGTGTCCAGTGGGTCAGGGGTTAAGTCAAAAGTCAAAGGTTAGTTGGCATTTTCCACTGTACCAATATAAGCATTTTATTTGGTTTGGTGGATATTACAGAGGAACATACTGGGCTTCTGGACAAATGGGCTGGCTAAGTGGTGGTGGGGTGGAGGGTAGAGGCAGAGTCAGCCAAGGCCTTTCTCACGGTGATTGCCGCCCACTAAAGAATTGATTGGCTCATTCCTTATTCATATGGTATTTCTTCTCCAGGGTACACGCTGATATACTCTTCATCTCTGTGGGCTAATGTAATCATTATGTGCACACTCTAGAAATTAATGCCAATTCCCCCTGCTTGTGCCTGAAATAGACATTTCAGACATTTATAACTCAGTCATTTTAATCCAGTCATTCGCCCCAAGTATGTTCCCAATTAGAGCCATTTTGCTCTGTGGTTGATACCATGAAGTGGAACACATGTTCTGATCTTAAAAAAAAAAAATCTTTTAAATAGCAAAGGTATACTGTGTTTCCCCCTATTATAATAATTGAAAAGCAGCTGATGGAATCTTTCTCGACCGTTTACCCAACCATAAAAATCTGACCCTTGAATTAAAATCATAAAAATATCCAGGGGATGTAATGCCTTGAAATACAGAACATTTTTTTTGTCTCTATAAAACTTCCACAGCTTTAATTCATTATATCTTCACAGGTTTTTTCATATTTAAAAGCTGCCATAAGGTTGTGATACCAAGTCATGAATAATAAAGTAGTGTTCAGTTTTGGTACATGTAACGTCATTTTGTTTCCCAATTTAGTATCAATTCCTTCTAAATTGTAGCCATATTCTTGCATTAATACTATCACATTTTGTAAGCCTCCATATGAACAAACATAAAACCACTTTAACCTAGAAAATGCATTTGGATTTATCCATATTTTGATCCCATGCTCTTTTGTGCTCTTTAAACTTTGGTGGGTTTTTGTTGTTGTTGTTCTCACCCATTTTCTCATCATAGACTGGAAACCACATCCACTGACAGCCTGATGCCCTTACGATAGGTCTGCCTCCGTTTCAAGGGGCTGGCAATTTAAGAGAGCCTGTCTCTTGATGCTGGGCTCACCAGGAGCCCATTAAAGTTTCCCAGGTATAAGACCTGGGGTACAGATCTGCCTCCCTTAACTAACGTTTCTCTCAAATCCCTGAACAGAGAGGACCTTGGTGCAAGCAGTGCTTACCAGGCATAAGCACCCGGGAGAATTACCCTGCTTGGCTACTAACATATCAGCATAGAAATTTCTGGTGGTTTCTCAGTGATTTACTGCTGAATGGGTGCACCTGAGGAACTGAACAATGAATAATCAAAGGGTGTTCAAACGCCTTGTGAAATGGCAGAGGCTACAATATAATTAAGAGCAAATATTAAGCAACACCAGCAGAGCCTGCCATTTAATTTAATTTTAGAAAGTAACTTGGCATATGATATGACAGTTTTGGCTTTGCTGAGAAGGGTGATTCAGAAGCAACCCAATCATCAACCATTGGAATCATTTTGTCAAAGAAAGGCCATTTGAATTGTCCACAAGTGCAAGAGGTACAGCGTACATCAGTGCCCATAAATACAGCAATGCCCTTCTAGGAACGGTGGGTCTTTGTCTCATTGGGACCCTGGTTCGTGGAGAAAGGGATGAGACCTACTGTCTTAGGGGAAAGTAGAGATGACACCTCGACCTCCACTATTTGATTGGAGGTTCTCTACCTGGAGAGCTCTAATGAGTTCCTGGCGAACACAGGCTTTTGTCATGATTCAGAGACAGAGGTCCTCTTAAATTGCCAGCACTTTGCAAAAGCCTCTTTATTTGGAATTTTTATGAATTACATTTTTTTTTGGGGGGGGAGGTATAGCTCACAGGACAGTGCACAAATACGGAGTGTACAGTTTAAAGATGAATGTTTACCTCTGTCTCCACCCATGTGACTCCCATCAGATCAAGACAGAATATTTCCAGAGCCCCAGAAGGCTCACTCCTGCCCCCCTTAGCCACTGCCCCAGGGTAAGCACTGTCCTGACCTCTAGCGCCATGAAGTGGAATTGCTGGGTTATAGGGTATGTGCATGTTTAATTTTAATAGGTACTGCCAAACCTTCTGCAAAAGAGTTGAACTCATTTATAATCTTAGCCAATTACTTTTTGTTTGCCCAGATTTTCTGTTGTTGGCGCTAAAAATGCTCGACAGCTCTTCTCTTGCTGGTGCTTGACCTAACCCATGACAAGCTTTCATTACCCCCCTGGGGTTTTAGTGGTGTATAAGCCAGTATGGCTGTCATTTGTCATTTGCTTGTGGTGGCAACCACAGAAGGAGCAATATGGTAACACACTATGATTTCACAGTTATCGTGGGTGTTGCCATGGATTTCATGGTAAGTCTCCACAAGATAAAACAAGGTCATCTTGGTAAATCTCAACAAATCATGACCTGTGTGATTACCTTCTGAGACCTCAAAGCCTGAACTACTTTTTCTGCCTCCTAGGCAAGGAAACGCACCATTCTCAAAGGGCTTCCAAGAGCTGTTTGGAAACGAGTGGATTTTAAAACCTAGGAGTGTGAGAGGAAGCCAGGGGTTTGCCAATAGGAGTGTCATCATTCAGGCCCCATTTCCAATCTAAACCAGCTGATGGTGTCTCTTTATATTTTTTCTTTCTTTTTCAAAATTATAATCAGGCTTAAAATTTCTCGTTTCAGTTTTTATTCAATTAGTCTTGGAAAAATGTGTACCTTTAAAGATCTGGGCACAGCTGACAGAGGGTGTATGACACAAATATTTTGTTTGGTATTCATGTCATAGACTATTAGTGCCATTTGTTTATAATTTGGTTTTATTTTAAACATTACTCAAAAAAAAAAAAAGGAAACAGCTAAACACCAAGTGGCAGTTTATCTGATCCACTGAAAACATTGCATTTAATCTAATCCCTTTTCAGGGATTTAGAAATTAAATAAATATATAAATGCCTACCAGAGAACACCTCGACATTTTCTTGCCACCAACCAAGCTAAGAATGCATGCCCAATGACAGGAAATGTCATCGGGGGATTGCTTTATGAACAGCCAGTGAAAGGAGGATATAAAAAGGGGAAAGTAAATGAAGCAAGATTGACCAAATATAGATAATTGTTGAAGCTGAGTGATAGGTGCAGGGGTTCTCTTTTCTCTACATTTTGGAGTTTGTTTTTTCATAATAAAAAAAAATTTCAAAATCATATCAACAATAACAAAAGCAACCAAATTAATAATTAAGGGGTATGGAGCTATAGAACGAGCAAAATTTTCAAAATAATTTATGGAAATATGAATGTGGACTGATATTGTTATGTTTAAAAAATAATCCATCTTATCTTTTAGAGATATGCCCAGAAGTATTTATAGATGAAATGATACGATAGTTGGCTTTTACTTAGGAAATGAGTGAGATTGGTCATGGGTAAATGGTTGTTGCTGGATGACGGAGCTATGGGGGGTTCATATACTGCTCGAGCTATCTTTTTATTATTCAGAAATAATGCAAAAAAGTAATTTATGCATATACGTTCAAGGAAAACAGATTAGTACCAGGTGATTGCAGATTTTTCTCTTCATACTCAGGGTATGAAAAGCTTAAATTACAATATGTTTATGAACCCAGCTATCGTATAAAGCACCTTTGAAATTATTCTTTCATGTGGGGAATGCATTGACACCAATAAAGATTAAAAGTGCAAGTCCAAACAGAAAGGTAATCGTGGGGTTCAGATAAACGTCACTCAGTGGACTAACAAATTCCTATGGTTCCAAGGTTACCAGTACAAAGGTGTGTGGGGAGTAGGGCTTCTGTGCCTCTGTGGCATGTCCATCGTATCACCAGTCGGTGAGCTGGCTAGGGCAGGGGTGGGACACAGCTTCCCCAGCCCTGCCTCTTCTAAACACTTACAGACCATCATACAAGGGTTAGAATGTATGGTGCGGGGGTGCCTGGGAGGCTCAGTAGTTGAGCATCTGCCTTTGGCTCAGAGAGTGATCCCAGGGTCCTGGGATCGAGTCCTGCACCAGGCTCCCTGCAGGGAGTCTGCTTCTCCCTCTGTCTGTGTCTCTGCCTCTCTCTCTGTGCATCTCTCAGGAGGAAATAAATAAAATCTTAAAAAAAAAAATGTATGGTGTGACAAGCGTACCACGTGGAAACCATGGGTTTGAACACTGCAGTATGCGTAGTAGTAGTAGCCAGAACCTCTGGGTCTAAATCTGGAGCTGTGTGACCTTTGGTAAGTTATTTAACCTCTGTGTGTGTCAGCTTCCTCATCTTTAAAACAGGAGCAATTATAATAATACTGCATCTCAAGGGGTTGTTGTGAGGCATAACCGAGGTCAAGTCCTTAGAATAGTGCCTGTTATAGTCATTATTATCATTATTTGTGAGCAGATCTGTCCTAAAACATCCTACTTACCAATGGGGCAGCAGGCAAATGTACAGATGACAAATAGTCATGATTCCCATTCTTTTCTACTTGAAGACCTACTCCCCCCCCTTTAACCAGAGGGGAAGGGATGTTCCCTGCAAGGAACAACTCTGGGAGTATAGTCTGAAGGGATCCTTTGCAAGTACAAATCTCTTTAAAGCTTAATATTTTAACTTAAAAATCCCACAGATGGGATCCCTGGGTGGCTCAGCAGTTTGGCGCCTGCCTTTGGCCCAGGGCGCGATCCTGGAGTCCCGGGATTGAGTCCCGCATTGGGCTCCCGGCATGGAGCCTGCTTCTCCCTCTGCCTGTGTCTCTGCCTCTCTCTTTTTATCATGAATAAATAAATAAATAAATCTTTAAAAAAATCCCACAGATTTTGCATCCTGCCCCATAATATAGATATGTTTGTTCTATCATAGAAATAATGTGATCCACCTCATAATTTTTTTGCGTAGAATTGAGGGTCAAGACAGGGGTTTCATGTTCATCCCACAGCTTTCCTGATCCTCTGGATATGCCTCTCAGTTCAAGAGGCTGAGACAGTTAGAGCCATTTGATTTCGTGAACTTCCCAGATCTTCCTCCCAGACAGTCTACTGTATTTCTCCTTAATAGCACCTTCTGTTCTCCAAGGAGCACTGCCTAGCTTTAACTCATGGGCTTTTATGGTCAAGGTATCAGGTCATATCTCCTCCTGTCCTCATTTTCATTGGCTCCTCTGTGACTGTTGACTCCGTTCTTTTTGAGACTCACTCCGTTGGTGTCTGGGACATCACCTGACTTCGGGATCTCCTCCTACAGCTCTGGCCTCTTCTTCTGCATCTCTTTTGCAGGATCATCTTTTTTTTTTTCCTATTTAGCTAATAAGTGTCATACTTCCCAGGATTTTGACATCAGTTCTGGCTTCTCATTCTGTATATTCTCCCAGGGTGACCTCACTAATACCCAACCCTCAGTTTCCACCTATAGAGAACATTCTGGTCTTTGCCTGCTCAGCAGCTATTTCCCTACCAGCTAGTACCAGAATTTGTCTTTCCTGGAGGAATACACTTGTGGGTTTTATGGAGCTGACCCTGTCCCACCCATTGCCACAGGTTTGGGTTCATGACTCAGGCATGTTCAAGCAGAATCTTCCAACTCCAGGTTACGGGGCTTGGTTCCAGAATGGACATGTAATCCCCAATGCATCAATCATAGACTTTACGGAGATTTTTCTGCTTAAGCTATCAGAAAACAAAAACCAAAACAAATCTCGGATGAGTCGTTGAATGAATAGATGTGAGCTGGGGACTTTAGGGTTGCCAGAGGCCATCATGCCCCAGAGACTCCAAGAAATTAATTAAAAGAAGTCCAATACTGTCATTTAAAAGCCTGTACCCAGCTATGCCTGAAGCTGAAGAAACAACCCGGGGCTTTTTGCTGTCTTGAGCCATGAATTCCCTGTACTAGTTTGTATTGGTTTTCTTGTCGTGTGCTGGTGACTCCCAAATCCTCATCCATGGCCAAGGCTTCCCTCCTGAGCAACAGACTCATAGAAATAACCTGCAGTTAAACAACCCCCACACAAATGTTCCACAAGGACATCTCAAACACAACAGGTTATTTGCTAAACATAATCATGGTATAAATTTATATTTACTTGTTGATGTTTTAAAAGTTTCCACCAGAATGTAAACTCTGTGAGGACAGGAACTTTGCTTGTTTATTCATTCTTGTATCTCCAGCACCTAGAGGAACACAGACAGTAGATGTCCAGTAAATATGTTAAATGAATGAAACAAATGAATTTCCTCGACTCTTTTTGTAATATCAAATACCATCATCATATTCAATCAGTTACTAAGTCTTAAGAGTTTTGACTCATGGATGTCTCAGATCTTATATGTGATCCCGTCACAGTATCCCACTGCTAACTTCAAGCCCAAATTGCTTTGTGCCTGGACCATGACAAAAGTCTCCTAACTCCTATACTGCTTCCAGCTACCCTCTACACAATTACCAGGCTCTTTCTAAATTGGGAACCAGTTTCTATTACACCTTTGCTTAAAATATATCAATGATGTTACAGAGTTTTCTGGCTCAAATCCTGGCTCCCCCCTCCCTCTTGAGGCTCATCTCCTGGCTCTCTTTCCATTCAGCTCTTGCCCAAGGAAGAGGGAATCACTTGAGGTCTCTCAAATTCATCAGTATGTTTCTTGCCTCTGCATCTCTGCACATGCTGTGGTCTCCTCCCATGCCCCTCCTTTCACCTTCCTGATTACCTTGCAAAACTCAGGTCCCATCCTTCAGAAAGCCTTTTCTGGTCTCTGTCTCCCCATTCTGTTTGGAAGTCCCTGCTGTGTCCACAAAGATCCCTGCACACCCCTTTGTGTACTGGGGCAGTTATGACAGGCTATTTTATTTTATTTATTTATTTTTAAAATTTTATTTATTCATTCATGAGAGACACACAGAGAGAGAGGCAGAGACACAGACAGAGGGAGAAGCAGGCTCCATGCAGGGAGCCCGACGTGGGACTCCATCCCGGGTCTCCAGAATCATGCCCTGGGCTGAAGGCGGCGCTAAACCACTAAGCCACCCGGGCTGCCCTTTGTTTTTTTTTTAAATTAAAAAAATTTTTATTGGAGTTCGATTTGCCAACATATAGTATAACACCCAGTGCTCATCCCGTCAAGTGCCCCCCTCAGTGCTATTTTAGTGCTGATTAGTATCTATATTTTACTTTCCTCTGGCAGATGGCTAGACTACATTTCCCAGCCTCCTTTGCAGTTAGGAATGACCATGTGACTGAGTCTTGACCAGTGGAATGTGGGCCGAAGTGATTTGCCTCACTTCCAGGCCTGGCCCATTAAAACCTCTCACATATGGTTCTCCCTCTTTTTCCCCTCAGTTGAGTAGAGAGGACTTAGGGTATACGGGAGGCAGGGGCCATGATCTGTAGAGCCGCTGAACAGCTCTGCAACTTGGACCATCAAGGGGTCAAAACTGGGAAATAAAAGAGGGGGTAAAATCCCAGGAAATTCACCACCATAATGACTTCTTTGACTTGCCTCCCCCATTTGCCTGCTATTATTTGCTTTCCATTAGTCTTCTGTCAGTTGTTGCTGTTGTTGTTTTTATATCTTGTCTGGAGTTCTTAGATGTAATCAGTGGGGGCTGATCCATCTTGGCTAGCAACCCCCACCATCACCTTGTTTTTATATCCTGTTCCCGAATACCTGGCTCATAGTGGGACTTTACACTGGTTTGCTAAGTGGACTAATTAATTATCTAGATTCATAAAATCAACTATGGCCTCTTCTTTACCAGAATAGTATTTCTTGTTCTCAGCTTTACAATTTATGTAAGTGTGAAAATGTTTGAAACGGTTCTTGGGAGAACTGCAAACGTGATTAAGGATAGCAAATGGATGCTCCAAAGAGAGGTTACACCATGTGCTATTGCTTAACTTTCCTGGTGGGAAAAGAATGAGTAGTGATAATTTTGCATACAAATGTACAGATTACTAAGGGATGCAATTTTGCAGATTGCTTTTTTAAAAACTGAACTTGGCTTATTTCTTATATCTTATGTATGCATATTAAGCTGAGGTAAAAAAAATCTATATTTATATGTGTGCATTGAGAATTTAATTTGTAAAATTTTGATTCCCTAAGCAATAACGTTTACAACCCTTTATTCTTATTGACTATAAACAAATATATCACTCAGTTAACACATACTTGTTAAGACCTCCTGCATGCAGTGTTCAACAAGGATGCTAAGAGGTACAAGAATTAGCTCCTGTTTAAAAGAATAGTGATAGAGTTCACTGATGAGGACTTGACATTTTACAAAGCACTTTTACTCTTCTCACCTAAATTCTCACAGTGTCCCAGTGAGGTGGGTTTTAGTCCTGTTTGACAGTCTACAGAGGCTCAGAACGTTTGAAGGAGGGGGCAGCCTGGGTGGTTCAGCGGTTTAGTGCCACCTTCAGCCCAGGGCGTGATCCTGGGGACCCAGGATCGAATCCCACGTCAGGCTCCCTGCATGGAGCCTGCTTGTGTCTGTCTGTTTGTCTCTCTGTCTGTCTCTCTCTCTCTGTCTCTCATGAATAAATAAAAAAATTAAAAAAAAGAAAAAAAAATAAAAAAATAAAAAAAAAATAAAAAAAAGAAAGTTGGAAGAATCTGTCCCTGACCACATAATAATGGCAGAATTGAGTCTTTTATCCAGGTCTTCCAAGTTGTGTTCCTTTGTCATTATACCTCAGTCTAGCTGGGCCACAAAACATCTCACCCACAGTTATCCAATGGTTCAGGGCAGGTGTTGACAGATGCCAACTGAATGATCAAACGCGTCAGGGAACAAACTTTTCTACCTCCCCTTACTAACTGTTGTCAGGAGAAACAGCATTCTAGAAAGATGGCATTCTCGAAAGGGCACTGCTGGCCTGACTGGCTCACTCAGAGCACTAAACTCATAGTTGCGCGTGTTCTGATACTGACGAGGTTATGTCACTCAGGACATAATAAATAAAGAACATGGAAAAGTCTGAGAGAATACTTGGGCCCAAAGTGTGAGAAGTAGCCATCTTTAGGTAAAATTCTGCATATTGCAGACTACGAATAATATACACAGTGATTTTGTATGCCCTGTCAATCATTCCTCACGAAAGAACTGTGGAAAACTTTGGCTGATTAGTTTTTCCTTTGTAAGCAAGAAAGTATATTTTGAGAATTTAGATATCAACATAAAGATGTGCTGAAGGAGACTAATCCTGAGTGAGAGTCAAGAAATGGGAGGTTACCTGCAAAGGGACCAGAGGGACAATTGTCAGGTGATGGAAATGTTCTATAGCTTGTTTTGGGTTAGTGGGTACTCAAATGCCTAGAACTTGGAAAGGAGCCTTTAAGATCTGTGGGTTTTATTGTATATTTATTATAGCTCAGGTTTTTGTTTTAATGTGGAAAAGAGTATACAGTTTTTCAAAGTTCTTTGAGGGGTATGTTAGCAAAAAACTTGATAGCCATTGTTCTGGGATATACATGGAACAAATCTCTTGTTTTTCAAGCTTCTTATCTTTTCTTTTGACTTCTCAGATCCATGTAACTTGACTGTAAGGTAAATGATCAATAACATGTCATATTATTTGTGTTTTTTCTCGTTAGTTTTAGTGTTTTTCTCACAGCCACCCTGGATTTTTATGCCAAAGAGCATCCTCCAACAGAATAAAAGTGAAAAGTGGGGAAGCAAATTAACTAGGGAGAAAGTTAATCTTCAGAAAATGTGGTGAATGGATGTATTTTCCGGTTTGTCTCCGTAACTGCTCCCTCTCAGAACCTCTTTTTTAGAGGAAGAATGAATGTAGTAACTAAAGTAACTTTCCGTGTAAATGGAGCCCCCAGATTGATGACCTGGTTTTAAGGCATTGCTCTCAAATCTCGTATGAACTTAGAAGGGAAAATGCCCTGGCACATAGACGTTTGCATGAATCAATGAACGGATGCAGTGGGTCTCACTGAGTGGAGATGCTCTGTACTGGCAATTTTATCCCTGACCTGGCTCTGGTTATCATTTCTCTGCAACTCGCCCATCCAGCTAGGCCATAAAAACCTTAATAACAGCTGAATGTTCTTGCAAAGAGGGCATGAAGCCCCAGGCTTCTTTAATCTTCTGGTGCAGTGGAAACAAGTGACAAGGTGGCCTGTTCTTCCAGGAATATTTCTTTCTTGAAGCCACTTCTCGCACATGCTACAGGGCATCAAGACATTTTGTCAGTTCTTCCCATTTTGTGTATCTGGTCTCTGCTCTGTAAGGCCATCTGATTGTTCTCTTGTGCTTGAGATGGTCTCTGGGCTTTCAGAACTGGCAGCCAAATATGAGGATTCCACTGAGCTGCAGGCATTGGGAAATTTGGATTTTTCTTCCTTTTCTTACAGATTTTCCACTCTAATGACGGTAGCCAAAATGGCGCCATGGCAGTAAGGGACGTTAGTTCCTTCGTTTTCCTTCTTTGCAGGCGTGGCAGTGATAACAGAAATGAAGGAAGGATGGGCTCACTTAGAACAGTCTGAATACTATTGTCCAGGGCCCAGCAACAGCAGCACCTGTGGCTTGGAGGGTTCATTTTCGTGTACTCAGTGATACCACCATTCATCCTCAGAAGCAGCTTCACCACCACTGTCATTACTTCAGGAAATAAGAGTCCTCAGGGTCATTTTTTCCCACTTCGATCACCTTTCTGTCACTTGGTTCCCGATTTTTTTCACTTGTTTTACTTTTACCCCAGCACCTACCTGCTCTAATACTTCCTCATTTAAACCCCACATGTCCTGCTGGGTGCCTGAAACAATGGCAGGACTTAGCTCTTTCTCTAGGAGTTTGGCACTGATGTGATGATGTAGACAGTATGGATAACATCTTCTTTGGCTCTTTCCCTAGAGCTGGAACTTTCCTCTGAGTGTTGCTTCAGTTGGTCTTGGCTTGGAACGTCTATGCTGTGGCCCTGGAGTGCTGATGACTAGATTCCTTCTTAGCTTATCATAGAGAAGGCTTGGATAGTCCATAGGGAAGCTCCAATGTCCAAGTAGCTCACCCGAAAGATCACCACAGGCTAGCAAAGGCTGCTTCACCATTATATGCTAGCCTAGATAATGCATGGCCACTCCAACAGTGCACATTTCACCTTTGCACCTGCCACTTGCAAAATCTTCAATTTTGCGTATGACAGTACCTGTTGTGTACATAAAATCAATCTAGATTGATTTGGTCTGGGGAGAACCCACAGGCATAATCAGATATTGAACAGTGGGCAGAAGTTTTTAAATGATGTCCTTTTGACACTGAAGAAATTGCCATCTGTTGACCAAAACTTACAGCAGTTCCATGGCTTGCTACATCGTAGATGAATTTGCAAAGTGTTGGGCACAGGTCCTAAAGCTTCAGCAGCATTTTGGAACAAATAGTAGCTGAGGATTGTTAAGAGACACTTCCTGTCCTGAAACCATCTTTGTGCTCTTCCATACTCTGTGGAATAGTGTCTGCTCCGCCCCTCCAAATTCATGTCCACCTGGGATCTCGGAATGTGCCCTTATTTGGAAATAGGGTCTTTGCAGATATAATTAGTTAAGATGGGGCCATACTGAATTAGGATGGGCCCTAATGGAATGTCTGGTGTCGTTACAAGCAGAAGAGAGGACACAGAGAGACACACAGAGAAGTCCATGTGATGATGGAGGCAGAGATTAGGGTGATGTGTCTACGAGCCAGGGGATACCAAGGATTGCTGGCCACCACCAGAAGCCAGGAAGAGGCAAAGAAGGATCTTTCCCTAGAGCCTTCAGAAGGAGCACGACTCTGCCAACAATGTGAGCTTGGACTTCTCGCCTCCAGATCTGTGAAAAAATACATTTCTGTTGTTTTAAGCCACCCAGTGTGTAGTAGTCTGTCACAGCAGCCACAGGAAATTCATACATCTTCTTTCTCTGTCCACACTCCATCATTTACAAATTCTTCTGTAAGTCCCGCACCAATGAGAAGAATCTCAGCGTTGTGGTTTGTTGTAGTGATTCTGAAGCCAGACTACTTGGGTTGGAATCTTGACCCTGCTGCTTATTAGCTGTGTGACTGAGCAACTTATTCCACTGCTCTGTGCCTCAGTTTCCCTTCCTGTAAAGTGGGGATTAAATGAATGAACAAATGAATGAATAATGTAAAGGGCTTAGAACAGTGCCTGGCACATAGGTAATATTATTCGGTGTTTGTTATATGAAAAAAAGTCTGTTGGTTTGAAATGGCCATGTGGAAATGGGAATAGATTCCATAGAGGAGGAATTAAGACAGGAGCTTGACCTTCAGAAATTGGGTAAGCCTGGTCAAAGGCTACCGGGGTGGGAGAAACAGTGTGAGCAAAGGCTTGCTGGAGGTGTGAGGGAAGAGGGGGGTAGCAAGAGTCTTTTAGAGTAGGACTCCCCACTCATCTCCACAATGGTCATCTGGGAAATGTAATATTTGCATACACGTGGGGTCAGTGAGGCTGTTTGCAGTTGCACCCTGGGGGTCACCAACCCAGCTTCGAAGAGCTGAGGGAAGGCAATACCTTGGCACATCTGAAACCCATTCCCAGAACCTGTGGGGAGCTCAGGGTTTGAGTAGGACTTCTCAAACTCAAATGGGCATCAAAATGCAGATTCTAACTGAATAGGTCTATAGACTACACTTTACCTCAAAATTCTTTCTACCCCAAGTGTGATTTTAAAAACCAACATCAGCACCCAAACAGCTGGCTAGAAATGCTGAATCTCTGGTCCTCCCACCCTAAGCCTACTGAATCAGAATCTGCATTTTAATCAAGTTCTTAGCTGACCAAGATGCACTTTGGCACTAAGAAGCTCTAGATTAGAAGACTCAGCCCAACTTGTTGTTGAGGGGGGGCACTTTGTTCTCAGACCCAACTGTACATTAGATCCTTGAGGGTAGCTTTAAAAAACCCTGATGTCCATGGAGTGCCTGGGTGGCTCAGTTGGTTAAGATTCCAGCTCTTGATTTCGGCTGGGGTTGTGATCTTGGGGTGGTGAGACCGAGCCCCTCATTGGGTTCTGCACTTAACGTGGAGTCTGTTTGGGATTCTCTGTCTCCCTCTACTCCTCCCTCTGCTCACTCTTGCACTTTCCTGTCTCTCTCCTCTCTCTCTTCCTCCCTCCCTCCCTCCCGCTCCCTCCTTCCCTCCCTGAAAGAGAGAAAGAAAGAAAGAAAGAAAGAAAGAAAGAAAGAAAGAAAGAAAGAAAGAAAGAAAGAATCTAAAAAGAAATCCTGATGTCCAGGTCAAAGTGGCTCAGTTGCATCAAAATCTATGCAAGCGGGGTCCTAGGAAATCAGTATTACGTTTTCAACTCCCTGGGTGATTGTAATGTGCTCTCAGGGTTGAGAACTGCTGAGTTAGGGACAAGCCTCTAAGCAGGGCTGGAAAGAGGCTGAAGGCTCACAGAGTTCTAGAGGGGGTTCAGGTCCTTTTCTCATAGCCTACCACAGCAGTTCAAGGCATGAACTCTGGAGCAATGGGGGCCTTGCCTGGCTTCAAGTCTGGCTTTGTGCCATTTGCCAGCTGTGCCATATGCAGGGTACTTAGCCTCTCTTTGCCTCCACTTCTTTACAGTGGGGACAATAATGATAGTAACTATGGTACAGGGTGTTTATGAGGGTTAAATGAGCTAAAATGGATGGTTCTCATTATAGTGCTTGGCACATAGTCAGTGCCATGTAAGTGTTTATACATTGAAATATATATTTTACTCCTTCTGATGGGGGTATGATGGAAAGTTCTTCGCTTTTCTGTCACTCCACCCCATTTTCAGTGCTAGGTTCTTGGGCAGCAATCACACCTCTGATTAGGCGCTCAATAAATGTTTGAAGAATGCACGACTGAATGGTTACAATGCCCCCTTGTGTATTCAGTGGGAAGAAATAACAAAACATGCGGTCAGGACGTGGGACTTTCAGTGCCCAAACCAGGGAAGTCCCAAGAAAACTGGGACAAGTTGGTAACCCCAAGTATGGGCACCACCCAAATGTCCATTTCCTCAAGGTACTGTTTCCAAGTAAGCACAAAGAAAGACTCCCACGGTTAACCCCTTTCTGTGCACCTAACAAAGGCAATGGCCCTTCACTTCCTGGCCGTGGTGCGTGTGTGTGTATGTCCACACATATGTGCACGTATGCATCAGTAATAACGGTAGGTAGAATGTAGTAACAGTGGCACATGATATACACTATGGTGAACAGTTTGCATGCTTAAGGGGGAGCATCGGATGGCCTGGTTCAAATCCTGGTTATCTCACTTAATAGTTTTATGATGTTGGACATGTTTTTTAGTCTCTCTGTGCCTCAGTTTCTCCATCTGCAGAGTGGAGATGATAATAGCACTCACCTTTCAAAGTTGTCAGGAGAATAGATGAGTTTATACATGTGAAACATTTAGCAGAGTGCTAGACACATAAGAAATTTGATTGATATTAGCGGTTATTATTATTGCTATCATTATTGAGACTACCGACATCCCTCTTCTGCTTCTCTTTCTTTTTCACCTCCTAGCCTCTTCCCTTTGCTGTGAGCCCTCTGCATCGACTTTCTGTTTCCTTTCCCTGCTCTCTCCCTCCCCCACCAGAGGGGCCATCAACAATTTTACCCGGCTTAGACAGACAGAGCCCCCGGTCCACCCTCAGACACACGAACTGAATATATATGCCTTATATTGTATGCTGTGACAGCATTATGAATCATAATGCTATGTGTTAAATAGCATTAATGTGGATATAGGAAACCAATACACTTATTTTTCTCCTTTGATTGGTAGATCAGAGCCAAGAGATAGATGGCAGTGGATGTGAGCTTCAGCAAACGTATGGTAAGTTCTGTTCTTAGAACCTTAAAGATGATATTGGGAATGATATTCCAATCACTATTAAAATTAAGTTGTTGCTGTTTAAAAAAATAAACAGATGTGCTGAGTAATATAGCTTTCTGGTGGAGTAGGAAGGCATTTCTCAACCTTATCCCATTCACTATTTCTCATCCATAATTTGGAAGAAAGTATAGAAGCCACATATCAGATATGCAGGAGATTAGAAAAATAACAAAATAATTTCAATGGAGAATAGAGATATAAAATAACAGGACTCTTGAAGCAATGGGTGAAATATCACCTGATGAAATTAACATGGATAAATGTAAATCTTGTGCAAGAGTCCAAATAAAACCCCACCTGAACATATATAAATGAATAAATATTATTATGTCATATTAATACATTAATTTTTGTTATTTATTATATTATACTAATATGGGTGTATAATATATTAATATTATATTAATAGGGGTGCCTGAGTGGCCTAGTCATTTAAGCATCTGACTCTTGATTTCAGCCCAGGCCATGATCTTAGGGTTGTGAGATTCAGGCTCCAGGCCCAGCATGGAGTCTGCTTAAGATTCTCTCTCTTTCCCTCTCCCTCTGCCCTGCCCTCCCATCTCTCTCTCTCCCTCTAAAATAAAAAAAAAATTATACTATGAATACATATAATTATATAATGAATACTATAATAGCAATATCACTATATATATATAGCTTATAATTTTATATATCTTTTGGACCCAGAAATTCTACTTCTAGGAATTTTCTATCCTAAAGAAAAATTGTATGTTTGGGTGGGTGGAGGGAATGATACAGGGAGAGCCTAGAAATTAAAGTCAGTGCAGAACTAAAATGATATTTAAAAAGTAGAGAACAGGGACCCCTGGGTGGCTCAGCAGTTGAGCATCTGCCTTTGGCTCAGGGTGTGATCCAAATTCAGGTATCAAGTCCCACATCAGGCATGGAGCCTGTTTCTCCCTCTGCCTATGTCTCTGCCTCTCTCTGTGTCTCTCATGAATAAATAAATAAAATGTTAAAAAAAAAAGTAGAGAACAGCCTAAATATATGTCAGTGGGGATTGGTAATAAATCATGATAAATGTAAATAAAAGAAAACCTTAAAATTGTGCTAACCAACAGTGTTTCTTAAACTGGGAATCTGAAAACCTTATGCATTAGAATTTTCTGGGGTTCTAGTTAACATGTAGGTTCATAGACCCTCCCCAGAAGATGGAATGAGTATTTCTAGGGGAGGGTCCAGGGGAATACTGTTTTTAACAAGCATCTGCAGATTATTCTGATATACTCTTAAAATTTGAGAATTACTTCATAAAAGAACATTTAATGCCATAGGAAAATGTTCATGGTATGGTGACAAACAAGTTCCAAACAAGATGATCCCTTTTATGTAAAAATACATAACTGTATAGAAGAAATTATGGAGTGATAAAGGCCAAAATTATAGCCATGGTTAATTTAATGTTATATGGCATTAGCAACATAAATGTGCATGTGCATAGTTCCACTTTATCCAGTACTTGTCATAAAATACCTGGAGTATACCATTTGAGGAGGTAAAATCTATTTAGATTCAAACAATATGGGATAAAAAGACAATGGAGAGAAGGAGTCAGAAGTGGATTCAAAGTTTGGAAGAATGGTGATTCGTTTATGGAGCAAGGAAGTCACAGAGAGAAGCTGATTTAGGGAAGAAAGATGAGTTGGTTTTGAACATGGCAGGTTTGAGTTATGGTGGCACATCCAGTGGGAAACAACAAAAAAGGTGATTGGGATTCTAGGTCTAGAATTCCAGAAATCGAGTGGGGTAGAGATGTAGATTCAAAGACAGTAGAAGTTGTAAGAGTGGATGAAATGAGGAGGAAGATGGAATCGAGATAGAAGAGAAGGTGGCTAAGATTAGCTCCCTAGAGAATGCCATTGATTAGTGGAAAGGAAAGGAAGAAAAGCCAGCAAAGGAATAAGAGGGCATGGTCAGAAAGTTAGAGTATGAACCAATAAGGTCCAGTGCTACCAATCGTCCCGTGGAGGAAAGAGCTTCAGGGAAGAAGAGAACATCAGGGAGGATGAGGATGAAGCGTCAGCCACTGGACTGGACAAATGGGTCAGCAGGGACCTTCCACAGAGTTGTTTTGGAGAGTGGTGACATCTGTAGGCAGCAAGGGTTAAGAAACAATCAAGTGAAAAAAAAAAAAAAAAGAAAAGAAAAAAGAAACAACCAAGTGGCGAGGAAGGCCAAAGAGCTGGTGCAGTCATTGCTGCATTCTGAGGTTACTTAGTGGCCTCTCCCATTGTGGATGAATGACTCCTTGCCTTCATATTGCTTTCAAGATGAAGCTGGGACAATTTCCCCCAGCATTCCTTCTCCCAGAAAGGATGAACTGGAATTGGGGTTGTTCATTCTTTCATGGAACCTTAAATCACCCTGTGCAGTACAATGTTTTGAGAAGTAATTCATTCTTCCCCTCCCTCCACAGTTCCCTTTCTTTCCCCTACTCTGTTTTCTTGTCATGGTGAAGGTTTGGGATTGGATAAAGAGTACAAGTTACCTACAAAACAGTTCCCTTCCTGGCTTTTATTTCCAAAAGCCTCGATCCCTCCAGGGAATTGTAATGGTGTCCTAGAGTGTGAGGCAAGAGAAAGAACACTTTTGAGGAAAACAAAAAGGATTTCTCTAAGACTAGGAAGAAATTCCTCTGGCTTAGGACAAGAGAGATAAGTCTGAGAGCCTGGAAGGCCTCAGTTCCCTACATCCTTCATCCTGACGGGACCAGAAGAGGCAGGTTTTAGACAATGAAGCTGAGGGAAGGAGGACCAAGGCCTAGGCTCTCAGCCAGCCAGGGCTTCCAAACCAGTAGCCTGGGGGAGCTGAGGGGACCCTGTGGGCTGGATCTGTGCCATCTCAATGATACCTCTGGCCCTGCCTGAGGCCCAGAGGGTCACCCTGATATCATAGTACTGCCTGAGATCTAGAACCTAGGTGTGCTCAGAAGAGTCGGGGAGAGGACCCAGGAATGCCTGGGACTGAATTTCCGGCTTGGCAGGATGGGCCCTGTGCTTTATAGAAAACAAAGAAAACAAAGCAGTGTGTCTTGCTCACCTAACTATGTGGATTGAGATTTATATCTGCTGTGCTAGGGGAAGCGAGGCTTGTATCCTCAAGAGAGGTGAATGTTTTCTTCACCTGAGGGTCTCCAGATGATGTGACAGCTGGTGTCTAAGTCGTAGTTAGTGTGGTGGGGTGTCTAGAGGGGGGTAAAATACGGTGACCCCATTGTCAGAGAAAATGGGTTCTCATTCATCTCTGCTGCTTGCGCTTCCTGAGATTTTGGCCAGGGTACTTCATCTCTCCAGGCCTCAGTTATCTCATATGTAAAAGCAAAGTATTAGATTAAGTGAATGCTCAGGGTCCTCCCACATTCTGAGAGTCTTTGGCTTGTGGTAAACTGAGTTTCTTATCTCTAAGCGATGAGGTGGATTAAGCAGCTCTCTCGCTGCTGAGCTGCCATCACCTTTGCCCAGCGCATGTGAGGAAACCAGCAGGGTGGGAGAGCTTGCATTACTGAGGAGGCCACAGGTGTGCTTTTCAGTCTGTGCAGCTCCAGGATTTCAGATATGGTGCATGAGTCCCTGCGGCTTTAACTGAGGCAGGCAGAGGGTGATGGGCCTACCAAGTTTGCTTTTTAAGCCCGGGCCACTCACTGAAGATGGGTTTGCACACTTGTCTCAGAGGGCTAATTTATCACTCTGGAGAGCAATTTCTCATTAACACAATGTCAATACTGCTGGGGATTGGCTAGACCACCTTTGGAAGAGGTTAAATTACCTTTTAATCAGCATATGGGAGAACAAAGCTCTGTTCCATCGCGGCACTGTGGCCTTGCTAATTTGGTATCTTATAAAAACCAAGGCAGTTCCAACCATACCTGTGTGATACAAGCAGGATTGTTTCCAGAGAGGCAGAGACAGGAAAGGAGGGTTTCTGCAGCTGTTATCCAAACTGGCATAATTGATGTGGGTGCAGTGGGTTAGAGCTAATGGTCTGTGTTTAATTATGGAGGCAGTGACACAAGACCTCGAGGATGATAAGGCACTAACCAGATGATGTACCACTTTTGCAGTTATGAGCTCGCTGCATAGGGTCAGTCCAGCGGCACGGTGGTCTAAATTCCATGTTCCTCCTGGGATTTGGGCTCAGTCCTTGAGAGGCACAGGACTATATTCAGAAGATGGGTCTGAATCCACACTGACAGTGTCTCCTGGGAGAACAGTCACAGGCCCCAGACGGAAGTGCTTGGAAATCCACCGCTCTAAGAATTCATTCTCCTTTGAAATGAGGATAATTTACATTGATATGCACCTAAAACTCATGAGCCACAGTGGAAAGATGGGGCTTTTCATCTCGTGTCATTCATCAGAGCAATAAACAACAAATACATTTTTGTCCGCTAGCTTGAAGAATAAGGACAAGAACTGTTATTGAACTGAATTGCATATTATTACACGATAGCCATTATCAACTTTTAGAAAAAGGACGTGGTTGTAGCTGGATACCTGGCTGTCCAGCCAGAGACTATGTTTCTCAGCCTCGGTGGCAGGAGTGTGAGACCACGTGACTCCATTTTTAAGCAATAAGAAAACAAAAGTGATGTGTGTAATGTCTGGGTCATGCTTTTAAAGGAAACGGTTCATCCTCCACTTGTTCTTTTCCCCTTCTTGTGGGTAAAAGTGAGGTTGTGATAGGTGATAGTGCAGTTTCAGTCTTAAAGATAAGGATAACACCTATATAGGGTTTTGTGGGGTTTATCTTTTAAGTGCACAAGCCAAGCAGGTGAAGTAGACAGGTGCGGGAGTGGTTAGAGTGTCTATTTGATAGGGAGGAAGCTGGAGTTCAGAGAAGCCAGATGTTTTTTGCTCAGTTGCATACCTTTGTGGACGTGGAGCCATATCCTGAACCCAGGCATTCTGACTCTGATTCCAGTGCTCCTTTTACCATAATATTGCCTCTTTGTCCTTGAAAACCTTGAGACATAGCCCTACATGTTCGTGAGAGAGAGATCTGCATCCATTGAAGATGGCTTAAGCATCCCCATCTAGCTCGTGTCCTCTCCTTTCCACCTCTTTCCGAACCCTCACCCCACAAACAACAAAGACGCAAAGCTCGGTAGAGCAGGGTTTTTTCAAAAAAATGATCGATGGCCTTGCTTAATATCAGAACTTTCAAGGGTGGGTGGGGAGGAGGAGTTGCAGAAGGAGGAATATTTTATCAACGACACTGTTTAGAATTGCCAGCACATGGGGTAATAAAAAGCAGAACAACTTTTAGTCAGTTTTATTATTGTTTTAAAATTCTCTACAGGCACTGAACCCCACATTACCTGTACCCTCTTTTTGCCTGTGCCTTGGACGGACCATTTCTGTCCCCCGCCCCTGCCATTGGTATGCTAGAAAATGATAGTAACGAAGGACAGCAAAATCATAAAATGTAAAATCCAACGACCTCTTGCCTTGCTCTCTTGGATGTGTATACATGTCCAGGAAATGGCTGGGATGTTTGTACCAGTTTTCACCCGTTAGGTTTATAAGAGCTTCTGTAAAGAAAAGGAAAGCTTGCCTGTTTCCTTGGGGTTTTCCCTCGCTCTTATCTCCATAGTTACAAGAGTTGGTTCTGTGCATTTTTTTTTTTTTAAAGCTGGCATCTTGCCCAACTCAAATTGATTATAAAGGTTGGGAGGGACAGTGAAGATCTGCGCCTTGATTCCCGGTAAGTTGGCTGTTTAGAAAGATAGCATTGACAGCCGAAACAGCGTGCAGAGGGGAAGGCAAGTCTAGAGACTCCCTTGTTTATTATGGGGCTGCTGAACGACTCGCTGGGCTGTGCTCTTCCTTGGAGGAACAGAGAAAGATAAATGCCTAAATGCCTGCAGAAATCAGCAAAAGGTTCTTTCCTCAAAGGCTTTATAGTACGGTTGCCAGATTAAAGACAGGACACCAGTTAAACGTGCATTTCAGAAAAACAACAAATACTTTTTTTAGGATAAGTGTGTCCTAACTATTAAATGGAATATACTTCTACTCATAGATACAGGATACCCAGTTACGCTTGCATTTCAGAAGTGCAGATTTTAACAGGGCATCCTGTATTTTTACTTGGTAAATCTGACAGCCCTACTTGTAGAAATCTAACAAGATTTTATGAAATAGTCTCTTTCAATTCCGAATAGCCAATGCTGTTTTCCCCTTGGAGGATGATGCAGGCTGTTTGGTTGTCTATTTTGGTGGGGTGGGGGTATGCAGAGGAGATCAAGGGGAAAGAGACTGGACTGGAAGGCAGGAGACCGAGCTCTGAGTCCTGTACTAACAACTGGCCGTGTGAAGTTGGACAAGGCACTTCGCCTGTCTCAGCCCTGGTGTCCTAAAAGGAGGGGATTAAATGGTTCCTGTAAGGATAACACGATTTTATAGTCCTGTGTTCTTCCTCATGCCACAAATATTATGTTAGATTTCAGTTTCTCCAGAGATGATGTAGGTTGGTGCTGTCCAGTAGAAATAAACCACAAGCTGCACGTGTGGTTTTAGATTTTCTAAGTAGCCACATTATAAAAGTCAAAAGAAGCAGGTGAAATTAATTTTAATAATACACTTTATTTAACCAGTTATATTAACATATTGTCATTTCAATTTCGATATGTCATCAGTATAAAAATCACTAATGAGATTACATTCTTTCTGTGTACTAAGTCTTCAAAATCTGCTTTGGAGCCTTATGGCACAACTCAGTTTGGACTAGCCACATTGAAAGTACCAGTAGCCACATGTGGCTATTCTACAGCACAGGTATTGGTTAACTAAATAACTAAATAGATAGATAAATAAGTAAGTTTTAGAGAATTAGACAAATTCAAAAGAGAAATCTGTAGTGGGTTATTTAGAGAACTTAGGCTATTGGGGAACATATTCATAAGACTTTAAAAATTAATATACAAAAAATTAAAATTAAAATTAATATACAGTTGATCCTTCTTATTTATGGATTCCATATTTGTTAACTCACCTACTTGCTAAAATTTATCTGTAACCCTCAGAATCGATATATGTGGCACTTTTGTGGTCATTTGTGAACAAAGCATGTGCACCAGGTGAGACATTTGAGTTGTCCAATGCACATGTTCCCACCTGGGATGGAATAAGGTGGTGCTTTGCCTTCTTGTATCAGCTCTCATACTAGCAGAAGGTCCTTTCTGTGGTCTGTTTAGTGCCATGGTTTTTGCATTTTTTGTGCCTTTTGTGGGTGATATCGCTGTTCAAAACGACCCAAAAAGGAGAGAAAATGAGTGGGAAATATCAGAGAGGGAGACAGAGCATGAGAGACTCCTAACTCTGGAAAACGAACAAGGGGTGGTGGAAAGGGAGGTGGGTGGGGGGTGAGGGTGACTGGGTGACGGGCACTGAGGGGGGCACTTGATGGGATGAGCACTAGGTGTTATTCTATATGTTGGCAAATTGAACTCCAATAAAAAAAATTAAAAAATAAAACGGCCCCCAAGCATAGCGCTGAAGTGCAAGAAGGCTGAGCTGTGCCTCATGGAAAAAATATGTATGTTAGATAAGCTTCTTTCGGGCGTGAGTTAGAGTGCCATTCGCCATCAGTTCAATGTCAATGAGTCAACTATATATTAAATGAGGTGTCTTTAAACAGAAACACATATGAAACAAGGTTATGTATTGATCCAAAAATGTTGTGACCAGAGGTTCACACCTAGGGGTAATGGCTCAGTACTCACCCGTTCCGTGTTTGTGGAGACTTTATAGAACATAATTACCATGAATAACGAGAATCAACTGTACTTTGTTTTTTAGAATAGTTTTAGATGTATAAGAACATTGAACAGCTAGTATAAAGATTTTCTGTATACCCACCTCCTGATCCCAGTTTTCCCCGTCATTGACATGTCACATTAGTGTGGTTCATTCATTACAATTAGTGAACCAATATCTATACATTATTACTAAGTAAAGTCCATAGTTTATTCATATTTCCGTAGCTTCTACTTAATGCCACTCTTCCAGATATCAAGATACCACATGACATTTAGTTGTCATATCTCCTTAGGCTCTTTTTGGCTGTGACAGTTTCTCAGATGTCCCTTCTTTTCGATGACTCGATGATTTGAGGAGTACTGGTTAGGTATGTTGTAGAATGCTCCCATACTGGGATTTGTCTGATCTTTTTCTCATGATTGGGCTCGAGTTATGGCTCTGGGGGGGAAGATCGCAGCATAAAGTGCCATTTTTATCGCATCATATTGAGGGTACATACTATCAGCATGACTGATGATATTGACCTTGGTCACCTGGCTGGAGTAGTTTGCCAGATTTTTCCACTGTAAAGTTAGTCTTTTTCCCCCTTTCCATACTGCCCTCTCTGGAAGGAAGTCATTATGGGTAGCCCACACCTAATGAGTAGGGAGTTGCGCTCCACGTCCTGGGGGGTGAATATCTACATAATTTATTTGGGGTTCTTCTGCATGGGAGATTGTCTCTTCTCCTTCATTTGTTAAGATATTCAATCATTTATTTATATCAGTAGGGACTCAGGGATATTCATTTTATTCTTTGTGTTATAATCTAATACTACTTTATATATTTTATAGCTCAAGTTGTTCCAGCTTTAGTGATTGGGAACTTTTTCGGTTGATTCTTGTGACCATTATCGTGTGTGTGTATGAAACAGAGAGAGAGAGAAGGAGGGATAGAGAGCATTTCCTTACTTTCTGGCACTACAAGATACTCCAGGCTCATTTTGTGTATTTCCTGCTCCAATCATAGAATCAACCATTTCTCCAAGGAGCCATGATTCCTTTTTTGGATAGTAGTATTGGAAACCAGTATCTGGGAAGTAGGTTTGCTCATTATTACTGGGGTGTTGTTTCTTTTAGGACCTCTCAGCTGACATAGCAAAGAAATATAGGTGTGTATACTAATCCATACATTCATACATCTCTATGAATATTTCTGTATATATCCATCTGTATTATCTATATTAAGCTAAGACTAAATTCATATTGATGTCTCCAACTAATCCATTACCACATGGATCATTCTAGCCTCCTCCCCTTACTGATCTGTAAATTTCCACTCTAACAGTGAGAAACCTGCCTCCCACCATCTGCCATCCATTTACTTAATTGTTCAATTCCAGTGTACATGTATAGAGGTATTAGCTATACAGGAGTACCATAGGCTTTTATAAAGTAAATTTATTTCCGTCATAAAGCTGACATACGTTTAACAAAGAAAATAGGAAAACTAGATGCAAATAGAGAAAGAGCTTCAAAGGTAGGCCCCATCGCCCAAATACAACCCTTGCTGATATTTAGGGTTATTTCCTGCCCCCCTGCCTTCTCGCTGGCCCTTTAAATCAGCCAAACTCTCCCCACACCCCCTAAAACTGCTAGTGGCCATCTCTCAGGACCCTTCCTACTCCCCCTGCATGGTCTCTAACACCAGTCTCCACATCCAGAAGCTGAGCTGCTTACAGCCTTTGGACTTGATGCTTTCCTTGGCCTTTCTCAATTTGGCTGTCGGCCCTCTCAGGGACACCAGCATAGCCTTGTTTCACCTCTTGAAATGAGATACTGATTTGTTTCAGGCCCTAGTCCCTAGCCCCGATGCCCCAAGACCCAACCCCAGGCTAGTCCTGTTTCCAGTCTCTTTCTTACTTTTGGTTCATTTTTCATAGTTGTAGTCATGTTTAAGATAGGATTTGGAATATTACTTTTTTCATCTTAATATTCTGTCATAAGTGTATTCCATGTTATTGCAGTTTCCTTGATCACCATTTTCCCATGTCAGTTTCATCAACAGGATTTACCTTTTTAAAAAAAAAAAAAAAAAAACCATATCCTATTAGAAATGTGAGCAGTCCCAATTTCCAGCTATTGTAAGTCACCTGGAAATGACACCTTAGAACCTTATAGCCTTTTCTGTATTTAGAACAAATAAGACACATTAGAATATATTTAGAGTCATCCCCCAGAACTGAGTTATGAAATCGAGCATTTGAAATTTTCAATGGATGTTAGTAAATTTCTTAAACATGTACGGTACTCATTTAACTCAGGGTTAGTGTCAAAAGACAAGGCCTCAGTTTTCCAGTCCCTAGCCCCATCGGGATGCCTCTGGGTATTCTTAGGAGAAACAGAAAGGACCCCCAGATCAGACCCAGTGAAGCAATTGTTTGGTTTTCTTTTTATATTATGACATGAATCCAGATATACTATGGACAAATCAGGGCCTTAAGACATTGTAGTTACAATAGTTGACATTTGTTGAGGGCTTCCTGGGTGACAGGCACTCTTCTGACAGTTTCACTGGTGTTAGATAATGCTGTTCTCACAACACTAAGATGGGGGATGCCTGGGTGGCTCAGCGATTGAGGGCATAATCCCGGGTCTGGGGATCAAGTCCCGCATCGGGCTCCCTGCATGGAGCCTGCTTCTCCCTCTGCCTGTGTCTCTGCCTCTCTCTCTCTCTCTCTCTGTATCTCTCATGAATAAATAAATAAAATATTTATTTTATTTTTTATATGTATATTTTTTATTGGAGTTCGATTTGCCAACATGTAGTATAACACCCAGTGCTCATCCCATCAAATAAAATATCTAAGAAAAAAACCCATTAAGAGGTAATATCTATTGGTCTCCATTTTACAGTTGCAAATACTGAGGCATAAGAGAAATTAAAGAACTTGCCCAGGTCATTTGGTTTGTACGTGGTAGAGACAGGATCTGAACTCAGGCACTCTAAGGCCAGAAGTCATTCTCTTAGTGCTTCTGCTGTGACTGTGTGAGATGAAAACTCTTCATAAAACAGTCACCTCAAGGGTGCCTGGGTGGCTCTGTTGGTTGAGTGTCTGCCTTCAGCTCAGGTCATGATCTCAGGATCCTGAGATTGGGCCCCACATCAGGCTCCCTGCTCAGTGGGGAGCCCTCTTCTCCCTCTGCCCCTCTCCCTGCACCTGCTCTTTCTCTCAAATAATAAAATCTCAAAAAAACAAAACAAAACAGTAGCCTCAGTGCTGTGTATTATTTTCTTGCTCCTAATACCAGCCCTATAAAGGGTACTCCCTTGTCATATTCTATGTGCCTTTTTTTTTTTTTTAGTTTCCATTATAGAAAAACTTGTCTTATTTAAATGGGTCAAAGAACACTATGAATAAAGGTCACTTTCTTTATTGACGAGCTTTCCAAAAGAGAAATTTGCATTTATGCTGATTAAAACTCTATCACAGATACAGGTGATGGTTCAGTGTTCTAGCAAATAAGGAAGTCCAGGGTGCCAGGCTGAGCTCAGCAACTAACTCCAGGCTTTCCTTGCTCTTCAGGGACCAATCTCTCCCCACCATCTCGGGGATTCCTAGAAACAATCCCAAAAAAGGTGCATGACTCTAGAAAGTGTTTTCTTGTTTATAAAAAAAGATCAATTCCTTATATTTCTACATATAATGTCCAGGAGTTGTCCTTCCTATACAAGTAAGGGGATCTGGGAGCACCTGGGTGGCTCAGTGATTGAGCGTTTGCCTTTGGCTCCGGTTGTGATCCCTGGGTCCTGGGATCCAGTCCTGCATCAGGCTCCCTGGAGGGAGCCTACTTCTCCCTCTGCCTATGTCTCTGCCTCTCTTTTGGTGTCTCTCATGAATAAATAAATAAATCTTTAAAAAAAAAGAAGTAAATGGATCTGGTTGTAGTGGTCTTCAATAGCTGGAAAATGCAAAAGAGATGATTTTAAAGATGGCCTTTGAAAAGGTTAAGATTCCCTCCACCATCCCCGCCCTAACTGTGTTAGTTATGCTAACACTAGAGTGTCAGTAGAAGGAACCACTAGCTGTTTATTTCTCACTAATGTCAAGACCATTGCCAGGGCTCTTGCTCAGCAAGTGGCCTTCCATTGCCTCCCTCGGGGGCCCAAGGTCTCCCCCATCTTTAGCTAGGTCCAGAGCATCAGCGGATGGGGAAAGAGAGCCTGCAGAAGTCACCCTTGCTTCTTCACCACCTCAGCCCAGAGGTGCAAAGTGTATTTGCACTCGTATTCTGCTGGTAACCAGCAAAGGGCCACCCTCGAGAGTGTGAGAGATGGCCTCCCTGGCTAGGCAGCTGCTTCCAGCCACACCTCAATGTCACGGAGGCAAAGGCCAGTCCTGATGGCTAGCTCATCGGCTCTGTCATGAGAACCCTAGATGGGATGAGTTCCGGGTCCTCAGGATGCTAAAGCCAGCAGGAAAGGTGGAGGAGGATGCTCTGTGGAAGGGTAGAGCACTGACCCCACACTCTGTGGAGCTGTGCCACATGGCCCTGGGCTGTCACTGGCTACTGAAGTGCAAGGAGAGCTGTCTTTCTGAGCACTGGACGCAGAGATCCTGGGGAAATCACAGTCCTTGATGGTTTGACTCTAAAGTGAGCACGAAATAAGAAAAGTAACGAGGCACGTGGAACAAAGGAGTGGAGGCGGGGCTGTGGGGTGGTTTATCCATGGACACTGACTTAGTTAAGGAACAGAGAAACTGCCTGATGTTATAGAACAAAACAAAACCAAAAAAGCCAGATGCTCTAACTGCGTGGCCTTGTGTCTGACATTTGGCCACTCTGGGGCTTAGTTTATGCAAAAATGATGATGCGGCCCGATTGTTTCCAAAGCATCTTCTGTGATCCTCTGACCTATGAACTATAGAATGGTAACAAGCACTTCCAGAGCCCTGAGAAGAGCCTCCTGTTACATATCTTGATCTGGCTGATGGTTACACAGTTGTGTTTACTTTGTAAACACTCACTGAGCTGTACACTTATGATTTGTGCACTTGTCTTTATGGATGTTGTCCTTCAATTTTAAAAGTTTACAAAGGAAAAAAAAAGCCCTTGTCACTTTATCTACCCCTCTTCAAATAAGGAGCATAACATGGTTTTCAAAGTCCAATTCAGGCCATGAGACGTGCACAGGATGGCGATATCCTTTGCTGGGCATGTCCCCAAGATCTTTCCCCCCTGCACTCAGTGTCTCTGGATGGGGAAAAGACAACTACCTACTTCAAATGCACTCAGACTTTTCTAGAATCCCTGATTCTCATAGACATGAAGTCCAGGGAAGGAGGAAAAAGGTGAAACGTGGCCGTAATCTTTACGCCCACTGGCTGCTTTTCAGTGTCTCTTGGTAGGATCTTTAGCAGGTCCCCCTGAGTGCTGGACATGTCACATCTCTGGTCATGTCTTCAACGTGGCCACACGTTGAAGGCCCCTCTGAATGGTCTATGTCTTCAGGCAGTTCCTTAGAGGTCATCCTTCTGCCACCACGCGACCTCATCTTCAGACCACACCAGACTGGGCAGCGATGGACACATGTCCAAGGAGCAGCAAATCTATAGGTGACCAGAAGCCAAGAGGTAGGCTGGCGTTAAAGTTCCACATAAATAGAGATGACAGAGATTAACTGGCAAGACCTGATCATCCTGGGGAGCTTGGAGTGTTACAGATACAGAGTCGGGCAGGTGGGTAAGAGCAGAAGAGGAAAGGTGCCCAAGAGAAGGTAGGCAGAAAAGCCTTGAGGAGGAAGAGTCCTGAGCGATCGTGACCACGAACAAGCTTGGCATAGGCAGAAGCCAAGAGATGAGCAGGCTAGAAGGTGAGGTGGCTGATTGGCAGGAGCAGGCACAGAAATCCCAAGGAGGAGGACGCACAGCCCAGAGAAGGCGGCCGTGAAGCCTGAGCCCCGGTGAGGAGGCCCCACATCTCCACTCAGGCCACCTTGAGGCCCCAGGTACTGCCCCTCTTGCTCTTGCTTCTTGGTGTAAGCACAAGAGTGAGATTGCTGTCACCGTTGTTGAGTCTCTCAGTTCCCACATCCATACAGTAGGCATAATAATGCCTACTTCTCAGCATTTTATGGAGTTTAAATCAGTGGATTCATGTAAAACACTTAGCATGGTGCTTCCCACATACCAGGTGCTCGAGAAACATTAGTGACATTCATGGTGAAAATGTTGATGAATTTCACATGCGATCTTAAGCCCACAAGACCCAAGGCATCAGAGTGACTCTGTTACCCTCATGCCAAAGGCCTGATTATTTTAACTGGTATTTTTAATTCCAAAGTATGCAGATCAATATTAATTCAATTCTGGCCTTCCCTCTACTCATAACTTGGCTTTGGAACACAGTCTGGTTTCCTCTCTTGGGGCTGTGCTCTAAAAGAGGTGTTTCCTGTCATTGCTATTAGTGGCATCACTGTCATCTGAAGGGAACCTGTGGATGTTTTAGGCACTAGAGAAATCACGGTAATCTAGAAGCATTAGGAACCTTGCAGCAAGCCTGACCCAAGCAGTAAGGAAGGAAGGCATGCTAAGTATGCCGACGTGAACTTGGAATGCAAAAGTAACTCTTAAGACGAATGGTAAACTGGAAAATGTGTGCTCAGCCGGCACAGCATTCTTTTTTTTTTTTTTTAAGATTTTATTTATTTATTCATGAGAGACACAGAGAGAGAGAGAGGCAGAGACACAGGTAGAGAGAGAGGCAGGCTCCATGCAGGGATCCTGATGTGGGATTCGATCCTGGGACTTCGGGATCACGCCCTAGGCCGAAGACAGGTGCTAAACCGCTGAGCTCCCCAAGGATCTCCCCAGCACAGCATTCTATTTATTTTTAATAAATTAATTTTTTATTGGCGTTCAATTTACCAACATACAGAATAACACCCAGTGCTCATCCCCGGCACAGCATTCTAATACGTGCCCTCCTCACCGGAAGCCCTGCTACCTTGGAGCCTGCCCAAACGTTCAGTTGTGGGGACCTCTGGGAGCACCCAGAGGTCGGATTTCTTTTCCGACTCAGAAACAAGGCCTCGGGTACAGAGAGCTGATCTGGGAACCTGAGGAACCCCCGGAGGGGAGCAAGCAAGTAAAACACGAAGGGAGGGCAGCCAGTAGAGTGGGTTCCAGGCACTGGTCGCCCTGGGCAGCCAGTGTCCAACCCTTGGCACTCCTGGCCTGCCACATAAGAGGGCCGTGCGGATTTCCAGGGCCAGAAAAGGTCCAGAAATGCAAGTTCTGGCAAGTGATGTCAGGCTGCGGTCCCCTGAAGCGCTAGGGACCGGGAGAGGCAGGCAAAACCCCGACAGGGCCTGCTACCCCAGCCCGGGCCTCCCCCCAAGATGTGGCTATGTCTGCGCTTCCGGGGATCAGATGCTCGTCTTACAAGCCATCCTGACAACCTGCACTTTGTCATTTTGCAAATCATTTGGGTTGATGATAATGGTTCTCCTAAAATGGTGATTACGTTTTCCTGGAAATCAGCACAGGTTTGTTTATCTGCCACTTGTGTGTTGCAGCACAGAGCACATGCGGATCTTGAACATGTTGGAAAAGCAGTCCAGAGACCTAGCACAAGTCTGTTCACAGACCTGCCCAGAGGACACCAAATGCTATGTTATTTCCTCCTCTCGACTGCATGTCACCAACAAAAGAACCCTACATGCTGGAAGTGATGCCTTTCAGAGATCTTGCAGCAGGCTGCCGACGTGAGATTTATGTCATTGGAAGGTCTGGCAGCCTTTCTGCAGCGTGTCAGTGGCACGGGTGAATACTCAGGATGGGGAAGGTTGCTATTTTAATTTACATGCTATTGCTACCCGTTTTGGCTGGCTTACCCAGAATGCCCCAGATACCTATTTGAATGGGAAGTGTTCCATATTTGTAAGACAGACCATCTTGTGGAAATTGGTGTTTTGTCACTCTCCGGAACAGTGTGAAGTTAGGAAAATGGCTTGTGTGTCTTGTTTGTGTTATAAAATTCCAGCATTTTTTTTCTCCATCTTTCTTTCTTATCAACATTTTTCTCAAGGGATCTCACAAAAGCCAAAAGGATCCTTTTAGCCATTTTTTTTCAGAACCATCCAACGTGAAAAATAAAACCTTCTGTTATGCCTTAATTATTGTTTGCAAAAACTCTGAGTAGCTTCATGCCATGATTTCTATATACTATTGAAATTGCTTGGTAGAAATGTGAAAGCCTTCAAAAATCATTCTGAGAATTTCTTCTTTTTATTTTTCTCTTGGAATATTGATGTATTGAACAAAAGTGGTCCTTCGTCCAAGGCCCAATATTATGGTGTTATTTGCTGTAGATATTTATTTTTAAAAGCCATATAGTTTCTTTTATATCCTAACAATTATTTTGCAACTTATTTCTATGCATTATTGAGTTATCACATTTTTCAACTTCATTTTTAGGTGATGAATTTTGTTTATAGAACTCTCAAATTGCCATGTATAATATACATGCATATTTAAAATGATAGAGCGAAGCATTCAAAATTCCGACAAGAATCTCGTATAATTGCAGTGGTGTAATATAATATAATGCGATAAAAATGCAATTTATCCCAAGGACATATTTGGCAGAATGCAAAGGTCACTGTTTTTTGACCCTAATTTTCAAGCTTCTGTCTGACATTTACATTGTATATCATTAAGAGCATACACAAGTATATCATGTCTTTTTGAAACTAATTTTACATAAATTATGTGTCTCTATGATTTGTTTGCATAATGGGGTCTTCAGTCTATATTAGGAATGTCACATAGACTAGCCCCCTGCCATCACAAAAATGTTGGAAGTAAATCAGAGGAAAGAGAAGTTGGAGAGTTCTTCTGAGACATTCTAAAAAGAATCAACAGAGGACTTCTTCCAGCAATAAAACAGACTGAGCTCATGATAAGACCTCTCTTCTATTACTAATATGTAGAAATGCTGAAATAATTTATCTCCAGAATTTAAATACACACATGGGCTCAGAAAAGGATAAGAGAAATCCCCAAGTGCCAGACCGGAAGAAAGGAATCAAAGTCAGAGCACTAAGACCAAACAGTTACTCCAGGAGCATGAAGATTTCATCTCAGATAGACTCTAAAAAGGGGGCATGGCAAGCTTGCTAGGGAAACAAGCCTGGCCAAAGAAGAATTCACAAATAAAAGATTACAGTTGTATAGAATAATGCACTCGTTGTGAGGGACACTTAGACAATTCAGCAGACAAGAGAATAAGCACCCCAAGTTGGATATTGTAGAATAATCTTAAAGACACTATAAGTCTATTTTAAGTAGTTGAAGATATAAAAGAGAGAACCAAAGTGAAAACCCAAAATACTGGGAAAAAAGACCAGAGAAATTTGAAAATCAAATAGAGTTTCTACTGATGAAAAATAGAGTCAGAAATTAGTGGACAGGTTAAACAGCAGTGTAGACAACGGCAAAAGAAACTTAGTGAGTTAGATGGTACATGTGAGGAAATTACCCCACAGATGGCAGAGTGGGAGAGAGAGAGAAGAGAAATGAACTATGAAAGTAATTCGGAGCAAGTTCCAACATATGTCTAATCAAAGTTGCAGAATGTAAAATCAAAGGGAAATGGGGGAGAAGCAATATCCCAAGAGACAGTGACTGAACACTTTCTGGGGGCTGGAAAAAGACATGAGTTTTTAGACTAAACAAAGCCTATCTTGTCCCAAGCAAGATCACTTAAAGTAAATCCACACCTAGAAAAATGTGGTAAATCTACACAGCACTCCAGTAAAGGAGAAAATCTCAAAGCCGGAGGGGAAAGGAAAAAAAATAGCCTGCAAAGGAACCATACAGGTTATAATTCAGTCACATGACCAAACCTAACTGCAAACACAGCTGGGAAATGCAGTCAGGCCATGTGTCCGAGAAGATGGCAACGTGGCTTTCAGAGACCAGATGCCATCTCTGGCACAGTGTAATTATCACCTTCTGAGCTCAGACCTATGGAAGAAGAAGGACGCTCTTGGGAGATGAAGCCTTTCTAACTATTCTCCAATCACACTACACAAAGCACTGGAATTTTCTTCTCTGATATTATCTCAGCTTTACTATTGTAAATGCAGGGAAAGGAACCCCCCCCCGTCTTGATCGAATATAACATGTTCTAGAAATGAATCTTGTCCAACCTAAACTCACAGAGAAGAGTCATCATTTGGGATTGTTTCTCAAACACTGAGCTAGGCACTCATAGAATAATAAACTTAAGAAGATCTCGGTGAATAGCCCAGGTTAGCCCCTGACCAATGCATTGAGTCACGAAGGTCTCATTTGCATGTGGCACTTAACAGAAATTCAGCAAAAGCCGGTTGAATGCATTCACTGATTCTTGCACTCAACAAACATTTATTAGATGGCTACATTGAACCATTGTTCTAGATCTGCGCTGTCCAATGGAATAGCCATTAGTCGCATGTGGCTATTTAAATTTAAAATAACTAAAATTAGAAATTCAGGTCTTCAGTCACACTGGCCACATTTCAAGTGCTCAGTAGAAACATGTGGCTAGTGGCTGCCACATTGGACAGCACAGGTATAGAGTCTTTCCATTGTCACAGAAAGTTCTGTTGAAAGTACAGTAGTGAACAAACAGACACACTTCCCATCTCCATGAAGCCTAAATGCCATGTCAGATGGTGATAAGTTCATGGAGAAAAGTTAAGCAAGAGTGCAAAATAGGGAGTGGGAGTGGGGGAGTGGGGGGAAGTAGTTGTGATTTTAAATACGGTGGTCTAGGAAGGTCTCTCTGAAAGGATGACTGTGTTCGTTCACGTAATGCTGATATAACAAATAAGCCCTCAGATCTCAGTGACAAACCCAAGAGTTTATTCCTTGCTCCAATCACTGGGTTGTGAGGAGGGAGCATAGAATCATTAGGTGGAATCTGTTCTATGTGGTCATTTGGGGCCATAGACTAACGGAGACTCTGCTGCCCACAGCACAGAGCTTCCAAAGCTGCTCTGGCCGTGAACATCAAGTCAGCAGGTGGGAGAAAAGAAATAAATGGAGCATCCTTGAAGAGGTTTCTCTGGTCTCGTGGGTAGGCCTGGAAATGGGGTAATCATGTTCACGGACATTCGCTTCCCCAAGCTCAGCCAGGTGCAGGTGGCCGAGCTAGTTTGCCAGTACTGAGGGATTTCCTGAGATGTGGGGCTTTTAAGAGTCCCCAAACCAGGGAAGTTCCAGGCATACCGGGATGACTTGGTCATCTTAGCACATATGCTTACCTAGATGCACCTATTGCACTGCCAATAATTCCGCACAATGGATGGGGGCATAAATTTTGGTGGGCTGCTGCCTGCCATAGTAACAGCTCCCTCAAAGAACTGAGGGAGCCAGCATGCGATAATGGGGGCAAGGGAGAAGAGTTTAGCAAATACAAAGGCCCTGAGGCCAGAGTGTATCTGGCATAGAGGAGGAAAATCAAGGGGGGCACTGTGGCTGGAATAGGAATAGGGAGGGGAGGTAGGATATCCCAGGGGTATCTTTTCAGGTTCCCTCTTGAAGTGTGGTTGTTCACTTCCATCCAACTGGCCATAATTTGTTTCTAAAGAAATGATGAAGATCTTGGCTAACTCCTTTGCTAAAACCCACTTACACAGGCTTAATAGTTTGATAGCCCTATCAAAAAATTTACCTGGCGTGAGCTAATAAGGCTTAAGCTTGGGTCTCACATGCAGAGACCCCTAACAAGCCCCAGGAAGCGGCCCTGGCAACATGTTCACCTGTCATGTGTTTTTGCAAAATTTGCAAAACTAAGGCATTCTAACCACATTCGGTTAAGTTTTCTGTGCCAAGTTCTATTTCTCCTCTGTCATACATCTACCCTCCACCTGGCTGAGTTTGGGCTGGGTGAATGCCGGTGAACATGATTACTCCGTTTCCAGCCCTGCCCCACAGACCAGAGAAACCTTTTCAACGATATTCCATTTTTTTTCTTTTCTCCCACTTACTAACTTGATGTTGACACCCAGAGCAACTTTGGAAGCTCTGTGCTGTGGGCGGCAGAGCCTCCTTCAAATCTGGTGGCACTGAAGTGGTCACAGACATTTTTGAGATCAGAGTTGAGGGTGCACTTAATCTACTCTCAGTGGGAAGTACTTATGTGGCTCACAGTGACTTGTGTGTATAGTTAATTTATTGTTAGCCATCCCGATACAAGAGTGGCTCTGGAATCCTGCTTATTTTCTGTGTCAACACATGGTGGCGTGGGGACAAAGGCTCCCCTAGCCATACTGGGATACCAACTGGGCTGACATCACCACGTACCGAAGACATGTGGGTAGTGGAGGAGGAAGAAGGTCTGGAAAGTATACAGCGTGATGTTGTGGAAAATTCTTCCATCGACAGACACAAGTGGAAGATTCAGTTCTCATTGATGCCTAATCAAAATGGAAGTTCTCCTGGCAGGGATACACTTGGTGTGCTGGGTTGAATAGTGTCCCCCAAAACTCATGTCCACCTGCAGCCTCATAACACTGATCTTACTTGGAAATAGGTCCTGGAAGATGTAATCAAGTTAAGATGAAGTCATACTGGATTAAGGTGGGCCCTGATCCAAGGGCTGGTGTCCTTACAGAGGAGAGGGCACACGGAGACACAGGGAAGGCCGTGTGAGGATCGAGGCAGAGGCCGGGGTGATGCTGCCACAGGCCAAGAAATGCTAGGAGCCCTGAAGAGCTGGAAGAGGCAAGGAAGGATTTTCCCCTCCAACCTTTGGAGGGAGCACAGTCCTGCTGACACCTCGATTTGGGACTTCTGGCCTCCGGAACTGTGAGAGAATACACTTCTCTCATATCAGGCCACCCAGTTTGTGGTCATTTGCTATGGCAGCAATAGGAAACTAATACACTTAATAAATCCAGCATTTATAATTACAAGCATATACTATGTTTTTTTCTTTGATTAACTGGAATAGAAATAGAAGTCCCCTGCCTGTGTACACAGACTTACAGCAATATTCTAAGCAGTAAGAGCATGTGTGTGACATTATATGCTGTAGGCATCCCAGCTAGCAATAATAAAAAGACAATTTGGAGGGGGGATAAAAGTTTTATTATTTTATTTTATTTTTTATTTTTTGGTTTATTTTTTTATTGGAGTTTGATTTGCCAACATATAGCATAACACCCAGTGCTCATCCCGTCAAGTGCCCCCCTCAGTGCCCGTCACCCAGTCACCCCAACCCCCTGCCCACCTCCCCTTTCACCACCCCTTGTTCATTTCCCAGAGTTAGGAGTCTCTCCTGTTCTGTCTCCCTCACTGATATTTCCCACTCATTTTCTCTCCTTTCCCCTTTATTCCCTTTCACTATTTTTTATATTCCCCAAATGAATAAGACCATATAATGTTTGTCCTTCTCCGATTGACTTATTTACTCAGCATAATACCCTCCAGTTCCATCCTCGTTGAAGCAAATGGTGGGCATTCGTCGTTTCTAATGGCTGAGGAATATTCCATTGTATACATAGACCACAGCTTCTTTATCCATTCATCTTTCGATGGACACCGAGGCTCCTTCCACAGTTTGGCTATCGTGGACATTGCTGCTAGAAACATCGGGGTGCAGGTGTCCCGGCGACTCACTGCATCTGTATCTTTGGGGTAAATCCCCAGCAGTGCAATTGCTGGGTCGTAGGGCAGGTCTATTTTTAACTCTTGGAGGAACCTCCACACAGTTTTCCAGAGTGGCTGCACCAGTTCCCATTCCCACCAACAGTGCAAGAGGGTTCCCTTTCTCCACACCCTCTCCAACATTTGTTGTTTCCTGTGTTGTTAATTTTCCCCATTCTCCCTGGTGTGAGGTGGTATCTCATTGTGGTTTTGATTTGTATTTCCCTGATGGCCGGTGATGTGGAGCATTTTCTCATGTGCATGTTGGCCATGTCTATGTCTTCCTCTGTGAGATTTCTGTTCATGTCTTTTGCCCATTTCATGATTGGATTGTTTCTTTCTTGGGTGTTGAGTTTGATAAGTTCTTTATAGATCTTGGAAACTAGCCCTTTATCTGATAGGTCATTTGCAAATATCTTCTCCCATTCTGTAGGTTGTCTTTGAGTTTTGTGGACTGTTTCTTTTGCTGTGCAGAAGCTTTTTATCTTGATGAAGTCCCAATAGTTCATTTTTGCTTTTGTTTCTCTTGCTTTCATGGATGAATCTTGCAAGAAGTTACTGTGGCCAAGTTCAAAAAGGGTGTTGCCTGTGTTCTCCTCTAGGATTTTGATGGAATCTCGTCTCACATTTAGATCTTTCATCCATTTTGAGTTTATCTTTGTGTTTGGTGTAAGAGAGTGGTCTAGTTTCATTCTTCTGCATGTGGCTGTCCAATTTTCCCTGCACCATTTATTGAAGAGACTGTCTTTTTTCCAGTGAATAGTCTTTCCTCCTTTGTCGAATATTAGTTGACCATAAAGTTGAGGGTCCACTTCTGGATTCTCTATTCTGTTCCATTGATCTATGTGTCTGTTTTTGTGCCAGTACCACACTGTCCTCATGCCACAGCTTTGTAGTACAACCTGAAATCTGGCATTGTGATGCCCCCAGCTATGGTTTTCTTTTTTAATATTCCCCTGGCTATTTGGGGCCTTTTCTAATTCCACACAAATCTTAAGATGATTTGTTCCAACTCTCTGAAGAAAGTCAATGGTATTTTGATAGGGATTGCATCGAACGTGTATATTGCCCTGGGGAGCATTGACATTTTCACAATATTAATTTTTCCAATCCATGAGCATGGAATATTTTTCCAACTCTTTGTGTCTTCCTCAATTTCTTTCAGAAGTGTTCTATAGTTTTGAGGGTATAGATCCTTTACCTCTTTGGTTAGGTTTATTCCTAGGTATCTTATGCTTTTGGGTGCAATTGTAAAGGGGATTGATTCCTTAATTTCTCTTTCTTCAGTCTCATTGTTGGAGTAAAAAGACAAAGTTTGACCAGCCATTATGGAGGTGAGGTTGAATTATTTCTATTGTTTCTGTAGAAAATTATATTGTGAAATTATATTTTAAAATCTTTAATAAGATTTTATTTATTTATTCATGAGAGACAGAGAGAGAGGCAGAGACGCAGGCAGAGGGAGAAGCAGGTTCCGAGCAGGGAGCCCGATGTGGGACTTGATCCCAAGACTCCAGGATCACACCCTGAGCCAAAGGGAGATGCTCAACTGCTGAGCCACACAGGTGTCCCAATATTGTAAAATTATTGTCACATGAAATGTTATCAGATTATCTAGCCAGAAAAAAGGAAAAAGTATTATAAATATATTTCAGGAAGCTAATTCATACAAAATACTGTCATTTTATGATTTTTTGTTTGGGAGCTTTGTCATTCTTTTTATTTGAAATTTAAAGTTTGGGGGATCCCTGGGTGGCTTAGCGGTTTAGTGTGTGCCTTTGGCCCAGGGCGTGATCCTGGAGTCCCGGGATCGAGTCCCACATCGGGCTTCTGCATGGAGCCTGCTTCTCCCTCTGCCTGTGTCTCTGCCTCTCTCTCTCTCTCTGTCTCTCATGAATAAATAAAATATTTTAAAAAAAAGAAATTTAAAGTTTGCTGCAAGTTTTGCTCTTTTGTTAATTTTGTCATTTTGTATGATTTATTTTTTATTTATTTTTTATTTTTTTTAAATATAAATTTTTTTTAAATTTTTATTTATTTATGATAGTCACAGAGAGAGAGAGAGGCAGAGACACAGGCAGAGGGAGAAGCAGGCTCCATGCACCGGGAGCCCGACGTGGGATTCGATCCCGGGTCTCCAGGATCGCGCCCTGGGCCAAAGGCAGGCGCCAAACCGCTGCGCCACCCAGGGATCCCTGTATGATTTATTTTTTAAAAAAGTAGGCTCCATGCCCAGAGTGGAACCCAATTCAGGGCTTGAACTCACGACCCTGAAATCATGACCTGAGCTGAGATCAAGAGTCGGATGCTTAACCAACTGAGCCAGCCAGATGCCCCTATTTTGTCTGATTTTTCAGAGAGCTCCCTCCCACCAAATTCTGCAAAGCTTCAGGCCTCACAAAGCCTGGTCTGTCTTTGGGCCTGGAAAACTGACTGCAAGGGAATTTTGCATCAGCATCTGTTCACTGCATGATTTTCAGAAGTCTCCGGGCAAGTTAAGCCCTCTGGAAGTTTGTATCATAAGTGAACCCAGTAATCTCTAGATTTACAGCTATCGTGCACCAACAGGATTTTCATGAGGCAGTGAAAACAACTCTAAATTTGCTTGTGCTTCTTGTGCTTCCTACACAGCAGTTCGAATGGCATCTTGGGCGGAACAGAAATTTGCTGTTCCAGATGGTCCCGTGCACCACAGACTGTTTGGCATCCCTGGCCCCCACCCACTAGATGCCAGCAACAGGCTCTAGTCTTTGACGATTAGAAGCATCCTCAAACATCTCCACATTTCCCCTAGGCTTGTTGTCAGGGGACAAGTACTGTTCCCATTGAGAACCACTGCTGCAGCAGATGGCCCTGAGACATTCTCTGCAAATCCCATTTTATCAGATTACAGTTAAATTAGAATTTAATGCGAGGGCAAAGCCGCTTGCTTTGTGCCTCACTCGCGGGGCAGACCCTCCTCAGCTTTTGCAGATCAGCCCCTTTCCCCCACAGCTAAGCCTGGGAAACATCTTGAAAAAGCTCTCCATGAGATGCTGACACCTACTGAAACACTGGTTCTCAAATGAGCATGATTTTGCTCCCCACCCCCCTTGGGGGTATTTGGCAATGTCTGGAGATATTTTTGGTTGCAACAACAAGGGAGTGTGTGCTGCTAGCATCTAGTAAGTGGAGGCCAGGGCTGCTGCTGAGCATCGTACAATGCACAAGACAGCTCCCATGGCAAAGGATGATCCAGCCTATAATATCACTCATGTCAAGGCTCAGAAACCCTGATCTAGACATTATACGGATCCTTGAAATAGTCTATGTAAGACTCACTTTTTTAAAAAAATCAAAATCTCTTTTGATGTAGTTGAGACTTTGTGTCCACCAAGTCCTAAGGTTTTCGACGAGGCTGACTTGCTTGGGAACCATAAGCGGTGTGCATGGGGGCAGTCCGGTCACCCCCGAATCATTGGGAATCCTCTGGCTTTGTTCCCCATCCCTTTTCCACATCTGTCAGGCTGTCCCCAGCCCTTCTTAGATCTGGCGGGGTTTACCTGAGCCCCCGGGGAGTCCTGGCCTCCCCTGGCCTCTCTCGGCGATGGTGATACAGCCCGTCTATAAACAGCCCGTTTTCTTCTTGGGTACACAGGAATCACCTTTCGCAGCCTCTCTTGCCATTCGCTTGAGGGCCATGTGACAAAGCGCTGGCCCATGAAATATGGGAGGAAATGACGCATGCCCTCTTCCTGGCTGGCCTGACGCTGGGGTAGCAGAAAGGGCATCCAGAAGGGCCCTGTTGAGGGAAGCCAACAGGAACCATATGCTGGCTAGTGAGCCCACCAGCAGAGGGGGGCAAGGGGCAGAGCGACCTCAGGGCTGAGGGCTGCAAGCTGAACCTGAGGCTGGAGGCTGTACAGAGTCACAGCGGGACTTGAGGAGGACACACAGCACGTGTAAGAGCCAGGAGGGAGGCAACGGGGCCCTGAGTAGCGGAGCGCCACAGCTCTGGGAGGTGCCAACTGGATACGCCAGCAGCAGAGACAGCAGGGTGAACGGGGGCAAATGGACAGGGACATCATTGCTACTGAGGCGTGCAAGGGCCCAAAGCATGTCGTGGGGGCACAGCAGGTCTCTGACTTCTGCCCACACCCCTGTCCCTTGAGGATGCTGGCTAGAGCTCAGAGAGGGACTTTTCTCAGATATTCCCCTAAGTTTTTATTTTTAAGCTTGCTTCACATTAAGAAAAGTTGAAAAAGTGATATAGTCATCCCCTGTAAACTCTTCACCAAGACTCACCTAACATTTCTCCATCTAAGATTTCTAACATTAAGCATCATTCTCTCTCTCTCGCCACTCTGTTCCCTTCTCCTCTCTCTCCCTCCCTCCCTCCTTTTGCTAAAACCTTTGCAAGTTAAGCAGCATAATGTGTGTTATAATCCACTCCTCTCGTTAATCTTTGTGATGGTTAATTTTATGTGTCAACTTGACTGGGCGAAGGGATGTCCAGACAGCTGGTAAAACATTATTTCTGGGTGTGTTTGTGAAGGTGTTTCTGGAAGGGATTAGCATTTGAATCAGTAGATTGAATGAAGAAGAGCTGTCCTCACTACTGTGGCTGGGTATCATCTAATCCCCTGAGGACCTGAAGAGAACAAAAAGGCTGAAGAAGGGTATCTGCTGTCTCTGTTTGAGGTGAGACATCCATATTCTCCTGCCCTCAGACATTAGTGCTCCTGGTTCTGGCCTTTTAGACTCAGACCAGTACTTACTCCACTGGGCCTCCCTGGTTCTCAGCCTTCACACTAGAACTGACCTACACCAGCTTTCCTGGGTCTCCAGCTTGGAGACATAGGTATGGGGTTTCTTGATCTTCATAACTGTGTGAGCCAATTCCTATAATAAATTTTCTCTCTCTCTCTCTTTCATCTATCTATCTATCTATCTATCTATCTATCTATCTATCTATCTATCCATCCATCCTGTTAGTTCTGTTTCTCTGGAGAACCCTGCCTAATATGCATTTTGGTACCAAGAGTAGTTCTAGGAGAACAGAATTTTAAGGGTGAATTTTCTGAGATGGTTCTGGGTTTCTGGAATTGGCTCTTTAACCTGATTAGATTTCAAGATGCTAATGACTCTGTTTCCAGCAGTAAAAAGAGAGAGGGTATAATTCTGTTACGTAGTGCCAACCCCCCTCCACAGTGGCTATGGCAGTTTTCGCTTTCACCAGCAGTGTGGGAGAGTGCCTGTTTTCCCACAGCCTTGCCAGCAAAGGGTTTCGTCAAGTCTGTGGGTTTTTGCCCAACGGATGGATGAGAAATGTAGCCTCAGTATAGTTTTAACTTATGAGTAAAGTTGAGCATATTTTCTTATATTTAAGAATCCTTTGGGGGCACCTGTATGGCTCAGTCAGTTATGCTCTGACTCTTGATTTGGGCTCAGGTTACAATCTCAGGGTTGAGACTGAGCTCTGCATCGGGCTCCCCGTTGGATGTGGAGCCTGTTTATGATTCTTCCTCTCGCTCTTCCCTCCCCCCCCCATCAAGAAAGAATCATTTTTCATCTTTTTCTCCAGACTATTTATATTTGGCCATTTTAAAATTTTGCTTTTGGTCTTTTTCTTCTTGATTCTTAAGAGCTCTTTCTATATGTAAGGGAGATTAGCCCAGAAAGGGGCCTTTTTAAACTACAAGAGAAGTTTTAAAACTGGGAGACATGAAGACATGATTGATTGAAAAGTTGAATTTGCTCTGCCAGTAAGCAGGAGGGAACACGAAGACGATTAGGTCACACACAGAAAAATAAGTAAGATAGTTTTCTCTTTTCTTTTTTTTCACATAGAAGTCTAGTGTGAACAGAGCTGTGATGCGCTACATATGGCTAACACTCCAGAAGAATTTCAAATCAAATGGGCTTTCCCCCTGGACTTCCTTAAAGTGAGACCAGCTGCCAATGCATGTAGCCAATTTGCCAACCAGCTCCTTTTTAAAGAACAAGATGATGCTGTGATCTCAAAAAGAAAACCCTTAAAGAAGAAGACATAGTTCTGGTTTTTAAATACTGTAACTGGTGGCATGATTAGAGGATAGCTATTTTAGTATCCACGAAGCCAGGTGTTTCCTAACTAACAGTATCACACTCTTGGCCCTAATTTGAATTTGAGGGCGAATGTTTAAAGTAGAAAACAGCAATAGAAAACTGTGGAACTCAAATTATTGTCTCCAGATAAACATCTCGTTGTCACGATAACTTGAGTATGTTCTGAGTTCGGAGTTTGAACGTGGTCATACGGTGACTGCATGGCGTTCACTTTGAGGAGAAATGTAAAGGAGGGGAAAAGCAAGCAGGTGCCCAAAGGGAACACGTCTCGATGCTTCCCTCGAATCTGCCATGGCTGAGATGTTCTCCGAGAAGAGAGGCCTGAAGCTAGACAGGTCCTGGAGAGATTGTTTCAAATCCCACTCTCAGGCTTAGAGAGAGAGAGATGGCAACAGCCCAGGCCAGGGCCACAGGTGCCCGCCGAGGCACAGTGGCACCGAGTGACCCTCGCAGGGATGCTCCACAGGGTGTCCCAGCTGCCCTTTCCCAGAGGAAAGGTAAGTGGACAATCCAGACCGAGTGACAGTAGTGGTTTCCATGGAGTCATAGATAAAATCTGATCAGAGTGAGGTCAAAAAAGAGGATGGCAATTTGAGGTGCAAAAGGGAGTAAATATGTTAGGGCCATCTGAGGCATCGGATGCGGAATTCGGGGATGTCTGTGTGTTTTGAAGTTTTGGAGCTTTTATGGACCATGTGTTTGTAAGCTGGGGCAGCTTTTCTAGTACAGACGGGGAAATTGAGGAGCGGGTGGCTGGCCCAGGGGTTGAGGAGGCAAGTGGGTGGGTGGGACAGGTGGTCCGAAAGGCCCTGTGCATGGTTTAATGCTCCGTCGTTGCCCTCGGGAGATTCTTGGTAATGTTACTTCTGCAGATAAAGTCCAGGGGAACTCGGGAGCAGGTGCCAGGGGCTCACACACAGTCCTGCCTTCTCCACCTCCCCAGGACAGGTTCTTTGCCACCTGCTCCCCAGCCGCTGGTGCCCCAGGACCCACCTGGCCTCCCCTGGCCCCGACCCCCCGCCCTGGACCTCTACCCAGAGAGCAGCCGGGTGGCAGTAGGGGGAGAAGGGGAGGAGAGGCCTGATTTGTGCTGTCAGCATCCACACCCAGAGGGGCTCTGTGAGCTCAGGTGTGCACACCCCGGGGAGGTTCGGGGGGGCTGTGGTGGTAGCCACCTTGGCCCAGGGTTGGCATTGCCATGGCCCATGCAGGGCCTAGCAGAGGCTGTACCCTGGTGGAGACAAGCCTCTTATGCACCCCGAATCCAGGTACCTAGTGTGCTCTGGTGCACAGGTTCAAAGATCCCGGAGGGTCATCCATCTGCTGTGGACTGGGGAGACACCCCTGTGAGAGGTGGGACTCGACTTGGTCATAGCTCAGCCCAGTGTGGGTGCGGCGGCTTGGCAAGGTGGCTGGTGGGAGGGGGAACCAGCAGCCGGCAGGCCTCAGCGTGTGCAGGAAAATGTATGCTAATAACTTAAACCTTTCATTTTTCCTTATCTAGCCTGACATTAAATAGCAAATAAAAGCCCCATGACAAGTCAAGAGACAGACTGAGAAAGAAAGGAAAAAGCTTTATATTTGAGTACCATTTCCTCGGCTCTTTAAACAAGGTGCCCCACATTTTTATTTTGCACCAGGCCCTGCAAATTATGTATTGAATACGTACTCTAGGCCAGGCACTGCGCTAGGTGTTTTTTTTTTTTTTAAGATTTCATTTATTTATTCGAGAGAGAGAGAGAGAGAGAGACCCAGGCAGAGGGAGAAGCAGGCTCCATGCAGGGAGCCCGACGTGGGACTCGATCCTGGTTCTCCAGGATCACGCCCTGGGCCGATGGCAGGTGCCAAACCACTGAGCCACCCAGGGATCCCCTAGGTGTTTTTACATAAATGATCTCATCTGACTTTCCTGGTAATTCTGCCCTAATGGCACTGTTCTTAGTGCCAGGGAAGGGCATCCTTGAGCAAGCACGGTGGTTCAGGAGGGATGGGAACTCGGGTCTGTTCTTTTCCTGGGAAGCACTCTGAAATTCTCCAGCCAGCAGAAATGACGCAGTGTCTTGAGATAAGCCTTTATTTTTTTGTAAAGACTTTATCTTAATATCAGTAGTGCCTATCATCTTTAGTAGCTACCTACTAATCTCTAAATAATTTTATTTTTAATTCTTTCCTTAAAAAACATATAAGGGCTCAGAGTTTTTGAGAAGTGAGGGGGCTTTGCAGGTGGCCAGTACTGCAAGATCCGGAATGGTAGGTGTTTCTGGTTGGAGAGAAGATGGACAAGATGGCTTTATTTGCCCTCCCTTCCCTCCAGTGGGATGCTGGTAAATGGTAAACACCAGTTCTTAGTCAAAATTAAAAGCCTCATTTGTAATTTGCCAGTCTTCCTGGTGTAAGTCCTCCCACCACGGCTGATTTCAGGCTCCCAGTGTGATGAGTTGGGGAGAGGTGCATGGCAGCCCAGCATTATATGGCATTTCCATTAGATATAAAGATGTAAGATGCAAAAATCCCTCAAGATCATAGATAATATAAAATACAATACAAAAATTGGCAAATTATTTTGTTTTTAATATAATTTGTGTAATTGTGTGTTTATTTAATTTCATTATTTTCATTTTTCAAGTTTTTATTTAAATTCTGGTTGGGGGGGGCGCTTGGTTAAGTGTCTAACTCTTGATTTTGGCTCAGGTCATGATCTCAGGGTTGCGAGATCGACCTGCGTGTCGGGCTCCACGCTGGGTCTGGAGCCTGCTTAAGATTCTCTCTCTCTCCCTCTGCCCTCCCCTCTTTTCTCTCCCCAACTCTAAAAAAACATAATAAAAATAAATTCTATTTAGTTAACATATAGTATAATATTGGTTTCAGGAGTAGAATTTAGTGGTTAATCACTTTCATGTAACACCCAGTGCTCATCACAAGAACCCTCCTTAATATATTTAATTAATTCTTAATATATTTAATTAATAACAGCCATATCTAAATCAACCAGTTCACACAATCCCTGAAAATTTAACAAGCAGCTCTCGTGAGCCAGCGTGGGCTGGTATAAGCAGTGCGGGCTGATACCAAGTGGTGTGAAGCAGTAGGGGCCAGCTCTAGCTCACCATTGCTTCTGAGGAGCTGAGTAGGGTGAAGGGTGGGAGGTGTTTTCATGTGAGTTTCTGCGGTGTAGGTGCCCAAGGAGGTAAGGTGTGGGGATCCCCATTTCAGAGCTTTAGCCAGGCCTGTCTCATGTATACCCATTGCACCCATTTTCCTTTCCAGTTGATCTGGAGAGCCTGCTGGATCTTTCCTGCTCATTTCTCCAGCTTTTGCCCAGCTGCCCTGCCCCAGGCCAGAGAGAACCAGTTCTTCCCTGCCTATAGCTGGAGTGGCTTCAGAAGAGCCCTGAGCCTGATCCCAGGGCTGAGGAAGGCGTCCTGTCCCTTGAGCCAAATTTCCCTTCTTGTTATGCTCATCTCAGGGCAGAGACAGAACCCCAGAGTGGGAAGGGCTGCTGGGTCCCTGCCCATTTTACAGATCTGGAAATGGAGTCCCAGAGAATGCAAGGGGCTTGCCCTCAGTCCGCTAGATACCCGTGGACCTCCAGGGGGGTCTTGGACATGCTGAATGTCTTTTCCCCCACCCCGTGGTCAAGACAGCTTTTAAGTGTCGATTGTAGAGCAGGCAGCATGCCAGGTGCTGGAGACTCGCCAGCGGCAAGGCTGCCGTGGAGCCTGTGCAGGAGGCAAGGGGCAGGGGTCCACTTTGGGGCATGTTAATAGGAGGCTGGATCTAAGCAGCCTTAGGTCTGCATCTCAGCTCTGCCATTTACTAGCTGCATGACCAGTCACTGCAGTTCTCAGAGCCTCTGTCCTTGTTTCCTATGTGGAGAAAATTGTGCTTTTCTGGAGGGATTGTTGTAAGACTCTGACAGGCGGATGTATGTGCCTGGGCCGAGGTCAGAGTTTACTGCATGTTGAGAGAAGAGAGGCGCCCACGGGAACGTTTGGTTGTTGTTACAGTTTGCCCGGCACCCTGGGGCACCCTGGACTGCCCGGGAGGGAGGTGCTGGAACCCACTTGCCTTGCTATGCCTGCAAGGGACTGATAGCTCCTGCTCCCAGCTTCCCCTGGGCCTAAGGTGGTCCATCCTCCTCTGCCTAACTCTGGGCCCCATCACCTTAGTACTGGAGCAGGGTCTGGCACAGGCCACGTTCCTGAGGGCCCTGCCCATTCGCCTTGACCACACAGTGCCAGCTGGGGGTGTTCAGACACATACTTCCCTAGAGACAGGCAGCCTGGTTGGGGCAGCATGCCCTTTGTCCTTCACCCCCTGCTATGGCCCAAGAGGCCCAGCCCTGTCCAACTGGGAAAGCCAGCGGCCCCAGTGCTGCGCACAAACACTGCGGTACTCTTCCTGTCCTGGTGCCAGGCCTGGGAATCCCAGGGAAGATGAACAATCCAGCACATACTGTGCCAGGCACTGTGGCCAGGATGCACGAAGCCCAGCTTTCTGGAAAAGCACATCCAGTTCTATGCACACGGGAGACCTTCCTGCGTGCCACCTTTGGCCCGGCCTTCATGACCCAGAGCACAGGCATATAAGCACAGGCGTATCCAGACACATCTCAGCAGCTCCCCACTGTCCTCTGAGTCTGATGGGGGGTGGGCAGTCTCCTAGAAGAGGGAGGTGAGCCTGGAGAGAGTCTCTGAACAGAGGGAAGGTGACAGGGCATCAAAAGGATTTCCTTTTCCAGATACCCAGGGTACTGGGCAGTACCCAAAGTCCACCACACGTCTATCCCTTGCTGCCAAGAGCCTAGACATGAATCAGGAGCTGTTTCCTGTCCAGGTCCACATTTAGGGACTGCCAACAGGGAAGCCCCTTTGGACTCCAAAACATGGTTTTCCCTGGGTTGCTACTGGCATAAGATGCCAGAGTCCAAGTCTCCAGCTGCCAGCAAGCTGAGCTACTGCAGTGATGGCAGGCACCCACCTCGGAGCAGTCCCAGAACACCAAGGCCTCTGAAGGTAGGCTGAGAAAGGGTGAGAGCATAGACCCAGGCTACGTGTCCCTCACCAACAGCTCAAAGTTACTCTTAGATCTGCCCCCCGCCTCCCCGCCAGTACCCTGTGCCTACAAGGACTCCTTCCATTTTGACACCTGGGTACTGAGCCCAGTGGAGGAATCACACCACCCTTCCCTCAGCCCCTTCTACCTTCACTCCTGACAAATCTAGGCCCCTCTTCTTTTACTCTGTTTCTACTCAGTTCCCTGCCACCTCAAAATGTATGCTGAGCATCAGAAGCAACTTGCTCCTTCTTATTAAGAGGGTCACAGCACAGTAAGAAGAGGGCCAGACCCTGTAGAAGCTTCTGAGCCCCAAACCCTACCTGGCTCAATGGGGCTCCAGCTTGGAGCTGACCTTAGTAGGTGTTCCCGACAGTCACCCTTGAGCCCATGCTGCCATGGAGGGCCTGCCTTTTAACGTGATGGAGATATGCTAACCACCACAGAGGGCCCAGGTGGAAAGAGAAATACCACAGGGGAGGAGGCTGTTGGCCAATGTGTATCATCCAGTTAAAAAAAAAAGTGCGGCCAGAAGTAGCTGAAGGTGTATTCCCTGGAGAAGTAGCAAGTGTATGGGGATAAGGTGTTCAAGAGAACCCACTAGGAAATGAAAAGCTGCCACCGTGGAGGCAAGAAGAGGAGGGAGGAGACACTGGATGGTGGGGTATAGCTGGACCCGCCTCCACAGGAAAAAGCAGTGAGGCAAGGAGGGAGGGCAAGTGGGTGCAGCCCAACCCAGGGACAGGAAGACCCCTGTTTGTGTGATGGCATTTTCCCTCTTGAGACCATTTCTTTTGGGGAAGATGGGGCTTCAGGAAAGTCAGCCAGCCCAAGAAGTCTCCTTGGTGACTGAGTCTCCCAAGAAGAAGGAGAAAGTAGCCAGAACAAGAAGAAGTGACCAGTGTAGGGGGAACAGAGCCATGGCATTTCCCCCAGTCCTAAGCTACAGAGACACCCCTGCCAATCTGGAAATCTGGACAGTAAGATCCTCTGATTCCTCCAAATGAGAGGCTGGAGCCAGAGTGTCAACTGCCATCAGCACGTGGTCTTCAAAAAAGGGTGACTCAGAAGCCCTGAGGCTGGTTTTGTCAGACCCCAAGCAGGAAAGAGGCTCCAGGAGAAACCAGATATCCCCGAACCAGACAGTGGTCCCAGGGAGAAGTCTGGGAGCCATACTGGAGTGCTGACCACATGGAAAGAGTAAGACAGGCCGGCAGATGTGCCCTTGGAGTCCTTCAGTGTCCTTCGTGGGTTGTCCTAAGGCATGCATGTAGGGCTGAGAGCAAAGGAACTCCTGCTCTCACAGTCACAGTGTGGCTGTGGTTACCAAGCAGTGTCTCAAGATCCTAGATGGAAGTGGCTCCCTGCTGGCTGCATAGCCATGGTTTCCTGGGTTGCTCCCTGCTTCTCTGAAAGACAATGCCTGTTCTCCAAAGTATCTCCTCAGATTACCTCATTGAGGGGCCCACTCAGCATAGGACTCTCTCTGTGGGAGAAGGTGGCCCAAGGACTAAGGCATCCTTACTCGGATCAGGGCTGAGGGCCAGTTTCATGGACATATGACCTGTGCAGTCACTCAGGACCATGACATCAGAAGGGCATCTTACTTACTTTAATGCTCTGCTGTTGGTGTCTTGGGATTCTTAATAATTTTTGAATAAGGGATGCTACATTTTCATTCTGTACTAGGCTCCCAAATTATGTAGCTGGTCCTATAAGTGGGGATCAGAACCAGTGCACAAGTATGGGTCAGCCTTAGCTAAGAGCTGATAATTCATTTGTAGTAGAGGAGGGGAAGGCACGGTCACAGGTAGGATGTGGTGGTGGGAACCTGAGGGACTATACCCTGACTGCTAATATGTTTCCAGTGGAGTGAGAAACAGGGCCATCAGGTGAGAGTGAGGAAGAGGGGGAAGTGTTTATGGTTTGAAGAAACAAGATAAGGAGTCTATGAGTGTGGACTGGTTGTGTCCTTCCCAACATCTGGGATGATTCATGGGCCCCCTTGTGGGGCACTGTGTTTAGAGGGTCTGAGAGGGTCAACTGGCTAAAAGGACTTCCATTCCACCCAATAAACAGGATGCCAGCCTTGACCACAGTTGTCCAGTTTGGGGGATGAGCTTCAAAAACAGGCCCATCCAACTGAGGTGGGAGCTAATAGAGCTGTCCTAACAGCCCCCACCAGCCCCTGAATGGGAAAACCACAATGGTCTGAACTGCACAAAGAGAAATCACTGAAACTGCTCTCATGAAGGATGAGACCTTCTATGTTGCCAGATCCCATGGTTAGTTCTTAGGCCTCATCCTACTTGACTCATCGGCAACAGTGACAGTGTTGATCACCATCTCTTTGTTAACTCTTCACTTGGTCTCTGAGACGCCGCCATGTCTTGGTTGGCCTCTTCCTTACTGGCTTCTCCTTCCTACCCACCTGTCCTGTACTTCCTTATCTTCCCAACCTCTAAGCTTTGGAGTACCCCAGACTTGGCCTTCATGTTTCTTCTCATTCCCTCTTACTCCCTAGGTGATGTTATCCAAGTCCATGGCCTAAACCACCACCTGCATACTAATGCCCCTCAAATTTGTATCTCTAGCTCAGGCCTCTCTTCTAAACTCCATACTCAGATATCCACCTGCCTGCCTACTGGACGTCTTGATTAAGAGGTCTAATACACATCTCCACTTAACATATCTAAAACAGAGCTGCTGATATCTCTCACAAACCTTCTGCCCTGCAGACTTCTTCCTCTCAGTGAACACCAAAAGCTCTGCTACCACTGCCTCCCAGAAAGGTAGATCCTTCTACCACCACCTACCCCTAAATTGACTCCCCATGGAGCTTACTCACTTCCACTTTAAATTCTGATTGGCCTAGCCTAGGTCATGGGCCTGCTCCCCAGCCACAGGGAGGCTGGGAGAAGATTTCTGACTTTGACCTTGAGAAGGGAAATTCCCCAAACATAGGAAGAGTTTTCAAAGACACTGAGTAGCAGGACACCTGGGTGGCTCAGTTGATTAAGCATCCAACTCTTGATTTCGACTCAGGTCCTGATCACAGGGTCATGAGATCGAGCCCTGTGTCAGGCACCACACTCAGCAAGGAGTCTGCTGGAGATTCTCTCCCTCTTCCTCTGCCTTTCTTCTGCTAAAATAAAGAAACATTTTTTTTTTTTAAAAAAAGATGCTGAGTAGCCACAACTTAAAATTTCCTCATATTTTGTATGGAGATCTGAGTACTAACTCCCTAGAGTTTTCTGATGTTCACCTAATATTTTATATCTGAAGCAACTCCATCCAGACCACTAGCTTTTTTATTTTTTTTTTTACCTCTAGCAGTTTGCTTTAATCAAGTCTGTCCAATAATTCAAGCTTTTGTAGTCTTTTTATATATCAGTTTAGGTCACATCTAATTAAGTTACAGAGTTCTAATAATAGCTATAAGCGTAAACAGGTTTGAGAACAAATTTACCTTACTCTTGGCTAAATATACAACTCAACCAGTGGCAACAGAACTGTGGCATTTTACAGAGTAGCCTTCTAGCCCTGAGCAGTTTCAGGCCATGGGCATCAGTATTGCTTCCGGTGGCGAGTATTGGTTAATAAGACGAGTCAAATAAGCAGAGATGGGTTAAGAGAACTTCTGTGACTTACTTATTAGTTAAATGAGAGTGATGACTTTACATTTAGTGTCTACCTGGATTCCCTTTTGACGTTAAACACATTGGGCTCTTATGTGTCTCCCACCCCCACACTCAGGGAAAGGCTGGTTCTTTTCTCTACCAGAGCCCTTTGTTGACACATCAGTCCATTGCCCTCTGGAGAAATAATTTGCACCTTCAGCCCAATTCTGAAATGATCTGACTGCAGGAGGAATAAATTTGATAGATAGAATAAAATATTATATATATATAAAATATTATATATCAACTAACTGGACACTTTTGAGAGTGAGTAAAGGGAGCACTATTAAAAACTAGGATGAGACCATAAGTGTAAAAAATGAGATGTTTTGTCTTGGTAAAGTGAAACATCTGACAACCCTGATACATAGATGCTCATGCAAAGGTAATCTCCAAAGTTCACAGAAAGGCTTGTAGGGATTGTCAGCATGGTGAATTTTGCTTATTATATGTCATACGGGTGATGCAGTGATTTTAGGGATTGAGATAAACCATTTTGGCCGTGGTACAGTAGCATTCCAGAAAGGTAGACTGCCTGGGATAGACACACAGGGATAATATGATCCTATCTGGTAAGATTCTGTTCCATATCTGGAAAATGAACATCTGGTTCTGGTTCCAAACCACTGAATTCTGGTATGTACTTAGACTGTGCCAGCCTGGAGACTTGGATGGTGATGGATACCACCTTATTTATGCTTAAAAAATGCCATACCCTGCAATTGCATTGTGTATTGTATAATTCCAAGATTGATGAGGTATACCTGGACCAATGCTTTGAGTCTTCCCAGCCCAGGTGCCAGACTCTGGGTGAATGAATGAGCTTTCAGATGATTTCAACCCCAGCCATCTGCATTCATCTGAGAGATCCTGGGCCAAAACCTGCCCGACCAAGCCAATTTCAAGTTCCTGACCCATAAAAGCTGTGAGAGATAATAAATTATTGTTACTGTTTGAAGCTACTAAGTTTATGGGTGATTTGGTAGGCATTAATGAATAACTAGAACAGGTACTTATATGCTATCTCAACAGAGTGTCCAATAGTCAATGGATTTTATGAGTTGGAGCTTCAAGGGAGGGCTCAATGCTGAAGACAACAATTTAGGGGAGAACCTGAACATCTATGGTGATTAAAAGAGGCTGAATATGAAACCAGAGGCCAGTGCATCCATGAAAAAGATCAAGGAGGGACAGTCAGAGAGTTAAGCCTTGGTTTTCCAAACTCCACTTTCTCATGACTTTCCTTTATCTCAGTGGCCATTGCTTCTCAGTGTCTTTGCTGCTTTCTCCTCATTTGTCTGGCCTCTAAACTTTGGAGTTCTAGGCCTCAGACCAGGCTGCTTCTCTATTATACATATTACCTAGGGAATCTTACCCAAACTCATGACTAAAAATTATCCATGTCCTGATGTCTCCTCCCTTTGATTCTCCAGATCTAACCTCTCTTCTTAACTCCAGACATATGTATCCAGCTGCCTGCTGTACATCTCCACTTGGAAATCTATTAGGAATCTCAAACTCAACATATCTAAAGCCAAACTCTCAATTTTCCCCTGAACATGCGCCTCTTTCAGTCTTCCCCATTTCAGTAAATAATGAATCCATCATTCAAATGGCCCAGGAAAAATTTGGAGTCATGTTTGGATCCCTCCATTTATTTCACATATTTGATCCATCAGCAAATCCTTTTGGTTCTACCTTCAAAATACACCCAGAAACCATCCACTTATCATTTTTACCACTTCCTCTGTACTCCCAAGTCACCATCAATTCCCATCTGGTAGATGAAGGCGATGAAGAGAGATAGTAGAACAGCCAGAAAATAATAACTCAAAACAGGAGAGTTAAAATTTTTTAATTAAACTTTTTATTTAAGAAAATTGTAGATTCTCATGCAGTTAAGAAATAATATAGAGAGGTTTGAGGTTTCTCCCAGTGGTAACATCTTGCAAAACTATAGTACAACATTACAACAAAGATACTGACATTGATACGGTAGAGATACAGAACATTGCCATCACCACAAGAATCCCTCTTTTGCCCTTTTGTAACCACACCTACTTTTCTTCCACCCCTCTACCCCATCCGTAACCACTGGCAACCATCACTTTGTTCATCTCTAGAATTTTTGGTCATTTCAAAAATGTTACATAAATGTTATCATACAGTTTATAATCTTTTGGGATTGGCTTTTTTCCCACTCAGCATAATTCCCTGTAGATTCATCTGAGATGAATGTGTCTCAATAGTTTATTCCTTTTATTACTGAGTAGTACGATAGCTTGTGTAACCACTCACCTGTGGTAGGACATCTGAGTTGTTTCCAGTTTGGGGCTATTCTGAATAAAGCAGATATGGACATTCATGTACAGGTTTTTGCATGAACATAAGCTTTCATTTTTCTGGGATAAATGCCCAGCAGTATAATCATTGAATCATATGATACTTGGATGTTTCATCTTTTTAAATAATTGCCAAACTATTTTCCAGAGAGGCTATGCTATTTTACATTCACAGCAATAGTTTGAGTTAACCAGGTTCTCTGCATCCTTGCCATCATTTGGTGCTGTCACTGTTTTTAATTTTAGCCATTCTGATAGAGGCAATGATATCTCATTGTGGTTTTAATTTGCATTTCCTAATGGTTCATGATCTTGAACACTTTTTCTTATGCTTACTTACCATCTGTATATCCTCTTCTGTGAAATGTCTGTTCATGTCTTTTGCCCTTTTTAATTGGATTGTTTGTATTTTACTTGGTTTTGAGAGTATTTATTTATTTTAAATATTTTATTTATTTATTCATGAGAGACACGCAGAGAGAGGCAGGCAGAGACACAGGCAGAGGGAGAAGCAGGCTCCATACAGGGAGCCCGATGTGGGACTCGATCCCGGGTCCCCAGGATCATGCCCTGGGCCGAAGGCAGAGACTCAATCGCTGAGCCACCCAGGCATCCCTGTTTTGAGAGTTTTTTAAAAATATATTCTAGATGCTGTCTTTTGTTGAATATATGTTCTGCAAATATTTTTCCCAGTCTGTAGCTTGCCTCTGCATCCTTTCACAGTGCAAAAGTTCATAATTTTGACAAAGTCCAATTTATCAGTTTTTTTTTCTTTCAGAGAGAAAGAGAGAGAGCATCAAGGTGCGGGGGAGGGAGAGAGATAATCCCAGGCAAGCTCCATGCCAAGTGCAGAGCCTGATGTGGGACTTGATCCCACGACCCCAAGATCATGACCTGCCCCGAAATCAAGAGCTGGACCCTTAACCACTGAGCCACCCGGGTGCCCCTGTCCTTCTTTTGAGCTGTTTTTACACCATTTTTTTCATAGGACCAGCTTTTTGTTTCATTAATTTTCTCTATTGTTTTTATGTTGTCAGTTTCATTGATTTGTTGTTGTTCTTACCTTCCTTCTTGCTTTGGGTTTATTTTGCTCCTTTTCTAGGTTCTTGAGGTGGGTACTGATACTACCGATTTGAGACTTTTCATCTTTTCTAATGTAAACATTTCATGCTATAAATTTCCCTCCCAGCTTTAGCTGAGCCTCATATATTTTGATATGTATATTTTCATTTTTATTCAGTCTGTTGTATTTTAAAATTTTTCCCTTGATACTTTCTCTTTAATACAGATTATTTAGAAGTGTGTTTAATTTCTAACTGTTTGGAGATTTTCCTGTTATCTTATAGTTATTGATTTCTAGTTTGAATCCATTATGGTTGGAGAACATACTTTGTGTTATTTCAATTCTTTTAAATAAGTTGAGTTTTTTTTAATGGCCAGGATATGGTCTATCTTCATATATTATCCATGGCCACTAGAAAATAATATGTAAAAAAAAATAATAATAATATGTATTTTTCCACTATTGGACAGAGTATTTTTTAAAGATTTTTTTAAAAGATTTTATTCATTTATTCATGAGACACACACACACACACACACACAGAGAGAGAGAGAGAGAGAGAGACAGAGACACAGGGAGAAGCAGGCTCCATGCAGGAGGCCTGACATGGGACTCGATCCTGGGTCTCCAGGATCACGCCCTGGACTGAAGGTGGCACTAAACCTCTGAGCCACCCGGACTGCCCCTGGACAGAGTATTATATAAGTATCTATTAGATCCTGATGGTTGGTAGTGGTGATAGGTTCTTTGACATCCTTCCTGATCTCTTGTTTAGATGTTCTATCAATTGCTGAGCGAGGGGTACTGTAGCTTCTAAATATGATGGTAGATTTGTCTATTTCTCCTTTCAGTAATACAATTTTATTGCTTCACAGATTTGTCAGCTCTGTCATTTGATGCATACACACTTAAAATTGCTATGTTTGCCTGGTGGATTGATTCTTTTATTGTTCTGTTATGTCCTCCTCTGTGTCTGGTAATTTTATTTATGTCTCACTTTATCTAATATTAATGTATCCACTTCTGTTCTCTTTTGACTATTTACATGATATATCTTTTTCCATCTTTTACTTTCAACCTACTTACGTCATTATATTTAAAGTTCGTTATGGTTGTGTCATGTTTTTTAATCCATTATGCCATGTCTTTTAATTGGTATGTTTAGACCAATTACATTTAACATCATTATTGACCTGTTAGGGCTTAAGTCTCCATTGCATGATTTGGTTTTCTATGTGTTCTTTGTGTTTATCATGTCTGTTTTGTTTTTCCTACCTTCCTGTGGGTTACTTGAACATTTTTCAGAATTCGATTTTGTGGTATCTATAGTATCTTCAGGCATATCCCTGTATAGCCTTTTAGTAGTTGCTCTAGGCATCACATTATGTATACATAGCTTATCACAGTCTGCTAGCCATTTTACCAGTTCTTGTGAAGTACAGAAACCTTAGCTCCCTTTGCTGTCCTTTGTTTAGAGTATAATTGTTTTAAATATTTTCTTGGGATCCCTGGGTGGCGCAGCAGTTTAGCACCTGCCTTTGGCTCAGGGTGCGATCCTGGAGACCCGGGATCGAATCCCATGTCGGCCCCGGTGCATGGAGCCTGCTTCTCCCTCTGCCTGTGTCTCTGCCTCTCTCTCTCTCTCTCTCTCTCTCTGTGACTATCGTAAATAAATAAAAAAAATTAAAAAATATTTTTCTCTGCATACATTTAGAAACACATCAGATAGTGTTATAATTTTTGCCTCCATCATGAAACATAATTTAGAAAACTAAAGAGAAGGAAAACATATTTACCCACATTTTTACTCTTTCCATTGTACTTCCTTCCTACCTGATGTTCTAACTCCATCTATCATCTTTCTGTTAAAAAAAAAACTTATTTTAGCCATTTTTTAAGATAGGTCTGCTGGTGACAATTTCCTCTTAGTTTTTCCTCATTTGAAAATGTCTCGATGTCCTCTTTCCTCTTCATTCCTGATGGATATTTTCCCTGGATATAGAATTCTGGATTGACAATTCTTTTTTTCTTTCAGCTCATGAAAAATTTTGTACCATTTTATTTTAGTCTCCATGGTTTCTGATGAGAAAACTGTTGTTATTTGAATTAATTTCCCCCATAGGTAATGTGTGGTCTCTCTTTCACTGCTTTTAAGATCTATCTTCAGCTTTAGCTTTCAGGAGTTTGACTATTATATGACATGGTGTGGATTTCTTTGGTTTTATCCTGTTGAGGCTTGCCCAATTTCTGTAATCTATAGATTTATATAGTCCACATATTTGGAGAGTTTTCAGCTATTGTTTCTTTAAGCACTTTTCCATCCTTTTTCTCCTCTTCATCTGGAACCCAGGGACCTGGATGTTAGATCTTTTGTTATAGTCCCACAGTTCCTTGAGGCTCTGTTCATATTTCTCAGTCTATTTCCCCTCTGTTATTCAGATTTGGTAATCTTTATTATTCTTTCTTCAGGTTCACCAGCTCTGTCCTCTATCCTCCTTTCCATCCTGCTATTGTGTTTTCAATTTTGGTTACTGTATTTTCAGTTCTACAATTTCCATTTGGTTTTTCTTTATATCTTCTCTTTATTTGCTGAGACTTCCTATTATCTTGCTGATTTCCTTGTCTGCTTTTTCATTGTTTCAGTCTTGTTTATAATTGCCCATTGAAGCATTTTTATGATGGCTGCTTTTGTCTTTGTCATATAATTCTAACAGCTCTTCCATCAAGTGTTGGCATCTATTGATTGTCTTTTTAATTCAAATTGAGATTTTCCTGGATCTTTGTACGATGAATGATTTTTTTTATTGAGACCTGGACACTTATGCTATGATACTCTGGCTCTTATATAAACCTTTTGTTTTAGCTGGCTTCCTGACACTGCTCTGACAGAAGTAGGAGTGCCACTTTGTTCCTGCTAGGTGAGCATAGAAGCCTAGGTTCCCCACTGAGCTTCTGTTGTCATCCTAGGGGAGTTTTAATTCCCACAAAGCCTTCACTGACACTTGGGGTGGTTGTCTCATTACTGCTGGATGATGGTGAAAGTCCTGACTCTCCATTAGGACTCCTAGTGGGGAAGAGGAGGGAGAGGTGCCTCATTCTGGGTAGGTGGAGTTGGAGATCCAGGCTTCCCATATGGTCTCTACCAACACTGCAAGGGATGTGTGTTTGTTACCCCTGAGCAGGGATGAAAGACATGGCTCCCTACTCAGCTTCCTCTGAGCACTCTGGTGAGAGGTGAGCCTTGTGACAGCCATACAATGGTGGAAGTCTAGACTACAGTGTTTTCTGTGGTGTTTGGCCAGAGTAAAGTAATTATTTTCTAAAGGTTGTGTCTTCTGAGGCTGTCCCTTTTCTGGTACTTTGGCTGGGGATAGCAGGCTTTTGTTTGGGCTTTTTTTTTTTGTCTCCACATGTTTGTGTTCCAGATTTTCTGCTTCTTCAGCTCTAATTCCGTGATATATGAGGCAAAAAGAAAATACACGGAATTCACAACCTTGTTTTTCAGATCCTGAGGTCCCTAGCTAGTCCACCTTCCTTTTTCCACCTTTCAGAGTCTTTTTCTGTTTGTTTTACGTATAATGTCTAGGGTTGTTAGTTGTATTTAGTAGGACAAATGAGGAAAAGTACATCCAGTCCATATTCCTAAAAGTAGAAGTCCCCGAGATGTTTTTTTATATAAAAGTTTTCATATAAAGATGGGGGGAGGACAGGTGAATGTTGATCATCATCATCTTCATGAAATGCAGTAGAATAAACAGCATCTGCCTAAAAGAGCTTGAAGGAATAGAGAGCTTCACGGGAGAGCCAGGCTTCAATTACCACTAGATGGTGAAGGAAGAGACATCTGCAGGGATTGCTTGCCATGGAAGGGGGCATCAGAATTCCAGTGGACACTGTGTAAAGGATTGGGAGGGACAGGAAGAACAAGAGAGGTGAAAAGGAAAGCAAAGAAACCCTTGGCTGAGAATAGAGGAGGGGAAAGATAACCTGTGGGGTTTATATTTGAAAAGTGACACAGGTGTGACGAGCAGGGTTGACTGCTTTAGCAGTCACAGATAAATTTGGTGTTATATCAGAACCTGATAATAGTATACTCTTAGTGGCTGGGAAATGGGGTGCTACAGTGGGGAGCAGGTAGATAAGAGCAGTAATGGCACCTGCAACATTTGGGTTCCATTTTCTCAAAGGCACAGCCAGCCCTGATACAAATAAACCCTAAAATGCAGAGTGTAATTTCCAAAATGTTCTGGAAGACTTATGGACCACTCACTAACTCAATCTCTACCCCTTATTTTCTCATTCTAATAAGGTTCTTAGGCAAACCAGTACAATTCCTTTGCTGCTAGGCATTGTCTGGTATACATTTTTTGGAAGGTTTGAATATTAAGGTTGTCACTTTAAGATAAACTTGTTGCTATTGCAACAATCATAATACCAATAAATTTATTGAGTGCTTATTAGATGCCATGTACTGTTCTAAGTGCTTGACATGTTTTAAGTCATTTAATCCTTACAACCACCCTATAAGATAGATACTAATTATTGTATTAACTCCATTTTATGCATGAGAAAACTGGGGATGTGTCAAAGGAATTAGAAATATGTTCAGAACCTTCACTGAATTAAAAACTGGCAAAGCCACCTTCTCTGTTACCACATTCATTACACAAGAATCACAAAAGAATGATGTTTTCCAGGGCTTTCCTAAATAATTGCTACAATCCAGTTCCTGTATTTATTTCAGTTGCTGGGATAAAAAGTAATGAGTGCTAATCTCATTCATTTCATCTCTGGCAAATCATTTGATTCATTATCCTTATTTTCCCTGCCTTTAAAATTGGGGCAGTCATACCAGGCCACCACCCCTCTAGCCACAGAGAACAAAAGCAGTAAGACTTTATTGCAAAACATTTTCAAAAAAACTGAACTTGTACTAAATTATTATTCTACCCATAGGGAGCTGGGTGGTGGCTAAAGAATGAGAAAAGCAGAAAATAGGAGAGAAGAAGGTTGCTGAGCAAGGTGGAACCCAAGAGAACAAAGGTGCAGGAACTTTGAGATGCTGGAGGTTTGTTTTGAACTGAACCCACCCCATGTTGGCTCTAGGCTCCTTCAGGCAGGGCATGTGGGCTTACCTTAGGGCCTCCCAGATGTCTACATCAATGTTAAGTAATGACTTGAGCTGTCAAAAGAGCTTCCTTGGACTGTTTCCCAAGTCTTCACCCTTGTCTCTCACCTCCTCTTTCATCTGCCTTTCCAAAAGTTCCCAGCAGATGGTTTTCAGGTTCACCCATATTGATTTTGCTTCATGTAGAAATATGCCTGAGCATCTCCTTCAGTACAGACCTCTTGGCCAATACTACGGAGGAGGGAGGCATGTATGTGCATATGCCCTCAGAGCACAATTCTCTAGCGTGATGTAGAATCAGCATCACACACATCACATTTATCTTCACAGAGGAAGAAAAAAAAAGAACATTTCAATGTGGTCTTATTACAAGCCATTTTAAACACTGAAAATTCCCCCTTAGTGATACACTTCCAGGGTGGGGCAAATTTGGATCTCTTTTGAGTCAAGACTATAAACAGAAAATTCCTCACTCCTGGGTTGAAGGCCACCACAGATCAACTTACTGCTTGAAAATCTGCAGATTCTCCCATCAAACTGGCTCAGATTATGAGCAGACTTGAAGATTTCCATGCTGTCATTTTTAAGGAAAGTTTGAATAATGGAAGACCAAGACTCAAATGCCATCTGTTTGCCTCTGTCTTCTTTTCTGAGAGGAATGCTGGCCCAGGCTTCTCATCAAAATGTAATCCCCCAGGGGCACCTCTGTGGTTCAGTAGTTGATGAGCATCTGCCTTTGGCTTAGGTTGTGATCCCAGGGTCCTGAGATTAAGCCCCGTATCAGCTGCAGGGAGCCTGCTTCTCCCTCTGCCTATGTCTCTGCCTCTCTCTCTGTGTCTCTCATGGAAAGAAGAAAGAGAAAGAAAGAAAGAAAGAAAGAAAGAAAGAAAGAAAGAAAGAAAGAAAGAAAGAAAGAAGAAAGAAGGAAGGAAGGAAGGAAGGAAGGAAAGAAAGAAAGAAAGAAAGAAAGAAAGAAAGAAAGAAAGAAAGAAAAAGAAAGATCCCCCAAAGAAATACTTCTTTTCTCACCTCTGTTTAGAAAGAATGGTATACAATATAGACTTTTAAAGATTTATTTATTTGAGAGAGAGAGAGAGAGCACAAACATGAGCGAGAGGGGCAGAAGAAGGAGGGAGAATCTCAAGCAGACTCCATGCTGAGTGGAGCCTGATGCAGGGCTTGATCCCACGACCCCAAGATCACAACCTGAGCCAAAAACAGGAGTTGGATGTTCAAGGGATTGTGTCACCCAAAATAGATTTTTAAACAACTTAAATTCACAAGTTTTTACATTTTCTGCCCATCTGATCCCTTCCCTTACTCACACAATGGAATGTACTGTAAACAAACAGTTCTAAAATGAAGTTTCCGTCATGTCATGTTACTACTCAAACATATTCAATGACTTCTAGTTGCCTACAGGATAAATTTCAAAATCTTCAGACAGGCCTTTACATTCTTTTTTTTTTTAAGATTTTATTTATTTATTTGAAAGAGAGAGTGAGTGAGAGAAAAAGAGCATGAACAGAGGGAGAAAAAGAAGCAGACTCCCCATTGAGCAGGGAGCCCCCAATACAGGGCTCGATCCCAGGACAACGGGATCACGACCTGAGCCAAAGGCAGATGCTTAGCCAACTGAGCCCCCCAGGTGCCCCAAGAAGTGATTCTTTTTTTTTTTTCAACAGTTCTTTTTTTTAATTTTTATTCATGATAGTCACAGAGAGAGAGAGAGGCAGAGACATAGGCAGAGGGAGAAGCAGGCTCCATGCACCGGGAGCCCGACGTGGGATTCGATCCCGGGTCTCCAGGATCACGCCCTGGGCCAAAGGCAGGTGCCAAACCACTGCGCCACCCAGGAATCCCCCAAGAAGTGATTCTTAAATGTGGTCTCTAGTGATTCTTAAATGTGGTCTCTCTAGGTCTCTTAAATGGACCAGTACCATCCACATCACCTGGGAACTTATTATAAATGCAAATGCTTAGATCTCACCCACAGACCTAGGGACTCTGAATTTCTGGAGAATGAGGACCTACAGTTTGATTTAACAGCCCATGTGGTTCTGGTGTGTATTCAAGTTTGAGGATACTTTTTAGCTCAGATCTCTACTCTTTCTGGATGCTTCCCTGATCAACATACCTTTGATTGAAGCTTTTGAGATGTTTCCATGTTTGTCTACTTCATTTGGTAATTATCATGTACAGCCTTGTCTAAGGTTAGCTACTTTGTAAGGAAGCCTAGGATGATTCCCATTCCTTCCTTCCTCCTTCTTTCTTTTCCTTCCTTTCTCATCTACTACAGGCCCTGGCACAGACATTGAGTCAGCAGTTGCTGATTGGCTGAGGTTGGATGGCTAAGCAGAGTTCATATGTCTTGGTAGTATCTTTCTAGCTTAGTCTGCAAGAAAGATGTATCCCTCCAAAACTTGTCCTTTTGTTCCCCTGACATAAACAGAATACTAGGGCAGATAGCTCATGGCCAGAACTCTTCTAGTACTTCTTGAAGCTTAGTAATCTGGAGACACTAAAAACCAGTCAAGTACCAATGACTAAAGCCAACAACAGAAAAATCTAGATTTAGTAAACTTTGCTGGTCCAGTGCAGGCTACTTAAGACTGAGGGGCCCTAAATGGTAAGGCAGAAAGATCAACCTGATCAACCTGTAGGGCCTTGTGGCTCTCCACCCACCCCCACCCTACTCCTCAGGGGAAGTGACCCTTCTCAACATAGAAGGCAGCATGGTCAAATGTCATGAGAGGTAGCTCATCCTCTCTTAGGGTCCACTGGTAATGTGAGAACCCCATCCTTTCAATACCATCCTCCTTTATAATTTTCTTCCTTTCCCGCCCACCATGAACCCCATATTTTGACATTTTCATCTACAGAACAAACTGCTCTTAAATGTCATGATGCCAAAAGAGAAGTTAAGCATCCAAGTTGCTAGGAATCTTGTGAGAACAGAGGGAGACATTCCTTTGTAAGATACTTCTGGGCAAAAAAGAGGTTTAATGATTTTTATCCTATGACTCTCCTTTGGCCTGGGGTATTTCAACAGGATTTGTAGTTAGTGCTCATAAACCATTCTGAGATTCCAACTTCCCTTAGAGGAGGAGAGAGCTCCAAGGCTTTATTTGATCCAGGCACCTGTATCAATGAAAATAGTTGGGGCATGAATCACAGACGTAGATATATTTGTTTCTAAATTATATTTGTGTATGATTGCTCTGATGTATTGTGTATATAATGAATCACAAACAAAAAATACATTTTTTTGCAACTTAAGATTACTATATTTCCTTACAAGAGGAATGTTTGAACAAATTTTACAGGTAATCAATCAACCCTTGTTCAAATTGGGGAAAGAAATACATTTTGAAAGGGTAGGAAAAAGATAAAATGAGTAATATTTTTTAAAGTTTTTCCATCTGTGATGGCTTCCTACTATAATTATCTAATAGCTCAAGAAATCATAAGCAGTCACAAAAAGTTTAACTGTGGTGGCAGACACTATCAGTGTTCAACCCAGATCCCCTTGGCCCATCCTAGCAGACATCTGCAGAATGGGTCTCTCCTCATGAAAGCATTCTTAGACTATTAAAGTGTAGTCAGTATAAATGGGAGAAACCAGAGTGTTAGGGACCTAACACACCCCAGAAATGACTCTTAGCCACAAGAGTCAGTGGATAAATACTCCAACTTCCTTGTACCTTGGAGGGACAGTTTTGTTCTACACCATCCCTCAGAGGGTCCTGGGTGCCTGTAGTAGTAATCCATTTATCAGTATATGCTTTATTGGTTTTCCTGCCTTTGTACGTCACTTCGCTCTACCTCACTGTGCTTCCTGGAATCATCTCCCCAAATAAGATACTTGTATCTAAATCCTTGTCTTGGGGTCTGTTTTGGGGGGGACTCCAAACTAAAATAATTATTAGTAACATATTTCTTGATAACTTCCACTTTTAAGTAATTTGATTTGAATTCATTATTTTATATAATATGGCTGAGCTACTACCAGGGTGGAAGAAGTGTTAGTGCTGCCATTTCTCTTATACTTTTGTGAGCTTGTGTTAATTGTCATATCTTGATCTGTGTTTCTTTGCAGGGATTCTTTAAGCTACTTGCCAAATTCGAGAGTTATTAGTTAAAACTGGGTAGCATAATTGACCACCTAACCAGGAACACATCAATGGTAATACTTTCCAATATGTTGAAAGAAATGATCACATGAGGGTTCCATTGTCAACTATTCCTAGTATGGAACATTCACTACTTTTTTTAAAGAAGATTTTATTTATTTATTCATGAGAGACACACAGAGAGAGTCAGACACATAGGCAGAGGGAGAAGCAGGGTCCATGCAGGGAGCCCAATGCGGGACTCAATCCTGGGACTCCAGGATCATTCCCTGAGCCAAAGGCAGATGCTCAACTGCTGAGCCACCCAGGTGTCCTGAACATTCACTCCTTCCCCAGGATACCTTGAAAAACATTGGGCCCTCTCATACAGACCGATGGAGGACACTGGCAGAAATCTATGTAGTAAATAATAGTAAAACTGAACATCTATCTACTGATTCTGACATTTGCTTCCTCCACCCCAGTGTATTATCTCACTCACCCCTGGGGTGTGACCACCCCATTTTGGAGACCACTGCTGTAGAGAATCCAAGGCCATGTTGAAACAGCCAAGGCCAAGTGGAGGATTGAAGGCAATGAAGAATGAAGATTTTCTCACAGAAAATCACCACTGGCAACAGAGGGGTTTGGTAGAGTGGGCAACATTTCTCCGAATTGATGCCTATGAGCCCTTGAGTTCTTGACTTTTGCATCTGAAGGAAGAAAGAGGAGTTTGATGCATGTAGTGCAAAGGTAGAGAGGTGTGGAGGATTGGAAATGAGGACAAGAGAGTAAAAGGCAAGATTGTTGTTCTTGCTGGTTGGGTACAATGGTTTTGAGCCTCAATGGAGAAAGCCATTATTGAGATCTAACATGGAAGGAACTCTATTATGAGGTGCTCTGATGAGACTGAACACACATAGTTTTGCTTTGGGGCTCAGGTGACAAAGAATATCACACAACAGAGAAGAGAGACATTCTCTAGGCTGCTGCCCCCAAATGAATATCTCTCTGCTACTGCATCATGGACCATTTAGAGAGCATGACAAGAGAGTGTACTCACTGGGAAAATGAAGTTCTTAACCCTCAGCAGCAGCACTGGGAAGGGACCCTCACTCCACTTTTGAGTAGATGACACTGACAAGGGGAAGCCATTGCAGGAGAGGAGAAAAATGTGATCATAGTGGATGTGTGGGGGCTACAGCTGCCATACTGGTTCACGAGCTCCCTGTGAAACCCCTCCAGAAATACTTGGTTGGGAGGGGGCTTTTCCAGAAAGCTGTCTGTTCAGGCTACTATAACAAAAATACCATAAACTGGGTGGGTTATAAACAAACATTTATTTCTCACAATTCTGGAGGCTGGAAGACCAAGATCAGAATGCCAACATGATTGGGTTCTGAAGGCCCACTTCCACGTTGCAGACTGCTGACTCCTTGTTGTATCCTCACATGCTAGAAGGGGCAAGGAACTCTGTGAGGTCTCTTTTATAAGGGCACTGATCCCAGTCATGAGGGCTCCACCTTTATGACCTAATCACCTCCCATAGGCCACCACCTCCTAATACTATCATCTTGGAGGGTAGGATTTCAATATATGAATTGAGGAGGGGCATAAATATTCAGACCATAGCACTGATGACTCTGAATAAGCAGGTAGAGTTAAGATCCAGGGAGTTTGGATTAATTTGACCTCATGCTTTCCCCCCAGGAGACATTTGGGTTACAATAATAATTTGGGATTTTTTAGTTCTCAAATAAGCAAATTATTATTTAACATCAAATAACTAATTTCTCCAGTTTTCCTTGGCACTGCAAAGCCAGACACACTGCAGATAAAACAGCAATGCCTTTTACCTGTTCACTTCACATGAGGGCAGTTTTTGGTGCAGGGGAATATTCCAAAGCATTAGTTGATGATCTTATATTAAAAACCAAATGAGGAGGAGAACTAATAATATTAGTGCTTCTAGGCAGGTTTGCAAGGGCAGACTTGCTTCTAGTTGCCCCAAGTTGCAGGATTATAGATGTTAAAACCTGCCCTATAAATGAGTGCATTTATAGGTGAAAATCTTGGTGAAATCATTTGTACACCATATTTTGTGGCTCTGACCTTTAGCTTCTTCCAAACTGAGTAATAGCTACACTAGTGGATGGATTCTTGCACCTGTAATTTATAAACCTGATCATTTGTACTCAAATCCTTGCCATCTCACCTGCTCATAGAGTCATGATTTAATAGCTCAGCTGTGAGTTGAGGTCTCAAATTACCAAAGCATTGTAACTTTTACCACAAATAGTATAAGACATGCGGGAGGAAGTTAAGACCCTTGAAACCAGTTGTACCTCAGGCAGGAGTGTCAGTTAATTGCAAAACAGACACTTTTGGAAGCTTGGTTCACTTTTTCCGGATGCTGGGAGGCCATTTCACATGCTGGAGGAAATTTGGGTTAGGTGAGATGGCATCCCAACATCTTGAAAGTGTTAAGAGATTTTCCAAAGATACCTTAATCTATTTCCAGTGAGTAGTTTCCCATGGCTCAATATAACAAATAATCACAGCCCAATTGCACTTGCCAAAATACATAAACTTTTTGTATTGGGTAGTGAATTTCATCCAGAATGCTATCTGCAGTTTGGTTTCATTTGGAGATAGTTTTCCTGGAGGATTTTTTGGGGGTAAGGAAGCCTCTTAAGTTTCTTTAAAAACAAATTTCTCTTTGGAAAAAAAACTTCTAAATATTATAAATTTATATATATATAATATATATGTTATATATATTAGATTTCATTAGATTTCTAAAAACTGACCCTGAAAAAGGCAGGAATATAGATACTGCTATATAGTGAGATCTAATGAAAGACTGAAACATATTTAATCAGGAAGTGGTCAGGCTTTATCTGGAATCCTGCACGTACTATTGGAAACAAAGGTTTAGCTTATATGAAAGAGATCATGGGCAAGAGAAACTTGAAGAAATGTGAAATATTAGAAATTGTCACAGATAAACTTGAGAATCAGACGCTAAAAGAAAGACATAAGAAACGGTTTTCCAGACTTATCCAAATGCCAATTCTAATTTAATACTCTACAAGAGTAAGCACTCCATTGATAATTATTATCTTGAAATGAATTTTTGCACATTAATTAAGCCCCCTACATACAGGATGATTATGTGACAATTAATAACAGACATTCAATACTAATCAAATTTAGTAAACATTTGTTTCTTTTGAAACTTTCTGTTCATTTGCCAGATAGGCAAAAGGTAGGCTTGGCTATTGTAGTATATCTTCTAGAAAATGTTGTGTTTGGAGTTTGAAAGTGGCACCCTGGGAAACAGTTTGCTGTTACCATGGTCTTGGAATGTCATAATCCCGAATTCTGCAACCATCCTGCAGCCAAATGCCAAAGCAATTTTGGGCAAGCAACCTAATGCTTCAGATCCTCTGGTTTCTAATCCCATCATAAAGCAAATATAATAATAACCTCTCTTAGCTTCTTAATACTCTTTCCACCCTTGACTTCAAGGCTGTTCTTCACGATCTTTCTGATCTCTCTTTAACTTTGCTCACTCTCAGTAGCATAGCTAGTATATTAGATACCTGGAGCAGATCATTTTTTTTAATGTCCTTTATTTCCAATCCAAAATTATTTTTAGTAGCAATCATATAATAATCAGAATTATACTTTCTTCAGTTGTTCTTTAGTTTTAAAATAAATGATTAAAAATTAAAAAGAAATAAAAAAAAAGAAATTTTGTTCTGGACAAGATGGCTTAGACCCATTTCTTCCTACTTCCCCCTGCTAAGTACAACTATAAACCCTAGAAAGAACTCAAGAGGCAATCAAAGGAACACTCTAGAAGGTGGAAAGAAAAAGGCAAGCTGTTTGGGGATCCTAGGACTGTAGGAACAATACAGCAGCAGGAATGACATCTCCCTCTCCCCTCCCCACCCAACAGAAGGCAGCCCAGGCCTAGAACTTTCAGACCCTCAACCTAGCAACACAGGGCAGCCCAGGTGGGCTCATTTCTTCACTAGATCAAAGAGTAGGCCTTCTGACAACACCAGGTGATCCTGACAGTGCTGGCAGGGGGGATTGATTAGGAGCCCCACTAAAAGCAAGCAGCTAAAGGAAGTGCTCTCCTTCCTTGCCAGACCTGAGACTCCTCCCTTGCCAAGAGACACCAAGTACTAGGTTGACACTGGCAAGAGAGATTCTGCTTTGCACAATAAGCTGCCTGGCTCAGGAAACATTCTTCATCCCAATGGGTCAGAGATTCCCTTCTTCAACCTAGAGACATCAGGATGTCTGACTGGGGCAACCCCTCTGTTCCCCTCAAGCAGCACCACAAGGGACCAGTGGGAGTTCCTGCAGCACCAGATAAACAAAGCACTCCAAAAAATACTGCAAAGGCTCTGAAAATTAAGCTGTCAATCAAGCCACACTAAAAAAATAGGTCAAGACCTGCATGCTAAACCTAAACAGATAACTACCTGCTGAAATAAAAGATTTAAATAGGACCTCGAGTCTCACAATATAATATTAAAAATGTCCAGGATACAATTGAAAGTCAGCCATTGGAAAGAAAGAAAGGAAGAAAGAAAGAAAGAAAGAAAGAAAGAAAGAAAGAAAGAAAGGAAGGAAGGAAGGAAGGAAGGAAGAAAGAAAGGAAGGAAGGAAGGAAGGAAGGAAGGAAGGAAGGAAGGAAGGAAGGAAGGAAGAAAGAAAGAAAGAAAGAAAGAAAGAAAGAAAGAAAGAAAGAAAGAAAGAAAGAAAGAAAGAAAGAAAGAAGAGAAAATCACTCATTTTATTAAGAGCCAGAAAATCACAACTTGAATGAAAAAAATACAATCAACTGATGCCAACACAGAGATGACTCAGATGTTAGAATTATCTCACAAGTTTAAAGTAGCCATCACAAAAAGCATCAACAAGCAATAACAAATTCTTGTGAAATAAATGAAAAAATAGAAAATCTCAGAAAAGAAATAAAGTTATGAAAAAGATTAAAATGGAAATCTTCTAGCTGAAAACTACAGTACCCCAAAATTTAAAACTTGCTAAATGAACTCAATGCTAGAGTAAATGTGTCAGCAGATAGAATCATTGAATTTAAGACAAATTAATAAAATTTACCCAATCTGAAAAGGAAAATAGATTGGAAAAAAATAGACTCTCAGGATGAGCCTGTGGAATGACAAAGAGAGCATTCATAGCATTGGAGTCCCAGAAGAAAAGGAGAAAGAGCATGGGCTGAAAGAATATTAGAAAAAATAATGACTTAAAACACTGCCAGTTTAGCAAAGGAAAACACACAGATACAAGAATCTGAGCAAGCCCCAACAGGCTAATTTTTTTTTAATCATGTAAAAACAGCATAAGTAAACCTCTAAAAACTAAAGACAAAGATAAAATCTTGAAAGCAGCAGAAATGACACATTACCTATAAGGGAACACCAATTTGAAGAACAGTGGATTTCTTATCTGAAACCATGGAAGACAGAAGGAAGTGGTATGGTACTTTTCAAGTTCTGGAAGGAAAGAATACCCTTTAGGTGTGAAGGGGAATCAAAACATTTGCAGATAAAGAGAAATCAAAAGAATTTGTTGCTACCAGACCTACACTTAAATAATGGCTACAGGAAGTTCTTCAAGCAGAAAGGAAGTTATAAGACAAGGAATCTTGAAGCATCAAGAAGGAAGAAAGTTAATTTTGTATCCTGCAACTTAGCTGAATTTGTTTATTAGTTCTAGCGGGTTTTTTGGTGGAATCTTTAGGATTTTCTATATAAGATCACGTCATCTACAGAGACAATTATATTTCTTCCTTTCCAATTTAGGCGGTTATTTATTTATTTGTTTATTTTTGTCCAATTGCTCTCAATAGAACTTCCAGTATTATGCTGACTAGAAGTAAAGGTAAGCATCCTTGTCTTGTTCCCAATATTACAGGAAAAACTTTTACCTTTTCACCCTTGAGTATGAGTTAACTATGGGTTTGTCATATATGGCCTTTGCCATATTGAGATACATTCTTTCTATACCTAATTTGCTAAGAGTCTTTTCTATCATGAAAGGATGTTGAATTGTTCTATGTTTATTGAGATGATAGTGGCTTTTATAATTTGTTCTGTTAATGTGATGTATCCTGCTTATTGATTTGTATATGTTCAACCACCTTGCATCCCAGGGTTAAATTCCACTTGATCATGGTGTGTAATCCTTTTAATGTGCTGTTGAGTTCAGTTGCTAGTATTTTGTTGAGGATTCTTGCATCTATGTTCATCAAAGATATAGGCCTGTGACTTTCTTATAGTGTGCTTGTCTGGCTTTGGTATCAGGGTAATGCTGGCATAGTAAAATGAGTTTGGAAATGTTCCCTCCTCTTCAATTTTTTGGAAGAGTTTGAGAAGGATTGGCACTAGTTCTTCTTTAAATGTTTGGTAGAATTCACCAGTGAAGCCATCTGGTCCTAGGCTTTTCTTTGTTGGGAGGTTTTATTCATTACTGATTCAATCTCCTTACTCATTATTAGTCTGTTCAGATTTCCTGTTTCTTCATGATTTAGTCTTAGTAGGTTGTACCTTTCTAGCAATCTATCCATTTCTTCTAGGATATCCAATTTTTGTCACATAATTTTTCATAGTAGTCTCTTGTGATCCTTTTTATTTTTGTGGTATCAATTGTGATGTCTCCTCTTTCATTTATAATTTATTTATTTGAATCTTTTCTTGGTCTAAAGCTTCATCAATTTAATCTTTTCAAGAAAAAAAACCTTAATTCCATTGATCTTTTTTATTGTTTATCTAGTCTTCTCACTGTAGCATTCCAGGTGTTCTCTCTTTAATTCTCAGGCCGAATTAATAGATTTTCAGGATAATTTGAAGGTTTTCTAGGTAATTTGGTGGAGACAGGTGATTTGGAGACCCTACTCTTCCGCCATCTTGCCCCTCCCTCCTTTCTCTAGTCTTTATCTCATTTATTTCTGCCCTTAACTTTATTATTTACTTTCTCGAACAATAGAAAGAGCAGCCATATGGGTGAATACAGTAGACTATCCTTCTACTCCCAAATGTTACAAATTGTATATTATGATTGAAACAAAAGTTATAATACCATCTGATACTCAAGAAAATAATGGCTGAAAGTAATGAGAGTAAAGGGACCTAACTTGAAGTGGCAAAATGTTGATGTGTTAGACTGTGCTACACCATATATTTATGATATACTATCCAGAGCAACCACTAAGAAAGCTATACAAAGAGACATTTAAAAACACTATGAAGAATGCAAGATGGATTCTTTAAAAATGTTCATGTAATCCACAGGATAACAAAAAGAGAAAGAAGAAACAATAAAAAAATAATAAAGTGGCAGACTTAAGCTCTATCAGTAATTATCTTAAATGTAAATTGTCTCAATACACCAATAAAAATGCAGACTCTTTGAATGACTTAAAAAACAGGACCAAATATATGCAGTTTGTCAAAAAATCACTTCAAATTTTATGTTATAGGAGGTTGAAAGTAAAAGGATGGAAACAGATCTATATAAGCATTAACTAAAACAATTAGGAGAGGCTATATTAATATCAGATAAAGTAGACAGATGAAAGCAAAATATCAGATGAAAGCAAATTAGCAAAGACAGAGAAGGGCATTATATAATAATGAAAGGGTCAAAACATTTATTAGCTATAATGACTCTAGCTATGTATGCATCAAACAGCAGAGCCTTAGAATGAATGAAGCAAAACTAATAGACCTGAAAATTGAAATAGACCAGTTCACAATTAGAGTCAGGGGCTTCAACATTTGCCTCTCAGCAATTGAAGAATTAATTATTAGTCAGAAAATCAAAGAGGATATAGAAAATCTGAATAACATAATCAACCAACAGTATCTAATTGGCATATATAAAACACTCTACTCAACAATAGCATCCATGTAACAGTCATCGAAATAGACAATATCTAGAGCCGTAAAACAAAATTCAACAAATTTGAAAGCATTGTGATCATACTTAGCATGTTTTCTGACCATATGGAATCAAACTAGTAACCAATAACAGGAAAAAAAAGAACAAGAAAATGTCTAAACATCTGAAAATTAAGCACTCCTAAATAATTCAAGTGTCAAAGAGGATATTTCCAATGAAATAAAAAAACTACAGAAAAAAAATGAAAATAAAAACACAACAGAAGAAAACGTATGGGATGCAGCTAAAGCAGTGCTGAGAGGGAAATTTATAGCAGAAAAAAGGTAAGATCAAAAATCAATAACCAAAGTTTCTATCTCAAGAAACTAGGAAAAGAATAAAATAAACAATAGCAAGATGAAATGAAATTAAAAAGAGGAAAATAACAGTAAAAATTAGTGAATTAAAATTTTGGTTCAAAAAATAATGTTGATAAAGTTCTAATACAGCTGATACGAATGGAAATAGAAAAGAAATAAGTCACCAATATCAGTAAATTTATATAACTATAGATCTTATTAATCATTTAAAAATTAATGAAGGAATACTACAAGGAATTTATACCAATACATTTAACAACTTAGAAGACATAGACTGATCCTTCTAAAACCACAAGCTACCAAAACAAAATAGATATTCTGAATAGTCCTCTGATGACTAAAGAAACTGAATTTGTAATTTTAAAACCCCCTCCAATAGAATTCTTTGGGCCCAGTTTCTTTTTAAAAAAAATAATTTAAAAAAATTTTTTAAAAAATATTTTATTTATTCATTTGACACAGAGAGAGAGAGTGTGTACAAACAGGGGGAGCAGCAGGCAGAGGGAGAGGAAGAGGGAGAAGCAGGCTCCCCAAGGAGCAGGGAGCCCAATGTGGGGCTCATCCTGGGACTGTGGGATCATGTCCTGAGTTAAAGACAGATGCTTAACTGACTGAGCCACCCAGGCACCCCTCAGGCCCAGTTTCATAAGAGAATCTCACCACACATTTAAAGAAGACTTAACACCAATTATACAAAACTTTTCCAGACAATAGAAGAGGAGGAAAATTTTCCAATTTATTTTATGAAGCAAATGTTACTCTGACACCAAAACTAGAACAGCCAGTACCCCCCAAAACCCAAAAACAAAAACAAAACCAAAAAAACTACTCACCAATATTGCTTATGAACTTAGACACAGAAGTCCTCCACAAAATATTAGCAGATCAAATTAAACAATGTATAAAAAGAATACACCAAGACCAAGTGGAATTTATTCCAGATATGCCAAGTCTGGTTCAACATTCAAAAACATACTAATGCTGATGTTTGACAAAAGAGCAAACACAATACAATGGAGTAAAAATAGTCTCTTCAGCATATGATGCTGGAACAACTGGACATTCACAAACAAAAAAAATTAACCTAGGCACAGACCTCACACCTTTCACAAAAATTCGCTCAAAGTAGATCATAGACTTTAACATAAAATGCAACTATAAAACTTCCAGAAGATAACATAGGAGAAAACCTAGATGAACTTGGGAATGGCAGTGACCTTTTAGATAAACCAAAGAGAGAAATAATTGGTAAGCTGGACTTTTTTAGAATTAAAAGTTCTGCTCTGCAAAAGACAGTGCCAAGAGAATCGGAAGACAAGGCTGGGAGAAAAGATTCTCAAAAGACACATCTTTTTTTTTATTTTTTTTTTTTTAATTATTTTTTTTTATTGGTGTTCAATTTACTAACATACAGAATAACACCCAGTGCCCGTCACCCATTCACTCCCACCCCCCGCCCTCCTCCCCTTCTACCACCCCTAGTTCGTTTCCCAGAGTTAGCAGTCTTTACGTTCTGTCAAAAGACACATCTGATGAAGGACTGTTATCCAAAAATACAAAGAACTCTTAAAATTCAACCATAAGAAACAACCAAATTAAAAAATGGCCAAAGACCTTAACAAATCCCTCACCAAAGAAGATGTACAGATGGCAAATAAACATATAAAAAGGTGCTTCATATCATATGTTATAAGGGAAAGGCAAGTTAAAACAACAGTGAGATCCCACTACACACCTATTAGGATGTCAAAATCTGGAACACTGACAACACCAAATGCTAGTGAGGATGTGGGGCAACAGGAACTCTCATACATTGCTGGTGGGAATTAAAAATGGTCCAGCTACTTTGGAAGACAGTTGGGTAGTTTCTTATAAAACTGAACATGCTCTTACCTTAGGATTCAGCAATCGCACTTCTTGGTATTTACCCAAAGGAGCTGAAAGCATGTCCACACAAAAACCCGCAGATGGATAGTTATAGCAGCTTTACTCATCATTGCCAAAACCTCAAAGCAACTGAGATGCCCATCAGTAAGCGAATGGATAAATAAACCATGCTACGTGCAGACAATGGAATATTATTCAGCACTTAAAAGAAGTGACCTATAAGGCCATGGAAAAACATGGAAGAACCTTAAATGCATATTACTAAGTGAAAGAAGCCAATCCCAAAGTCTACATACTTATGATTCCAATATATGACATTCTGGAAAAGATAAAACTATGGAGACAGTAAAGAGATTAGTGGTTGCAGGGGTTAGGGGAGAGAGGAGGGATGAATAGCTGAAGCACGTAGGATTTTTAGGGTAGTTAGAGTCCTCTGTATGGTGTTATAATGATGGAGATGTGTCATTGTACATTTGTCAAAATCTATAGAAGTTGCAACACTAAGAATGAAATCAAAGACTTTGGGTGATTATGATGTATCAGTGTAGGTTCTTCAGTTGTAACAAATGTACCAGTCTTATGAATGATATTGATAATGGGGGAGGAGGCTATGCCTGTGGAGGGGTTGCAGCTATATGGGAAATCTATACCTTCCTCTCAATTTTTCTGTGAACCTAAAACTGCTCTAAAAAAATAGTCTTTTAAAAAATAAATCAATGTAATATATCATATCAACAGACTAAAGAAAAAAATCAGTTAATCACTAGCCCTTGATACAGAAAACACATTTCTAAAAAGATTTTTATTTATTTATTCATGACACACACAGAGGCAGAGACACAGGCAGAGGGAGCTGGCCTCCCGCAAGGAGCCCGATATGGGACTCGAACCTGGATCCCGGGATCAGACCCTGAGCCAAAGGCAGACGCTCAACCCCTGAGCCACCCAGGCGTCCCAGAAAACATATTTAACAAGATTAAAAATAGATTTTATTTACTGTATTTTTATTTTTTAAAAGATCCTATTTATTTATTAATGAGAGACAGAGAGAGACAGAGAGAGACGGGGGGGGGGGGGCAGAAACATAGGCAGAGGGAGAAGCAGGCTCCTTGTGGGGAGCCTGATATAGGACTCAATCCTAGGACCCTGGGATCACGTCCTGAGCCAAAGGCAGACACTCAACCACTGAGCCACCCAGGCATACCGATTTTATTTATTTTAGAAAGAGGGAGAGAACATGAGCAGGGGGAAGGGCAGAGAAAGAGAGAGAATCTCAAGCAGACTCTGTGCTGAGCATAGGCCCGACATGGGGCCTGACCCCATGACCATGAGATCATCACCTGAGCTGAAATCGAGAGTTGGATGCTTCACCAACTGTGCCACCCAGGAGCCCCTAGGGTTTTTTCTATATAACATAATGTCATCTGCAAAGAGACAATCTAATATCTTCTTTTTGAGTTGTGATGCCTTTTATTTCTTTTTCTTACCTAATTGCTCTAGTTAGGACTTCCAGTACTCTGATGAATATAAGTGAAGAGAGTAGGCACCCTTGTGTTATTTCTGGTCTTAGAGGAAAAACTCTTAGCTTTTTACTGTTGTGTATGATATTAGCTGTGGACTAGTCATTTATGGCCTTTATTATGTTAAGGTGTATTCTTTCTATATCTCATCTATTGAGAGATTTTTATCGTGAAAGATGTTGAATTTTTTCAAATGCTTTTTTCTACATCTACTGAGATGATCATATGGTTTTTAGCCTTCATTCTATTAATGTGGTGCATCATGCTTATTGATTTCTGTATGTTGAACCATCTTTGCATCCAAGAGATAAATGAAACCACAAAAGACCCCAAATAGCCAAAACAATCTTGAGCAAAAAGAACAAAACTGGAGGCATCACACTTCCTGGTTTCAAATTATATTTCAAAGCTATAGTAATCAAAACACTATGATACTGGCATAAAAACAGACACATAGATCAGTGGAACATAACAGATGGCTCCAAAATAAACCCACACACATATATGGTCAACTAACCTTTTTGACAAGAGCACCTAGAATACACAATAGGGAAAGAATAGTCTCTTCAATAAATGGTGTTGGGAAAACTGGATATACACACATAAAAGAATGAAATTGGACCCTTATTTTATGCCATACACAAAAAGTAACTCAAAATGGATTAAAAATTTATTTTTAAAAAATTTTTAATTTATTTATGATAGTCACAGAGAGAGAGAGAGAGGCAGAGACACAGGCAGAGGGAGAAGCAGGCTCCATGCACCGGGAGCGTGATGTGGGATTCGATCCAGGGTCTCCAGGATCGCGCCCTGGACCAAAGGCAGGCACCAAACCGCTGCGCCACCCAGGGATCCCAGATTAAAAATTTAAATGCAAGATCTGAAGCTAAAACTCCTAAAAGAAAACATGGAGAAAAAGCTCCTTGACATTGGTCTTGGCCATGATTTTTTTATATGACATTGAAAGCACAAGCAACAAAAGCAAACATAAACAAGTGAGACTGCATCTAACTAAAAAGTTTTTAGGCAGCAAAGGAAACAATGAACAAAATGAAAAGGCAACATAGAGAATGAGAAAAAATATTTGCAAACCATGTATCTGAGGTATAGAAGAGGCTAATATCCAAAATATATAAGGAACTCATTATAAGTCAATAGCAAAAAACCCCACAAATAATCCAATTAAAAATGGGCAAAGGACCTGAATAGATATTTTTCCAAAGAAGACATACAAGTAGCCAACAGGTAAATGAAAAAGTGGTCAACAGAACTAATCATCAGGGAAATGCAAATCAAAAGCAGAATGAGATATCATTTCACCTATTAAGACAGCTATTATGAAAAAGACAAGAATAAAAAATATTGAGAGTGTGAAGAGAGACCCTTTGTGTACTGCTGGTGGGAATGTAAATTGGTACAGCCCTCATGGAAAACAGTATGGAGGCTCCTCCAAAAAATTAAAAGTAGAGGGGCACTGGGTGGCTCAGTCAGTTAAGCATCTGACTCGATCTTAGCTCAGGTCTTGATCTCAGGGTCATAGGTTCAGGCCCCTCATTGGGCTCCATGCTGGACATGGAGCCTACTTTAAAAAAATAATTAAAAATAGAGCTCCCATATAATCCAGGAGTCCTACTTTTGGGATTTGTTTGTTGCTGTTGTGACTTGCATTTACATTGTATTAAATAAAGGACACATACACACAAATAAGATGCAAATACTATTATTTAATTAATAAGTGTGTGAAAGCAATAAACGGATGAGGTATACAAGTATACCTTAGGTATACAAGTAGAAAGGACAAAAATGGACTACCTCTCTAGTAATCAGTAAAATCTAGTTTAAAACAAAATAAGACAAATATTTTGGCCTATGCTGGGCCAAAATGATTTACTCGTAAAGCAAGTACTCTCAGAGCTCATACTTACTTAGTGGAATATCGTTTTTAAAATCAGTTTGGCAGCATGTAAATGTTTCTGTGTCTGCCCCAGAAATATTACAGCTGTGTATTTATTCTGAGAAATAATTATTAATGGGAACATTGATATACACAAAGAAACTAATTGTAGTGCTCGTTACAATAGCAGAATTTGGAAGTAGCCCACACTTCCAATAGTAGGGGAAAAGCTAAGTATATGGTGATGAATGTACTTGATAAAACCGTTCACTGAACCATCGAAAATGTCTGTTTTGATTATGAAATATTATCAGAATGCTATGGGAAATGCTTATTGGTTGAAGATATTAAGAGACAAGAGCGGGAGTAAAATCATATGTAATATTATTTCTGATGGGTAAGTGCTATAAAGAGAAAAACTTGAAGGGAATATACAGATCATCGAGAGGGGTTATGAGTGAATGTTTATACTGATGATAGAATAGCCTGTTACACTTATATATAATTTTTAATGACTGTTACAATGAAAAATCATTTTAAAAGAATAAAGTATATGTAATCTAAAGTATTTCTATATTAATTATGATTTTTTTCTAAAGCAATACTGTCATTTTCAAAAGGTCACCTTGTTTGTAAAATGTTTGTTCTTCAAAAAAGCAAAAACAATCACTATAAATCTCTAATGAGGATACATCTAAGAAGAAGGAGTGAAGGAGATAGTCGAGGATGGTGGTAGTCTGCAACTTATGCAAATGCTCTTGCCAAGTTTGGGGGCATTCCCTGTAAGGCGGAATGTCCGTGACTGAGAAACCAGCTCTGTCCCATGCAGACAGCAACGTGGCCATCACAGACTGGTGGGAAATTCTTTAGTGAGTGGGACCAGGTGGTGGAGCTGTATGTTCGGCGGAAGGCACGAGAGCCAGGCAGAGAAGCAGACCCCAAAGTCTGATCCTAGGGCTGAGGCCAGTGTGGGAGGGGGTCACGGAGAGGATGACTGGGGAGTGCTGTGACTCAACTTGGTGGCTGAGCGACGCCTTGGGAACACAAGGAGCTCGGACGGGAGATCCTGTGTCATGTCCCACCCGACACACTGCTGGTCTGGTTCAGAAATTGGGCAGGCATAATCGTAGGGATGAAGAGCATGAGAGGAGTCACCTGCGAGGGGCCGAGGTGGGCAGGGGCTGACGTCGAGCAATCTCCCAGGAGCCCGGATGTGGACCTGGCACAGAGAGGCCACAAATGCAAAGGACAGCAAGGAAAGCTGCTGGCCGTCCTGGCAAGAGAGATTTCACCTTGTTCTCTTTTCCTCTTTCTCTGAAATTGTTCTGCTCATAAAATTCTAGATTTTGAGAAATTCTAGCAGCTGAAGACGGCATGATTAAAGCCCCTTCTATATTATACACGCTGCCCTGTTCCCAAATGAAAGACCTCGTCAACCCGTTTCACCTCTTGAACTTACAGCAACAGAAACTTTGTCAGTGATGTTGGAGAGACTTGCCATATGTGAACTGGACACACCCAACAGGCCGCCCCCACTGGAGGGTTAGGGGAGCGGGCGATCACCTGGGGGCAGGGACCATTTGTGACATTGCCGGCCACCTTCTGGTTTGTTTGTAAACAGAGTGCTAGCTGGGTCGGGTAGGTTGGATCTAGGAGGGAGGTAATCACTCCCAGCAACCCACGGGTTTGCTGGCTGAGAAAGCCCTCCTTGCTCTTCTTCCAAGAGACAATGGCAGAGATAGACCCTTGCTGTCACCGCAGCGCCAGGACAGGGGACGGTGGTTTCAGGCCAGCGGGGATATTTAGGGGCGGCTGCTTGCTGTCTCCTTTAACATGAACACTGCCGCCGTGGAGGGTCTCCGCAGTTATTTGTTATGATTGCTTTGGATGATAGTCTGATTGTCGATGTCCGTCACCCAGGGCAACTTGAAGAGTTTCCCCTTCTTACTGAGAGATCAATCTGGTTCATTATTTGAATAAATTTTTAAGAAAGGAAAGGTAAGTCTGACACCTGGAGAGAGAAGAGGACTTGGCTTGTGTAAAGCTGTGTGTGTGTGTGTGTGTGTGTGTGTGTGTGTGTGTGTGTCTGCTGAACATCATTTTCCCCGTCGGAAGGCTGGGTCGTGTGGGGTCATCTCTGAGCCTGCCTGTTCTTGGTCCTTCACGTGCCGGTATTTCAAACACCGTCGTGTTATAGTTGGCATTGTTTTCCCATCCAGCAAAATAATTTAGCTCTCCAAAACCAAATCTGAGTCTATTTTCCTCTTAATCAAAATCCACTACCTATTATTTCATGCCCCATGACTCCAGGTCTCTTTCCCGGCTTTAATTTTTGTTTCTGGTCCCCTTTTGCTGATAAACATGCACTCTTCTTTGTCTCCTGCAGCCTGGCTCCTCGCTTAGCTTGTACGGAGCTCCCCACTAATGTGGACAAACCCTGATACCCTCAGGTGACAGTCACATGACTCCAAACCCAGTCTGGCCACCTGCTTCCTCCACATGGAAAAGGAAGGTTGTAAGGCTCGTACTAGGTAAGGGGTATTGAAGCCCCTTGGGAATAAGAGACCAAAGCACAAATGTGAGGGGAGAGAATCGTGATTAGCCATGGCTTACTGAAGGCGTCTTACCTAGAGAGAAGGAAGGTGGGTTCTGTGGGAGGTGTAGGCCATGCCCCCTCCCCATGATGACAGTCAGGTCAGAAAGATGGGACTTCATGGGGAAGACAGCTAGAGAGAGCAGAGCAAAACCACTCAGAGCACTGAGAGAGCCAGAGATAGAACTAAGCTCACCTGCCCCTGGCCCCTGGGCACAGGACTCTGAGCCTTTTGTTGAGGCAGGAGCGGGCCTGGGAGGCGCTGCTGGGATGAGAACCACCATGTACGGGGCTGGCCTTCCAACTTGGGCAGAGCTGTGGGCTTCAACCGTCTTCTTATTTATACTTGTCCTTAAAGTCAGATTACAATATCAATTGCTCACCTACTTCCTCTCTCCGCTTGTTTTTGTCACATCTCTTGATTCCAGGATGGCCCCTACCCCATCTGGGATGAAGCAAAACAGAACAAAATTAAAACAATTCTGTAACTGCATGTATGTCTTAGGATGCTTTCAATCGCAAGCAATGGAGATCTGACTCCAAGAAGCTGAAGCTATGAGACGGTGTAGTAACCTGTACAACCGGGACTGCGAGTTCAGGTGGCTCCAGAAGTGGTTAGTTGCTCCAGCTGTTCAGTAACATCATCAGAGTTTTAGGCTCTTTCTCTCCTTTGTTGTGCCACCTTGAGCACCAGCTGCCTCCTAGGCCTGGCTCCTAGCATCATTATGACCATTCATCCTGCTCCAGTGGGAAGACCCAGTTTATGCCTTTTGCCCTGACCATGAGTCATGGCAACCCATTCACTCTCGGCAGTGTCCCAGTGATCAGATATATGGTCACCTGCATTATGTATTTGCTGCCACTTGCAAATGTGGTTCATTATCTACAGTCCATTGGGTCAGGGAGAGTGGCTTTCCTGGAAGAGTCAGAACTCACCCATAGAGCCCCAAGCAGGTCTCTCCTCTCGTCTGTTTGGTCCACATTATAGAAGGAGGGATGCCATTTGCCTCGGATCAAGTGGTCCCCACCCTAAAGCTAGGCTCAGATCCAAGGCATATCGTTCCATGGAGAGGGATGGACACCTGAACAACTTTAGGGTTCTCTTCGGAAAGAGGAATGCAGACTGGAGCGGCCACAAGCAAAATCCTTTAAAATGGGCCTGCTTCTTATTCCTGACAGTTTCTCAAAATCCTCTGAGGTCAAATGCTCTCCTGATTGTGAGGCTAGATTATGAGAGACTTCAGTGCAGAGCAAGGACAGTACTTTATTACTCTGTGTGTTTCAGCGTGTACTTTCCTCCTGCGAAGTCACAACTGTTTGCGATGTGCTTGTGGGATACCTATCTGAAGAACCAGCTGGCATATCCTTTGATCCGGTCTTCGCTAAAATTGGCAGAGACTTCATATGAATGTACTGTACCCTTTGGATAAAATCAAGACATAATACAATTCATATAAAATCTTCAAGTGAAGGCTACTTGAAGCCTCCATGCAGACCACGTTAAAGGTCTCGGTTCTATCAAATAGTGGCAACCTTTGTCTTACCCCGTGGCCTTTGAATGTTCCTCAGGTAGAAAAGTCTTTCTTACTGGACTCTTTCTCTGAATGCTTTCCATCTTCTTCCCCCAAGCCTGGGTTTCATTTCAATCCTCTGCTTTAATTACCCCTTGCACATTTTTTTTCTTCAGCTTTTGCCCCTTTGCATTGTGATCATGTTTTCAGATGCCTGCCTCACTCGATCACTTATAGTGGTAAATACTATTGACCACTAATTTTTTTTAAAGGCTCTCAATTTTAAATACATGATTCAAATTTAGTAAGATATAGATTCCCTAAAAATTTTTTGAAAGCAATGGGCCCTTTTCCCCAGACACATTCACACCCATGAGTCACAACCCCAGGGCTTCCTGGCACTCCTTAGAGAAACCCACCGTGATGTTTATGCAGATCATGTCGGCATTACTACAGGGTGATGGACTCAGCCACCAGCTCAAGTCACATATGTCTTCCACAGAGCTTAATACTCACTGGTTCAGCCAGCATCCGGGACCCAACCACTCCCAAATTTAGGTCTTCAGCTTAGATCTTGACCTTCTGCTCCTGCACATGCCTACTGGACTTGTCTATGTGGTTACCCAGCGGGCACTTCCCACTCAGGAGGCCCTAACCAGAACTCCCTGGAGCAGACACAGATGGTGCTCCACCCACATCCCCTGGATGCTACCATCCTAGTGTGTTCCACAGACATCCAGCTGCTGGTATCTTCTCTCTCTACCTGAGAAGGACTCTCTGCCTATGCTAGGTGGCAGGCCAGAACTGCCAGAAAACCAGCATTCCCTGGGCAGCCCTCAACCAGCTTCCTCTTTGTGGGACTGTTCTGAAGTGGGTGTTTTGTATCATATCCAAGAGTTTGCCCATGGACTTAAGCTTCACAGTGGTAACTGGCCTTGATAACGTATCCCCATTGGCTGCCATCCCTCTGTCTGCCTCCCCCACTCCCCTACCAGTGTCTCCCTACACCTTCCAAATCAACTTTCTGCACTTGAATCCTTGTCTCAGGATCTGCTTCTGGGGGAACATATAGCATTCATCATCGCCAGTCCCAAATCTGCTTCTCTCTCTAGGACCTCTATTGCATTGACCACACCCCAACCCACCCTGTCACCAATTCTGAAAGCCTGGTGCCAGGGACCCTAACTCCTCCTGTTTCCTCCATCATTGAATCCTTTCAGTTCTGCAGCCTGAGTAGAACTTGACTCAAGTTCTTACTTTTCATCTCTGCTGGTACTACCTTGAGTCAAACTCTGATAATTGCCACAGCCTCTCTCACCTGGTCTTCCTGCTACTGACCTCACTCCCTCCAATTGGCCCTTCACACCCACCAGCAGAGTGTGCATTCCTCAACCCAACTCTTTCTTGGTTCACCCCCTTGCTTAAAGTCTTCATTGGCTCCCCGTTGACTACAAAAAAAAAAGCTCCTTTAAACGACAGATCAGGGACCTCGGCTGCCCCCCAGCCTCCTCCACCTCCACCCCTGCTATTCTTCACAGCCTCTGTTCCAGTCCCACAAAATATCTGCAGCCTCCAGATTGTGCTGTGCATCTGAGCTTTGGTGCCTGCAGTTCCTTTCATTTGTAATGTCTTTCCCTTACTTTGAAAAACTCCTATTTATTTCTCAATGCTCTGCTCTTGTCACCATCTCTGTGCAGTCCTTTCTGACTGCTCTGCCCCAAGCCATTCTCGACTCTCTCCATCATGAGGCTAGCCCCACTCCTTTGGGGGTTCACTGAGTCCATGTGACAACTTCTCATGCACCGTATAGTGTCACAGTGCATCATTAACAGTTCATTTATTAGCCTCTGAGCTCCTTGGGGTCAGCAACCCTATGTTAACCATCTCTCTAACTGCAGCCCTTAGCTCAGTGACTGGCATACAACAGGTGCTTAATAGATGTTGATTGGATAAATAAAGGAATCATCCATCTGGCAAGTATGTGAAAACTAGATCATGAGGAGATGCTGTATTAGAAAAGCAAGATATAGATAAGATAAAAGAATCAGATCTGACCTGGGAAGTTTCTCGAGTCCTTACTTAAAATCCCCAATCATTAAAATCAGAGGTCTCAAAAATCACCGTGAGCAGCCCTGGAAGATTTTTTGTTTCTTTCCTGCTATTTGGGCATATCCTTTCTTCTCTCCATTTTCTTGGGCATCCCTTTAACCATATGAATACAATTCTTCCATATTAATGTCTTAGTTCTGTCCCAGACATCTCCTCCCCGCTCCAGACCTGCTCTATAATTATGGACTTCTCTTTTTTCCGTCTCTCTGCAAGGGCAGTCACGATGAAAATACAGAAGGGTGCCACTGTACACTTCTGTGGGACCATAATGCCTGTTTATTATGCATTAATCTGAATCAATATAGTCTTTCCTGAAAACATAAGCTCCTCAAAGGGCAGCAAATATGAATCACAACTGCCAGCGAGGATCAAACATTAACCCAGGGTTGTGATGAGGCCAACAAAAGAAATAGGCTAGTAATTGCCTTCCAGGATATCAATCCCTACCTTATACACACATACCCCTTCAGCACACACAAAACCTTTATGGATCTCTCATCCATGAACTTGCCCAATTATAATTGCCCAGCTGTGTCTTTAGTTGTATTCTGGCTAGGTCCTGGCAACAGAGACCTCACATACCTGATCCAAGGATTCAGAACCGTCATGAGATCTCTAGAGGAAGTCTTTGGCTACTGGAAGGGCTGAAGACACATTCACAGACATATTTCCACAGGTATCATTAATGACTCGAAGCTGATTTAAGACCTCAAGAGCCTGACCAAAACAAGTAGGAACCGGTACTTTCTGCTGATATTCATTATTATCAATTCTTAAACTTGTACTGTGTGTCTTTCTGCCTCTATGTCAACTCGGTACTTCTTAATTTAACTGGGTTTTTTTTTCCCCCCGAAGGAGGAAATTCAGTATCAAGGAATGGTACCTTCAAGATTGCGTCTTTCTTAGGAACAGTAGGCACAGTGCCCGGAGCCCACAATACTTTTAGGAGCCCATAGAAATGTTTTCATTTCTTTTAAAATCAAAAGAAAAGATGATCTTCTAGGTCGAAGAAAATGTATTAACGTGTAATATTAATATATTTGTCTTTACACCAATGCAATCGTAAAATATAACTTGTAGGGTTTTTTTTAATGGAGGAGGGAACCCACAAAGGCAAAAGCGTCCACAAAAGTCATAATGTGGCCCTGGTCTCTACCACATCATGCTTGCAACACAACAAAGTTAGAATAGAACCTCTCAGACACCAGGTCAGGTTCCCATAGCAATTATAAACTTGCCAGGCTGCCCTCTATGTCTTTCACATTGTGTGTGGCCACCCCAAATTCTACAAGAGGGAGGTCATGGTTACTAGTCGTGGTGTTGGGATGGAGGATTGATCACGCAAAGGAGACCTAGAATTAGACTGCTCTCTGCTCTGATTCAAATAACTTCAGCTCTGCCGTTCTCTCAAATATCTTCGTCCTGTTTTTATTTCCAGAAAAAAAAAATCTACATCTGTAGGGATTCCTTAACCCAGTGCAGTTGCTTCTTTTGCTCTCTTAAAATATTTATAGGATTCAGGGTTTTTATTTTATTTTCAAACGGTCACTAGTGCTGCTAATACCTATTCCTTATTTACTGGCGAGCAACCGTATATTCAGTCATCTCTGTAACTCCAGGTTTTAGCCTCCGTGTCTGGCAAACACCAGGTGGTTAAGAAATGTTAGACTAATAAACAAAAACACCTCTCAGGCAAGTTTGTGGAAATTAGATTACGTCTGTGGGCTCGTTTTGTCTTTAATAATGTGACACCTCGTGAGAAGGACCTTGTGCCTGTATCACAGTGGCATTTTAGGGGGTGATCGCGAGCCCTCCCCGGCCCTCCCGCCTCCATCAGCCAGCCGCTTCGTCTCTCCTGGGCTCTGGTCTCGCTCTTCTTCATCCTGGGGCGTGGAAGGGTCCCCGGCCTGCCGGTGGGCAGCAGGATCCCCGGCCCCCCGGTGTCCAGCACCGCCTCCCCCGGCCCGCGCCTCGGGCGCCCCTTCCTCCTGCCACCGTGCACCGCCCCCAGCCACGCCCTCCCCGTGGGCGCGATCACCTGTCCCTCCTCCGCCGCCGCCTCCTCGGGTACCCTCTCGCCCCCCTCCTGCTCCCCCTCCTCCGCCACCTCCCCCAAGCCCTCCCCTTCCCCGCCTCCTCCCACCCCTTGGTGTATATAGTAAAGGCCGGGCGCCGCACGCAGACACACACTCGCCCGGACACAGGCGCGCACACACTCACGCACAACCGGCAGCAGCGGCGACAGCGGCTCGGTGACAGCGGCGACGGCGGCTCCCACCGCTGCGCACCCCCTTCAGGCGGCGGGCGGCGAGGCCAGGCCGGAGAGTTCCCGCACCCGCGACCACCCCGTGGCTTCCTGGAGGCGGCGGCCGCGATTGCGAGGTAGCCGCCGCGGCGCCCCAGTGCGGGCCGGGGTCCCCCCGCCCCGCGCGGACCTGCCGCCGGGACGCAGGGGGCGCGCCGGGCTGGGCGCGCCTGGCGGGGCCCGGCGCCCGGGGAGGGGCCTGCTCCCGTGGGCAGGACGGCGCCCGGAGGCCGGGGCCAGCTGGGAGGGCCGGGCGGGGGCGGGGGCGGGGACGCGGGCCGCGGCCGCCACCCGTGCGGCGTCCCCGGGCCCCGCTCCCGCTCCCGGCGCCGCGCACTGGCTGGCGGGGCCGGAGAGGCGGCGCCGGCCGGCGGGGCGGGGGCCCCGAAGTGGGTTTCGGGCCGCCACGGGCGCTGGCACCGGCGCAGAGGGCGGCGCGCGGCGGACTCCGCGCCCGGGCACCGCACCGGGCCGCCCGCGGCTCTGCCGCTCTGCCCCGGCCCGGAGAAGCCGGCGCCTTCCAGGCCCTTCGAAAGATGGATTCTGTTGACGTATCCGGCGGCCCTGGCGAGCCGGGTGGAAAGTTGGGTTTTGCCAGATCGCGCCGGGCTCGTCTTTGTGACGCTCGGCCGGCCCCGCATCGCCCCGAAGCCGGGTGAGTGTGCGTCGGCGTCCGGAGCCTCCGACCCCCCGGCGCCCGGAGCCGGGCCGGCCGCACGGGCGCGGGCTTTCTGCCATGTTAGGCACCGGGCGCCGTTCTCGCAGCTTCTTGCGTGCGTTTCGGCGGCGCCCTTCGCTGCGGGGGGACTGGCCGCTCCGCTCCGCGCCGGCGGTTTCGGGCTTGGGGTTGTGCTCCGCGCGCCTGCTTGGTCGCCCTTAAAGCCCGACTATTGTTCGGAAGCCCCGCCTGGGTGGGGAAATGGCACCCCCCACACTTGCCGCCGAGGGGTCGAGATGTTGCCAAACAGCTGCTGCTTTGTGTCTCCCTATCAGGAGTCCCCGGAGTAGGTTTGGGGCACGGCGGATGGATGCACTGGGCGGCGGGGCACGGACGAGGAAGGTGGCTCCGGACGAGCGGATTGTCACCCACCCGGTGGCGAGCGCTCGGCCTCCCTTTCGGCCTGCCAAACTTTTATGAATATTCCTTTTGTGGCAGGGGAAAGCGTAATGAATTCAGCCCAGTTTTCCAGGGAGAAGCGACCCGGCTTTAACAATGGTTTGAGAACTTAATCAATGAGAAAGGCAGGGGGAGGAGGAGGAGGAGGAGGAGGAGGAGGAGGAGGAGGAGGAGGAGGAGGAGGAGCTGACACCATGTCGGGGATGTGGCTGCTTCTCGCAGACTCAGGTAGGGGAGACGTGGGCAGGGCCGAGCGCAGCTCCTGGGTGGCCGAGTTCGGGGAACTGTCGGTAGCTCTCACCTGTGCCCGCTGCAGCCGCCCCAACCCCCCATCGTGCCCCCATCTCACGCTCTGCCCAGCCCCTGGCGGTGGGGCTCGAGGGGCGCCTTGCGGCCGGCCCCCCTCATCTGGCGTTTTTAAGGATGTGTAAATATTTTGCTGAGCATAAGTGACATCAACAGAATGATATTCCGCAGAGCCCGGGTGTGCAGCGATGATAAATAGATACGGCCAAACAAAGTTTTGATAACCGCGGATTCTCATGGCTCGCTCTGTTTCATTTGGGTCTTTGTTTTTGTTGGTTTAGCATTATCTCTCATCCTCTGGTGTGATCCCTTTATTTAGCTGCTTTTGGAAGCTTCTCTTTAGAACAGAGAGGAAAGCAGCCAGCAGGGAGAAAACAATTCTTAGCCTTGCATGCATCTCGCAAGGTTTTTTTTTGTGCTTTTCCCAGGGAATCTTTCCCAGTGTTGTCTAGGTGGCTCTCTTCCCCCTTTGGAGTCTTCAGTATCGTTTGTTGATTGATCAAGAGACTTACTTAATGGTAACTTTGAAAATGTGTCGTGATGTGCTTTTGTTACAGGAGAGGGGTGGTGGCGCGGGAGGACACTAGTGGGGAGGCTAGTGTGTGGGAGCCACTCGCCAGGGCAGCATTATGCCCCCACCCGCCGTTTGATCATTTGCGTTTTCTTCTCAAAGAGGAACACGGGCAGCTGTGCCACTTTCAGAAGTCGGGGGTGGGCTGGAAGGCACGGAATCATAAACCGGGTGGCATCCCTCTGCTCCTTAGAAGCCCTCAGAGGCCACCCACCCATCCCGGAATCCCCTCCCCCCAGAAATATCCTACAAATGGCCACTTGTGTCTCATCGTGACTGATGCCCACTAGAGGCATTCCAAGGCAGCCCAGGCACCGTGAGCCAAGTCAGACTGAACTTGGGGTACTTGGCCGCTTTGGCACGAGCCCATGGAACCATGGGGGGTCCTTTATCATGCAAAGAAGCACCAGACTTCCAGCTGTTGAGGTTTGGCCCTAGGAAAACCTGCCCATCTCAGGAAAAAATGAGGAAACAGCTTTCCAGGTGAGGCCGGTTGCCAGTGTAAGAACTTGGTTGGTGGGCAGTTGGGTAGGAACTGTAAAAAAAATAAAAAGTCTTGTAGCCAGAAAACAGCCTCTGAGACAGGGCCTCTGAAAAGCAAGCAAGAAAAAGGAGATGTAAGAGGTGTGTGACGAAGTGTTGCTGGGAGTGCTGTAGCACTAGGAGAACAGATTCGGCTCTAGCTACAGCCCCCCGAAAAGCTAGATAGGACTGGCCTCCCCACCTCCCTCCCATCCTGAATGGAGGTATCCTGTACGTGCAATCTACAATAAGAAAATAGCAAGTGTGTGTTCTCTGGCTCCTTCCCTAACCTTCGATCCGGGGGAGAAGAGGATAGTGGAGGGACATAAATTGGGAAAGGAATTACCATTTGTCGTTGCCCTCTGTCTGCCAAACACTTCACATGTGGGAAACCACGATGTGATGGAGGCATTATTTTATAGATAAGGAATCTTCCAGTCACATGTCTGAGTCCAGACTTCGGTGGTTATGAATTAAAGGGGCAACCTGTCCCTCTAACCCCTCTTCCAAGTCTCTTATTTATTTCTCCCAAAGGCCAGAGCCCTCAGCCCCTACACATTCACAAAATATGGTCCCTAACTTGGGGAGGCGGGGAGCCTACCGGTGAGGCAGCCTAGTCAGCCAGGGTACATGCTTATGTGCCAAGTAGATAGACCCCAGGTAGTCGCAGACTATTTCAGATGGAAACACAATGCCTCGTCATCTTGGGATTTCCAACACCCAACTGTTGCTTGATAAATAAGAGTTGAGTGACTAAGTGATGGAGCTGATGGAGTGAATGGTGGTAGGGCGGCAGCTGTAAGTCATTGTCAAGGGACGCTCGGCAGGGAGAAATCCAGAGATTTTTATATTTGGAGATTTGGAGTTCCTGGTGTCATGCTCTATTTCTAGCTTGGGGTAGGTCCAAGGCGACAAGTTCATGTGATATGGGCGAGAACATTCCCGTTTTTATAGATGAGGAAACTGAGCTAAGACAGGTTAAATAATTAGCGCGAGGTCAGGGGTAGGACCAAAGGATGGCTGAAGTATATCTGACCTTAACTATCTCTAGCATAAATACACTCTCAATAAAAATGAGATGACGTCTTACCACACAAATGCATCCTGTAAGCAAGTCCCTTAGCCCCTTTCCAACCAGATGGTAGCCTTTAACCCGCTAGAAACTCTGGAGCCGCTGGAAGAATCAGGATTTGAATCCATGTATGATTCTCTTGCCTCCCTGATCAGAATATGCGGGGGAACCTCAGAGAATGAGGCTCTCAAGGAAGGGGAAAGATGGCTAATTGTACTCTCTCTCCCCTGCACAAAAGCCTGTGTGGGATTCTGAATTAAGCCTGGTACGGGGATCAGGGTGCCATCCTTGCTATAGAGTTGGCTGCTCTTGTCTTTGGAGGATGCCTCTGATTACCACTTCTCCCTCCCACCTGTTCATCTGCCTGGATCCCCATCATCTCGTTCTTTCTAGACTCAAGGCATCTCCTTTGTAGCTCCAAATTTTTTCATGAGCCTCTTGAGCCTACTGCTCTCCTGTGTTCTGATGGCGGCCGGTGAGGAGGTGATTTTGGTGGTTGCATTTGTACTTCTGGATTTTGCACATGACCCTCCTTCTCCCTCCAGCCAAGAACACATGCACAGACACACATACATGCGCAAACGCAGGCGCATGTAATTTGATCATGTTTCTTTATCTGCTTCACCAAATTAGATTGCAAACCCAGAATTGTTATTGAAAGAACGTACGTGACTTTGGTGATCTTCTGCCCCAGCCCCTGCCTTGGACAGATCAGAAAAGCTAAGATGGAGGAGGCTCAACCAGCAGATGCCTTGAGTAATGATTATACTCGCTGGCCTTCCCGCTGCTGTGGGGCAGCCCCCCACAATGTAAGCATGGGCCCTGGGCCTCTCATGAAAGCCCACTGGGCTTCTAGAATATCCCAATCCTTGCGATTCCGATTTCTGCTGTGATTCTTTGCTCCAATAATTTGATGGCTCACCCTGCTCTCACCTGTCACTCTTTCTTCCCACAGGTTTTTGGTCTTGCGCTGCATTGTCTAACAGAGCCTTTTATGATGATGGAAATGTCCCATTATCTGCACCATCCCATACAGTAGCCACAAGTCACATGTGGCTATTAGTAATCAGAAGGTGGCCAGTCCAAAGTAGGATGTGCAATAAGGATGACATTCGTGTGTGCTAAGACTTAGCACAAAAAAAAGAATGCAAAACAGCTCATTAATAATTTTCATATCGATCACACAGTGCAATGATAATATTTTCAATATGTTGGTCAAATAAGCTACAATATTAAAATGAATGTCACCTCTTTCTTTTAATCTTTTTAATGTGTCTACCCGAAACTTTTAAGTGGCACGTTTATTTCTATTAGGCAGCGCTTGTCTAGAGCAAACTAAACACCAGCCTGTGCCTTCAACCTCATAGTACCTCTAGATGTTTTAGGGGGCATAAGCACCCTTTGTCTCCATGGCAGGTGAGAGGCATGGGCCGACTCAGTGGCCACAACAGCCTGGCATCAGGCAACTTTGATTTTCGGTGGCTAAGGCGTCTCTTGGAGGGGTGTGCCTGGCCAAGCCCATCCTCGAGCATGTTCGCTCAGTCAAGCTCCCCTGAGGAATGTGGGCTCCCCAGACTTGATGGAGGTGAGAGAGCAAGGCAGGCGTGAGGATGGGCAGGGCCGGCTTGAACACAGTGAGCCCTTTCCTCTCCTCCCCTCCACCTCTCCCCACACCAGGCTGGTGTCCTGGTCCACCGGAGAGCTGTGTCTCCCCCGAGCACCTGCTTTTCTCGACGCCTGGTCTAAGAATATCCTTCCTGGGGATTTGTGCTGTGAGAACAGTGTCCCAAGTAGACACCCCAGTGGCGACAGTGGGTTATTTGGGGCTGGAGCCAATCTCAGAGAAGGAGAAAGGAAGAAGAGGATGCACATAGTTGTTTCCTGACACCTTGATGGAAACAAGAGTGAGGAGACAGATACCGTTTCTGTGAGAGAGACAGAGTAAATGCAGGGAAGCCAAGCCCCACCTCACACACCCCGGTGCTGCAGATGAGGAAACCTGATGGACGGACAGTTCCTGGGGACGGCCAGGGCTCAGTGGGCACCGCGGACCTCCTGGGCCCTTCCCTGGGAGCCGGGCATGGCCCAAGTAGGCGGAAAGAGCTGGAACAGTGAACTTGGGGCTGCGGTGATTTATGGGTCAGGCCCCGTGGCTCTGGCTCCTGAGGGGGCTGCCCCCACAGGGGACCCTTGGCTGACCCCCTTGAGCGCCTCGGAAGGAGCTGGTTTTGTTTCCCATGGCAGAAGCAGACTGTTTACTGGAGCACAGGAAGAATCCGACATTCTGGCGAAAAATAATTCATTAACAGCCAGGGTATTACCAGTTCCCTGGAAAAGCTCCTCCAGCTGCACTGTAGCAACTGTTCTTTTTCAGCAGCAGATTCGGGCCTCGCTGGCAGCCAAGACTGGCTGTGCTTGGGCGTTTTTGTCGTTGTTGTTATTTTTGCTTTTGTGCGTATGGCCACTTCTGCCTTATAATTCAGGGGAAGGCATGGTGGCCGCCGGGGGTCGAAGTGGTGTAGCTGTCACCGTTATGTCCTTCATGGCTCGAGCCTGGAAGCCCTAGGCCGACCCCAGGACCACACATCCCTCCTGACCAAAGCCCACCCCGTGCCAGCGGCCTTGTAGAGCCACACAGAGTATTCTAGACCTGCAGGAATTTCAGAGGATCTCAACACCTGCTCTCAAGACCCTCTGGAAGCAATTGGCTGAGGGACCCCCACCCCCAGCCCCGCCCTCCCACAGGCACACAACAGCAGGCCGAAAGTCCTGTCTTGGCTGTGTGGGATTCTTTGCTTACTATTAATTGACACAGTGGGGCCAAAGTATATGATTCATCATCCCAGTTTTGAGGGCATTTGGAAAGCCAGGCAGGCGTAGCCAAGAGAATGGGCTGCATGTTTTGCTCACCGAGAAGGATGGAATCTACAGTAAATAAAAAGAAATGATTCAGGAAGCTTTTTATGCTGTGGGAAAAAAAAATCTGCTTTAAAAAAAAGGTTTTTGTCTGCTTGTTTGTTTTTTAATGCCTCATGTTCAGAAATGCATACCCAGCTAGCAAGAAATGGAAAAGAGTGGCATTTCCTTATTTTCTTTTTTTTTTTTTTAAACTCTAATTGCAGGTTAAGTAAGATACGATGTATTGATCTTGGTTTTGTATGGGACATAACTAGATAATCATTTTATTTTATGGGATATTAATTTCCATCCATTTAGCCTGATGAAATATGCATTTCAAATGCACCCTGTCTACCCCTGCCATCATCATGGTCTTTCTCTCTCTCTCTCTCTCTCTTTTTTTTTAGGAAGAGAGAGCAAGGTGGGGAGGGGAAGTGGAGGGGCAGTGAGGGAGAAAGAGAATCCCAAGCAGCCTCCATGCCCAGCATGGAGTCCGACACGGGGCTCAATCTCACAACCCCGAGATCATGACCTGAGCTGAAACCAAGAGTCAGATGCTTAGGGGCACCTGGATGGCTCAGTAGCTTGAGCGTCTGATTCTTGGTTTCAGCCCAGGTCATGATCTCATGGCTGGTGGGATTAAGCCCCATGTCAGTCAGACTCCATGCTCAGTGGGGAGGGTTCTGCTTGAATATTCTCTCCCTCTGTCCCTCCCCCTCAAAAAAATAAATATTTTTGAAAAATGAGTCGGTCACTGAATCAACTGAGCCACCCGGGTGCCCCTCTTCACAGTATTTAAGGTTCCTAGGTTCAGACTGAGAACCTACGGCATTTATTTGAAAAGGAACAAACATGTCCTAAGCTAACAAATATGTAAACCAACCTTAGATTTCAAAGAAAACCACGTCTTCTCCCTATGATGACTGCCAGTGATAGGAATATTAAAGGCTAGGCGTATTTGGCTGTATATAGAGCACAGTTTCTCCAGCTTGGCCTTGTTTCTCCACCTTGTTGACATTTTAGGCCAGATTTTTTTTTGTTGGGGTCAGGGGACCTGTGTACTGTTGGATGTTAGTAGCCTCTCTGGCCTCTACCCGCTAGATGCCAGTAGCATCACTCCTTGCCACCACAGTTGTGACAACCAAAAATGTCTCCAGACCTCACCAAATGTCCTCTCTGGGACAAAATCGCCCCTGGTTGAGAAACATTGGTCTAGGCCAAGGTTTAATAAGTAATTTGTGGGTTTTGGCAACTTGAGCTTGAAATAATAAAAGACACAATTTGTCCCCCCGATTTTTACGTATACTGTTCGGGGGGCGGGCAACGAATTAACAGTTGGAAGTGGGTCATGTGCCTGATTTCACTCTAAGGTTGGTGGAAAAGTCTGTAAGATTGTATAAGCACAAGAGCTCTTTTTTTTTTTTTTAAGGCAGGCAACTGAATAAGGCATAGGTAACTGGGGGTACACTTGTAATAACTGAGGGCTTTTCTGGCTTTTCATAAAGAGAGCCGGTTTATTCCTCCCCAATTTCTTTTTCATATGCACCCGATTCAGGCATGCCTTCAAAGCCACCAGGCATCTGCGTCTACCCCACCCCCTCTCCACTGTCATTTCTCCTGTAGCATCTTAAGCCTGAGCCAATTAATTTAGCCCTTTAGTGTACTTGGGAGAGCTCTGCGCGTAGCACTGGAATAGACTCATTTCGGATTGTGGCCACCCTTTACCCGCCACTAATTTCTGTGCTTTCCAGTCCTGTTCAGAGAGAGAATGTCAATGGTGGGGAGATGGGGCATTTTTCAGGATTATGGGACCTTCGAATTTAGGTGGTCCTCGCCATCCCTGCCAGTTTTCTCCCTCGCACACACATTTGTTTCCTTGCAGCAGTTCCGCTTGGGGAGCAGAAGTCAGCAGGGCTCCCTCGGGCGGCCGACCCGGTGCTGCCTGCGGGCACGGCGGCAGGTGCACCGCCAAGGCCTTTCTGGGGGAGCCCAGGGGGGCTAGAGGGGAAGGCGGGGGTGGGGTGGGGGGTAAAGCCCAGAAGGAAGCGCGATGGCCCGGAGGCCCCGAGGGGGACCGGAGAGGTGGGTGCTGTGAGCCGGGCAGGTGCCCCGAGGTCAGGGGGCCGCCAGGGGCTGGGCTGGGCTGGGCTGGGCGCGGGGGCTGGCGCGGTGGCCGCGGCGGCCTGAGGAGCTCCGGGGCTCGGGCTCAGCCGTCCCTGGCGTCCCTGGCGCGTGCCAGCTGCGCCCCGGGACACCCCGGCCGCCGGAGGGGGCAGTGAGCTCGGTGCAGGGGACCCGCGCGGCCCTCGCGGCCGGGCCTGGGGGGCGGCTGCGGCCCGGGGAGAGGAAACACGACCGTAAATCTGGGCTTCGGAGGCCAGGGTGGTGGCGCAGAGGCCACCGGGGCCACCGCCGTGTGCCGCAGAAGCAGACAGACAGGTCCAAGTGGTGTGTTGTTCCTCAAAATAATGGCAGTGGCAGTGGCTGTGAAACACATTTAGACCCTTGTCATAAAAATGCAAACAGTCCTCCTGCTATAGGGAAAAGCTAAATAAACTCCATTGCAGCTGTATTAAGTAGAAACAGATTTGAAAATCGGGTGTTTTTTTTCCTGAGACACTTATTTATAGCAGGTTGGGCAAAGGCTGCCACTATCTTTCGCGACTCCGGAAGAGTGTTTTCCAGATGGTCCTTGCTGTTTTTCTCTTTATTAAGCTTAGCTGAACACGGCCTTGCTTGGAAAGGTTCGTAGAAACTGGTGTTTGGTTTTTTTTTTTTTTTTTTTTCAGATTACGATGGCCATTGATTGGCCAACAGATCAATGGATGGGAATGGATTGGGCCTGTGCTGCTGAATTTCCTTTTGCATTTTAGAAATAGGGAAAATACCAAGGAAAGCTCAAAATAGGGGTGCTCCTCTCTTTGGCTACGTACATCAGAGCTTCGGAAATCATTCGGGGCTACGTTTTCTATTAATTTACATTTGCTTTTCTTTCTAAACTAATGCCCCTCTTTTTGTTAAATCTCTCCAACATCACTGTTTCCTTTCCAACATCTAAACAATGTCCAGATATATTTCAGATTGAGCAATTAGCTCTGGCTACAATTTCCCTTTAGGAAAAAGAAAATCACTAACCCGCTAGACTAAATATGAAATCACTGAATGTGAAAATATCAATCTGAGAGCATTTGTCCTAGGATCCTTTGTGGCTTATCACTTGCATTTTAAGAAGGCTGGACACACCCGTACCAAGAAACCTCAAGCTTTATTTTTGCTCTTAGGAGCTGGGCAGCTGGATTTGGGGTCATCCAGGCTGATTCTTACAGCCCAAACCACACAGGGGACCGTTCTGCAATGTTCCATAAGCCATTGGTCCCCACAGACCAGACATGGGACAAAATTTCTACCCATTCTCGGTGAAATGAAAGAAAAGTGAAAATGTAGTGAGTTTCTTTTTTAAAGCTAATAAACCTTTTCCATTTCACAGAACTGTCCTTTATTCTAAAATGGCCTTTCCTGCTTCTCTTGGTGTTAGTGTCTCTTTATGAATGGTCAAGGAAGTACCTGGCATTTGCAGCTTAACATCTTTTTTGACAAAGTCAGAAGTTGTCCAATTTCATGTTGGATCCTCCATTTTTTCGAACGTTACTCATCCAGAACGTTAGAATGTCTGGGATTCACCCGGGAGGCCCAAGTAGCTTATGAAGGGAAGCCTTTGTTATGATTCCTAAGCCAGAAAAACCAACCTGAGCAAGAGCCCTGCTCTGAGTTCCCTTACTCGACTCTTCCGACCCATCAACTGCAGGGAGCTGGCTTTGTCCAGAGCCCACGTGAAGCAGAGTCCTGTCTCCAGAGGAGTTGGAAAGGGAACACTGGCCTCTTGGACATAACATCTGAGCGTGCAGCCTGGGCTCTGGGAGCCTGGACCTTTCATCCCGGATTCTGTTTTCAACTCTGCTGCCAGCTCACATGGGTTCCACCCACCTCCCTCCTCTCCTCAGCCCTGCCCACTGCTCCATGAGCCAGCAGGCCTCAGCAGGTCTCACCCAGGTGTGGCCCTGGTCTCTTTACTGGTCTGCTGTACTCCTGTCCTCGCTCCCCCAGCTGCTCTCCCTCTCGATAAAACTCTCCAGCCTTGTCATCCCAGCTTAAGAACATTCAGTGACTCCCTATTTCCTGATTATTTAAAATAAAACTCCACGTACGAAGCCCTCTTGCCTTTTTCCCAGTCCATTCTCCCTGTCGTGACTGGCCTTCAGTCGGGAGAATGCCTCTGGGTTGTACAATTACTCTGGGTTTCATTTGTTTTCTTATATGGGAAGAGATTTGCAAGAAGGTTACAAGGTCTCTTGGGCATCTTTCTAGATGAAGAACACTGAAGCCTTGAGTCTAATGTAATGGACCATCCCAGGGATCGTGACATTCATGGTTTACAGAAGGGAAGGGAAGAGAAGGAAGGGAGAAAGGGAGAAAGGAAAGAGCAAGCAAAGCAAAGCAAGTCCCACACAAAATGAGGCTCTCTAGCTTCAAGAATTGTAGCCTGACTACAGATCTCTTACATACTGCTTCTGGATGAGGAGGCCACTTTTCCGGCCTGCCGACAAGTGGGTATTGCTTCAGGATGGTACTGCTGACTTCTGCTGCTGAAAATAGAGCCACTTCCACAGGCTCTGAAAATTGCAGTTGAAACATAGTGGAAAGAGTCTATCCTAGCCAACGCAGACTGGCCATTCCATTAGGAAATATCTCCATGGTTGCTCATAAAATCATAATAACAACAACATTACCTATCGTTTATCAAGCTTCTGCTATAGGCTGGCCAGTTGTCCCAGGAGATTTACATTTATTATATTTCCAGCTTTGTAACAACCTTAATAAGATAGACAAATACTATGAGTTTCAATTCATACAGGAGGAGTCAGGCAGGGCTCAGAGAGGGTTAGTAGCTTACACAAGGTCACACAGCCTATAGAGGTAGAACTAGGATTCTCTACAGCCTGGCTCAATAGAACTTCCATTCTACACTAGACGTATACCATGTGGTAAGACACTGGCTGTCCAATATGGTAGCCACTAGCTAGAGGTTGCTGTTGAGTGCTAGAAGTGTGACTAGTGTGGCTGAGACCTGACTTTTAAATTTAATTTTTAATTCATTTTCTTTTTAATTTTTTTCTTTAGCATTTTAAGTGTATAGTTAAGTGGTATTAAGTATATTCATAATGTTGTGCATTTGTCACCACCATCTATCACCAGAACTCTTTTCATCTTGCAAACTGAGTCTCTGTACCCATTAAAGGGTAATGCCCCAGGTCCCCTCCCCTCAGTCCCTGGCAACCACGAGGCTACGTTCTTTCTTCTTTCTTTAAAAAAAAAGTGTCCCCTTTCCCCCCACATCTGGGCCTCTGATAACCACCATTCTACTCTGTTCCTATGAGTTTGGCTTTTTTTTTTTAATTCCACATTTTAAGTGAGATTATGAATGTTTATCTTTCCTTTTTAAAATTCTAAATTTTAGAATTTGCACAGGGCCAGTGGCTACTGTAGTGGGCAGCGCAGCTGTAGAGCGTGCTCATTCCACCGCGCCCTTCTGCCCTTCTGCCCTTCTGCTCCCAGCTGTCCGACATCGTCCTCCCTTTCTCAGAGGCCTGCGGACCAGTGTGCATGCAGACCACCTGGAGGGCTTGCTAAACCACACATTCCTGGGACCAACCCCTGGAGCAGGTCCGGAGTGGGGCCCAAGAATTTGCATTTCTAACAATTTCCCTGGTGCTGCTGGTGCCAGGGCACTTGGTTGAACATTATCTGCCTGGGCTTAAGGACTAACTCCTGCATCCTCCAGTGGCGTGGCCTGGGGTTCACTGTTAGCTTCTGGTACGCGGAGAGCAGTGGTCGCTGGCTCAGACGAGTGGGGAGAAGCGTTCTTCCTGCTGCTGCCCTGGAGACCTGGCCCTCCACCAGCCCCAGCTTTATTTGGGCCACAGTTAGGTTTGATCACTCCCTTGGCGATTCTTCTGGAATGTGTTCATTTTAGTTTGGGGCTCCTTGGGAGAGGGGATGGAGCGCCAGGCGTGGTGAAGGAAGAGGCATGATCTCTAGGAATTATCTGATGTGACAGAAGTCTGGACAGATAAGCCCATTTGTTGTCCAGTCTGCTGTTCTCTGCAATTAAACAGCAGCGGAAAAAGTTAACTAGGAACGAAAAAAACAAGGCAGGTGAAGCAGACAGGTAACAGACCCGGGTCCCCCCGCCCTTGTGTCTTCGTCCTAAAGTCTGTGTCCCTGTTGGAAGGCAAAGGCCATTTGCCCTGGGGCAGGATTGGAGGTGAGGGGGTGTGAACGGCCAGGGGGCCCGGAGAGGCCCCTAGATAGGGGACTGTCCTGTTGGCCACCTTGGCTCTTGATGTAGCTTTCAGCAGTCCTGAGAATGTTGTTCTTGTTTTTTCTTTCTTTTTTTTTTTTTGTTAAAGGCAGGTGTAAAGAAGTAGCTGAGATTACTCATGAAAGTAGCTGTTAGGCTGTTTTTCTTATGAATATTTATAAAATAAAAGAGCAATGTGGAATCACTTTTTGTCTAAGTGTGCACAGATCTTCTGTGTTTTCTCCCATGGAGCCTGTTCTTTTCTCTCACTGTTTTCCCTCTTTGTTTTGTTGTTGTAGTTGTTTCGTTTTTGGAGAGTAGGAATCATGTGTCTTTTTTTGTGGCTTGGTCTCAAACCAGCCTTCATTCTCTTGAGCCAGGCGGCACTTCCTAAAGTTCATTTTAATCACCATGTTTGACAACCCAGCCCTCCTTGGCTCCTGGCAATGTGCTCTGTAGCACTTAGATGCTGGTAATATGTTTCATACAAAAAAGTACAAACACACAAATTTCTCCCAGTTTATCTTTTTCCAAAAGCGAGTCTTCAAAGGCGTGAACTCCAGGCCCATTTCTGCTATTATAGGGGTTGTGTCCCTGTTAATCGGTGGTGAAATGTCAATTTCCTGATTTGAGTACTTCCGTCATCTCACTTAGCTCTGTGCCATCTCCCCATGAAAGAGTTCGGCAAACCAGAGCTCCCCAGTGGGCCCCACCCCCCACCCCTCTTGTCTCTGTCATCACCACTCATCAGGGCTAAGACCCACTTTCCTCCAGTCAACTGGACCTATCCTCAACTCTATTTGGGACATTTAGAACATGAAGCTCTTCATCCCTCAGTTGTATGGGATGTTTCTTTCCTTCCTTGAAATCTGTTGCTTGCCTCCATCTGTGTAGTGACCAATGCCAAATGCCCTTTTCCTTTCTTTAAAAAAAAAAAAAGATTATTTATTTTAGAGAGAGAGCCTGTGAGCCAGGAGGAGGGGCAGAGGGAGAGGGAGATCGGGAATCTCAAGCAGACTCCACACTGAGTGCAGAGCCCGACACAGGGCTCGATCTCACCACAATCCCGAGCTCACAACCTGAACGGAAACCAAGAGCTGGGTGTCCAACCAACGGCACCACCTGGGTGCCCCTGTCCTATTCCTTTTTACCACTTGCGTGGATGGTGTGAAGAACTTCAGGTTTTCCAAATCCACGATGGAGCTGAAGCACCTGGCCTGGAATCTAATACACGTGTTCCCACTTAAACCACACAGAAATGTTTTGGAATAGCTACTTTAATTTGTAGATGAGGAAAGGGAGTTTGTGGATGATGAGCAGAAAAGGTGGGTGGGGCCCAGATGGTAGTGAGTCTTGTTAGTCTTGAGAAAGAACTTGAACTTTATCCTGAACACTTTCATAGAGGCCAGTGACTTTATCTACTCTCTGTGTTTGGTTTTTTGTCCTAGTGGAGAATGAACTGGGGCAGGAGGGAAGGAAGACCCAAAAAAGGGCTCTGTTGCAGTAATCCCAGAGAGCAGTGACCTTGAACTGAAGCAGCATAGCGGTGGAGGCAAGTGCTTGGACTGTAGAAGCTTTTAGGAGGCCGGCTATGGGATTGGGTAATGGCTGGTAGGTAGAGTAAATGATAACACACTGGTTTCTGTCGTTTAGGCCCCTTGACGGGCCAGGGAACTCAGGAGAGGGGAGAGATTGGGCATCTGGGGCCTCCCTCCCTTTGCAGTCAGGCGAGTGAGCAGACACTCTTGGCATTGGCCCATGTAATCATCTGAGCCCCAAATTCCGAAGAGAGTGTGTTGAAAACAGTGAATGGGCCAAAAAATGGGGGAGAAAAGGAAAACCTGACAGATACAGTCAACAGCCAGAGCACCTTCAGTCAGCAGCTTTAAATATACTTTCCAAATTCATGTACTTTAAATAGGCCAGAATTTGTAAGCGGTGGGGGGCACAGAGTAATCCCGCCAGTTCACGCCTTGACTGGGCCCAGCTGGAGGAGAAGAGTTGGCTGATGGCCTGCCACCAGGGTGACCAACTGTCCTTCGTTTGCTCAGGATTGAGAGGGTTCTGGAGACATGAGATTCAGCTTTAAAACCTGGGCATTCCTGGGCAAGCCGGGGTGAGCTGGTCGTTCCATTCGCCAGGGGACATGTCTTAACACGGGCAGCTGGGCTGGTTGGGGCCAGAGCAGTGAAGACTCAGTTCTACCTGGGGACTCGGTGTGGTGATGGTACCACAGAGCATAAGGGGAGCTTGGGAATGGAAGAGGCCAGAATGTGTCCCAAGCCCTCTCATATCTTCTCTGGGTCCAAATGAAAGTCTTATCTTAAAGTAAGAGCCTGGAGACTCCATTCTGCCTTTCTGGAATCTAGTTTGTGCCACATCCTCCTCCTCGTAGCTGCACACACACACACACACACACACACACACACACACACACACCTACCCCCCCACCCCCACCCCCCGCCAACCCAGCATTTGGGACTCGCAGGTCCTTAATCGGATGTGGGAATATCTTAAACTGAGTCTGAGGTGGGCAGAACAGTTTCTTTACTTAATACAATCCTACATCCTTGAAATCGTGGTCAGAAAAGACTTTTTTTATTTTAAGAGCAGCAAAATGCAAAATCATTGGTAGCGGTAGACCATTTGGATCTTCATTTGCAAAGGAACTATAGCCCTCCATTATTCATAAGTCTTTTGAAACCAAATGACAAATTTTTTGTCTTCAAAAGCTTCCCTTCCCCACCCCCACCACAAGTATTTCTCTTGCAAAATAAACCTCAGTAAATAAGCAGACAACATGTTGTAAATGGTAGGACAGAGGAACACTTGGAATAGAAAGCTAACGAAATGGATTTTTCCTGTGAAGGCCTGGCCTGGCACAAGCCTCCAGCTCCATCCAGAAATGCAGAGGGAAACAGAGGGTGAGGTGACAACACTCCTCTGACACCAGTGACACCAGTGACAGGGAGAAGCATCTGAGTCCATTCTCGTGAGCGGCAGCAGCAGGAATAAGGAGGAGCTCAGTGCGGGGAAATAAAAGAGAAAGGGAAAAAAATAGAGGGACATGTGAAAAAAAGTAAGGTTTAGATTCTTCTGGCCATGTGGCTCAGGTAGTGAAGGGGCCAGAAAGGCCCCAAACGGGACTTGGGTCTTTGGAAAGAGCCTCCAATAGTCCCCTGTCCTCCAGTGAGTCCGAGAGTGAAAATGAGCTTTGTCATTTCTCTGTGCCCTTCTGTATCACTTTATGAGGAGTGGGTATTAGTTCTAGCAAAATCGCCTGCAGTATATTCTTACCCAAGCATAAAGGACATAGTGGGTAAAAGCTTAAATAATAGTATCAGCATTTTAAGAAGGTTTTTTATTTCACATACATTTTTAAATAGGTCAGAATTTTTAAGCAGTGGGGGCGTACGGTTTATTCTTTTCTTGGTAATGTTTGACTGTCCATGGCAGCTATACCAGCTGTATGGATGAGAGAAGTCCTAAAAATTACCCATCACCGACCTTTACTTTCAGATTTTGATCTAAAATCCTAACATACATACAGAAAGGTACGGGTGCTGTTAAGTGAACAGCTTGAAGAATTTTCACAAACAGCACACCCAAGTCACCAGCACCCCGATGGAGACAGGGGCCACACCAGCCCCCCAGAGGGCCCCTCCGCACAGCCTCTTCATTACTTCTCACCAACAGTATCCACTGTCTTTCAACAGCATAGATTAGTTGTGTCTCACTCGGAATTTTTCTGTCATAGCCTTGTGTATGATTATCCACCCCCCAAAAAAAAGTCCTTGTTTTTTTTTTTTTAGGGAGGAGGGCAGAAATTTTGTAATGGTTTCCTTTCTCCTGCTGCCCTGAATTAGGCCTGTTCAACAGGAAGTTTCCGAGCTGGGTCCCTGCTGGTGCAGGGTTTGGGGCAGGCTGGTCCCTGCTGCCCAAGACGATGCCCGGGCTGTGAGCCAGTAGCCTGCCCTTGGCATCACCTCTGCCAAAGGCAGCCACCACACCCGCCTTATCTGGCCCATGAAAGCCTCTGTCAGATATTGCAAAGGCACGTGTCTTTGAAGACAGGACAACAAATGGCTGAGAGGTCCCTGAACGTATTGGCCCTTCTGGAAAAGGAGGTCAGTCACAACCATTACAACAGCACATCCAACGTGCTGGGGTTTTTTCCACCTTCCAAATGAGAGCGCGATGGATTAATTCCGCTTCTTCGCAGGCATCGTCGAAGCTTTCGACGTGCTTTCTGCCCCCTTTTCTTGCTGCAGGAAGCAAGCAGTACGAGTGCGGGAATAAAGCTATGGAACATACATCGTAATGTGTCTGGAGCAGCATCAGAAAAGGACTTATTTGTTCTCCTGGGCTGTGTAGTGCCGAGTGATTGAATGCTCGCCAAGCTGTCAGTTTTATGAAACAAATTCCCTAACCCCCTTGGCCCAGAGCTTTGCTCAGCCTGAGATGGAAAAGAAATAACTTTTAATAGAAAACTCATTGCTAAAATCTAAGATAAGATTTCAGAGTTACTTCTCTCCTAAGAATAAAATGAAATATTGAAGAAAGCATTTTGATGGGGGACTCTTAGGGAACCTTATTTCTCGGTTCTTGCTTAACAAACTATGTTAATAAAAATATTTAGACCTTCGTGATGCATAATGCATTTTTATTCCTAGTGAGCTAGCCTGTTTGTATACACAGATGTTTCCTGTGGTCCTTCTATCATTGCTTCTGCTTTTTTTTTTTTTTTTTGAAACAATATTTCTAGCCGGAAACAGAATCTTAGGTTAAGAACCTAAGCCCCTCACAGACCCTGTTAGTTTGAGTGAGGGTATTTTTATTGCTAGATTTGAGACTTGGTGGGGGAGAAGGTGGAGGGGGGAATCTTCTTTTATTCAAAAACACAGAAAACACTTTGAATAAAAAGATAATTCAATGAATCCACGGTATGGAGACATTACTAGACAATTCTTCCTTGGCTTCTAAATTAGACCTGGCCAGTTTGTCCGGGCACATTCATTACTGAAGGGCTGGCCAGCTTTTTAGTCTCCGTTCTTACTGTCAAAGCCGCTGTGAGTAATGCCTGCCCTTTCATACAAACCTTAGGTGTGTTCGACTGGGTTTTACAGATTTTCCAAAGCATTGTTCTCGCAGAGCTGCAGTTTCCTTTCCAGCAGCAGGAACACTGTGGCAAACACAGCTCACCAGCCCAGTTTCTCTGCCACTCTTAGGAGCACGTGGAAATCAATTAAAAATAAAATCCATAGGCCAGTTGTGCTAAGGAAGGAAATGAGGTTTTACACATCAGCACTTTTCAAAAAAACAACAAGAAAAAAACCCTATCTTAATTGAAAAATGGCACAATGCCCTAATGAAAAATGAAGCTTCAGGATTCAGTCTTTAATATCTCACTGATGAGTGCGTATTTCCTCCTGTGGCTACCCCTATGAGCGAATTTTGAAAGAATCAGGCAGTGTGTTGAAATAAGATATCACTCGGCGTGACTGTTGGAGTGAGGCATCGCCCTGTCTGGCTGACTTGTCAGTTGCTGCCTAAATGCCAGGAGAGGAAGGTTCTGGTTCTTCGGGGCTTTATGTCCTTTAACATTGTAGTATTTCATTTCTCTGTTATAATAAAAGTACATATTTATTTGAGGAAATGTATACATTTAGAAAGGCAACAAGAAGAGAATAAATACCATTTGTAATCCTGCCACTATCAATGACTTTGGTTCCAATCCTTGAGTCTTTTTTGCCTATACATATATCCTCTCTCTTCTCCAGGAATTTGGAAGGTATATTCCACAAATTGATCCCCCCCACCCCAAACTTCTGCTAACATACGTTTCTGTAATTATCAACATCAAGAATGAAAAGGTATGTATTTTATTACCTCTTATGTGTGACGCCAAGTTTTGGGATATTGACTCCTCCCCCTTTCACTGTCCCCACTGTGCTCCCCACCACCAAGTCTCGTTCACTGCCATATCCCCAGCACCTAGAACAGCACTTGGCACCCAGCCATTGCTTCAGAAATACCGTAGAAGCAATGAATGAATGCTGAGAGTTTATCCTCACATGACGTCCAGGAGGTGAGCACTGACTCCTGAGGCCAACCTCTTCCCCCCTTCGTTTGCTGCCTCTCCCGACAAGTCCGATGAAGCGAGCTACGAGTCCCACTGCTGCCTGCTGGCTCCGCTTTCCCTGAATTCCCATGTGGGGAGGCAGGGAAGGGTGAGCACCCAGTCTTCACTCAAATAGACCAAATTCCCAGGTCTTCAGATTGCTACGGAATGGGGCGTGTGTCTTCATCTCTCTGCACGGCAGAGATGCCACCCGTAAACTGTAGACACTAGTGTTATTCCAGCTTCTCTTCCCAATGACAGCACAAATAAGGAGCCTTTGGGGGCCCTGGACATTTCCTTTCGTGTTTCCAGTCGCGCCATCTGATGGGTCCAGGAGAGTTCCTAATGGGGTACTTTATGCTTCTGTGCCAAGTAAGTCAGAAGTGGCAAACAATCGGGTGGCCTTTCTTACCATCTGTGCCTCCACTGCCATCCTGTGTGCTTCCCCAGCAGCGCAGGCCTTGTCGCATTGTAGTTGTGTGTCCGCAGAGCTGACTCTCTCACTACACAGTGAATGCACATTCCGTCTTGGCATCCTCCACCAGAGACCCCCAGCACTGGGACTGAGGAGTCGTTCAGTATGTATTTGTTCAATGAATGAATGACTGAGTAGTATCATTTTCTACACATCTTGCCTTATCCGCACCATATCCGTGGGCTTTCTGCCATCCCCAGATGACAAAAGCAAACCAAACCAGAAAATTAAACCTCTAGCCTTCTGAATGTCTACATTAAAATGTAAGCTTCTGATAGACAGACCCATAAGTACTGGTTCTGGAAAGTGCCAGCTTAAGGGGGAAAATATTCCTTCTTAGTTCGTTGGCTGGCAGATCAGGTTCCTGAGGAGAGGGGGAGTGACAATGTGTGCGCAGTAAAGCTCCTGTCTGCAGCTTTTAGTTTGAGTTATATGTGTGTTGGCATCTCTTTCACACAGAATCTGATGAGTTGGCATTTATTTTTGACAGCATCTCAAATCTTGTGAAAGTCAGAGCTGGGGGCTGGTGGTGTTTTTTAGTAATATCTCAGATGATGGCAGGATAACCTTGATAGTAAAAAAGAAAGGTTCAAAAAGATGTCTTCTTAGAGTTCTTCCAGAAAACTAAAAGCTCAGCAAAGAAGAGCTTCAGGACGTCTCAGAGCAAAGGTTTCCTTGAACATTGACTTTTTGTAGGCTGCACACAAACAAAGACACACACATAGTCGCTGAGGTGTGTTTCGTCTAATTCAGCATAGCAGCAGCTGCTGGTTAGTCCCCCGCACCTGTTTTGTTCATCTTCCCAGACCACCCCCCCAGACTACATTTCCCAGCCTCCCTTGCAGTTTTACCTGTGGCCATGTGACTGGGTTCTGTCTGACAGGATGCTCCATGCTCTTTCTTCAGCCACTGGCTATCTGGGATGGAGCAAAGACCCAGGGTAACCCTGGAAGTTTGCAGAGCCACCTCTGCCTGGGGAGGATCATTGCATGAAATGGAAGTACCCCTACCTTACACTGTTACGGGAGTAAGAACTACGCCTCCATTAGTGAGCTAGTACAAGTGTGAAGCAGTTAGTTAGGCAGCCTATCCTACCTTAACAAAATCATACTCCTTAGATGTTTTAAAAAAAAGTAGCTGGACAGTTTTCAAAGGCCTTTTATGTGCCAGGAATTGTTTATGTTAATTATAATCCCCTCAGTAGACCTACAAAGTTGCCCTCATCTTACAGCTATAGATAACTGTAACTTCCCACAACTCCAAGTGGGAAGGGGGTGAGTATTTTATCTGCCATGGTGGCTCCGGGGTTGGCACAGAGGTTGGAATTGAGTTGATGAGGCTTGTTGATGATAGAGGAAAAGAAGGCCCAATAGGGTGGTCCCATTCCCAGGGCCCACAGCTGGAAAATGCAGGACCCACTATTTCACCCAAGTCCACCTGGCTTCAAAGTCCAGCTGCCTCTGAGTGTCCGTAACCTGAGATTTTAAAAAGAATGGGTGAGGAGCCATCGATGGGGCTTAGAAAAAACATTGTAGTCCCTCATCTTGCATTTCTGAATGGAAAAAGTAACATATTAAAAATGAAAACATTGACATTTCCGAAACAAAGAAAGGGACAACTCTCTGTAAGCTTATCAGAGAAAACTGGTACAAGCTTGGCTTTATTCTGTAAGTTCTTAACATATACACACATACAACAAAAATTACTTCACTTTGTGTATAGAAAATTCATATTCTCTCCCCACCGCATTATTTTGTTATTTATTTTCTTCTTAAACAATTTCCGTGGACACTATTTCCATGTCAGGACATACCATTCTGTGTCATCCTTTGCGATGACTAGTACTATTCTGTGTAACAATCTGCAATAATTAACCAGTTTCCCCTTGGTTGTCATTTAGGTTGTTTCCAGCCTTTGTAACACAAAAGAGCTGTGATCAACATGCTTGTGTGTAGCTCTAGGGTAGAATCCTAAGAGCGCAGTCGTGAGCCCGCCAACAGGCACGTGTCACTGTCCTCCACATATGGGGACCTATTGTTGCAGAAAGTCCAGATGGTCAACAGATACTGAAATGGACTCCATGAGTTTAGTTCTTCAAGTTAAGATAACAACAGTGGAAGAAAGGGTTTCTAGAATCTCGTTCAGAGTGTTGCAGATAAGGCTCCACGCCGTGGCGAAGATTAACAGTAAGGAGGCAATGATGTCGCAGCGGGAAGAGGTGGTTCCTTCACACCCTTAGCTGGTTTCTCTGCAGCCACCTGGCAACGAGGGCAGTGTTATCCGGAAGGCCAGGGCTGATCTGAGCCCCAGGGAAGACACTGTTGCCCACTAAGAAGTGAAGCAAGGCTTCCTTTCAGAGGAGGGGGCAGTGGCCAGGAGGCCAGAGAGAAAGAGGAGGAAGGTGTATGGATGTCCCTCAAGGTTCTTGCTGCAGGACACACATTCCTTAGAACCGGGCGTAAACCTGATGTGCCTGGACAGCTTTGGGGGCAAGCAGGCGATTCCAGGCAGATGTCTTTGTCCGTGGGCACAGCTGTGTGAGCTCTGAGATGTCCCTGTCCATGAGGGATGCTCGTGGAATGATGGCGATGATGATAATGATGATGACAGTGCTGTGGTTGGCAGCGGGAAGAGGGAGATGATTACCTACCCAGACGGGCTGGAACACTAAAAGCTGAACCCACGAGAAGAGCTGCCTTCCGTGTGTGTGTGCACGCGCGCGCACACACACACACACACACACAGCGTGATGTGGTTGAGTATGTGAATGTTAAGTATATATGTGGTGTGCAGCGAATGTGTGATGTGTGCAGTGCTGTGTGTGTGTGACAGGTGGTATATGTGCAAGTGTGCTGTGTGGATATGTTTGAACAGGTGGGGGGAGGCTGATTCAATCCCCTGGGGGCTTCATGTGGCCTACCAGAGGCCTTAGGCTGCTCACTTTGAGTTTTTCCTCCTGTATTCCTTGTTTCCTGTGGCAAAAATGCCAGCTTCGCCCAAGAGAATGCTCCTGACCATTTTCTCCCCTGGGGAGCCAAGCTCGAGGGAAACACTTAAGTTTCCGCTGATCACCTCATTACCCGGCAGACTTAGAGAGAGGGCAGCAGTGGTCTCCAGAGCCATCTTATTTTAGCTTATTATTCCTTTTACTTATTATTCTATTTTCCTTTATATTGAGGTGTATATAACGCACACAGTAAAGGTGCAGGGAGCGTACAAATCTTAAGTGCTGATACACCATGTAACCACCTCTCAGTTCAAAATAGAATCCATTTCCAGCACCCCATAAAGCTCCCTTGAGCCCTTTCCCAGTCGTTATCCCCCAGAGACAACCACAATTCTGACTTCTGTCTCCATAGATTAATTTTGTCTGTTCTAGAATTTCATATAAATGGAACCATGCAGTATATGGTCTTTTGTGCCTGGCTGCTTTCACTTAGCACAATGCTTTTGAGATCCGTCCATGTTGCCGCGTGTATCAGCAGTTCGTGTCTTCCTGCTGCTGTGTGGTATCTTATTGTATGGATGTATCACAGTTTGTTTATCCATTCTCCTGCTGACGGACATCTGGGTGGTTTCCAGTTTGGGGCTATTGCAAATAAAGCTGCTACGAACATTCTTGAACATGTCTTTTGGTGGCCATATGTAGAGCTGTCTTAATGTTGCCTATGATAGCATTTGACAAAGATAGAGCTTGCAAAAATCATACAACAACAAAACCTCAACTTACTCCAGCAAGTTGCCCAGAAGAATGAAGCGGTTGACTTTAAGTGGCTTGTCTTAATCCGAATATCTCCCTTCCTTTGGGAGAAAAGTGCATCACATGGGGGACAGTGGTAGGCTCTCTGGCACTTGGAGCCCTCCACCAAAACAGCCATCGTCTGTGAGGATTGCAGTATTTATTTATGAGGTTTCCCAGTGTAAAAATGACTCCTTGGGGGATAAACCAGGGCCTTTGGGAGGGCCATTGGCTACTGCACTCTATGGCTTGGGATTTGGGCTCCAAAGCCAAGACCTTCCCATTGGGAGTCCCAGTAAGGCTGGGTATACACAACTTGGAAAGACACCCAGTTGACTTTGAGGGAGCTCAGACTTTGGGGAACTCTGGCCTGTTGCCTGACCCTGGGACACCAGGACGGATTCCAGGGAGTGAAGAAAGAGGAACTGACAGGCTTGCACCTGCATGCGTGGTCCTTTGCAGACTCTGGTGTCCGTAGCACCTAAACCCTTGCCCTCCTCTCTAAGGAAGCTCTAGGGACTGACCCCTGTGTCCCTGCACTCATTCCACCTGCCTGCACGCTCCCTGCCACTCTCTTTGCTTCTCTGCCACAAGATTTCTGTCCTGACTGTTGCCTGCCCAAGGCGCTGGTGTTTCTGCCCCTAAGCAGTGCCACAGTGGAGTCAGGAGGTGGGCACCCCAGCAAACCTTCCCTGGCCTTAGCAGGGATAGCTCTGAGGTTAACTCCCAGAAGAACTGAGCCCTGGCTGCCCGCAGCAGGCACCCACTCATTACAGCTCCTTTGAATGGCCACCTGCCCTTCCGGGCTCACTTCTGCACCCCGGCACTGGGGCTACCTGGGACCTTCTCCTGCACAAACTGTCTGCACTTGAGTCTCTGTCTCAGGGCCTGCCATTGTGGGTTTCCCAAATGAAGCCACCCTCCTCCCCAAGAAAAATGTTCTTTGGCACATATGTTGATTTTGTCTGGGAATTTTGCAAATTCCACGGCACCTTTTGCATCATCCACTCGGGGGTTCAGCCCAGGCCACCGCCAGCTGTATTTGCTGTGGAGAAGTTTGAGATCAGTGGCTGACCCAAGGGAGGACAGTAACAAATAGTATTTAATTTTCAAGCTGCAGTGAAGGCAGACAGCCTTCGTCCCATTGCTCCCTGTCAGTGTCACTCCCAATACCGCGTACGATGGATGTGACGCTGCAGAAAAGTGTGGGTTAATGAAATCATTTAAGGCACCCACCGGGGGTCGGTTGAATATACGGGTGGGGGAGTGGGGTGGGGGGGTGGGCACTGCTCTTTAAGGAGCTTCCAAGCTATTCTGTAGCCCTGAGGAAAATGGCTTATCATAAAATAGAAAGTGAAAAAGAAATGGCAATAATTTTAGCTCTACCACGATAGGTTGTTTCCTGGGGAAAAAAAAATAAAACAATAAAACAAAATAAATATTTTTGATTTGTTGGGAGCATGCAATTCCTGAATGAATATTCCTTCTGCTTTTGATTTTCCCAAATGTGGTTGTGTTGGAGGTGTGAACATTTTTAAAAGAATTCTAAAATGAATCCTTTTGGGGAGAAAAATGAACGCACAAAGCACTTTGTCCAGTTTCTTTCTAATCTTTTCTCGGAGGGGTGTTTTTTTCCACTTAGGTTAAGCAAGGGAACATAGGAAGGTGGGGCTTGGGGCGGAGGGCTGTCATTAGATGGAGCGTTTGATGATTTGGGTTTGAATTTTCGGTTCTGGAAGGATAAACACATGGACCTGTGTCTGGGGGTGGGGCGGCCGCAGGCCCGCAGCATCGAGGGAGGACAGGGTGTCAACCTGCAGCTGCAGGTGGCCGTTGGTCCCTGGGGCGGGTGCAGTTGGAGCAGCACAGGTGTGTTGGGGGGGGGGTGAGGGCACAGGTCAGCTTGCTCCGCCAGGGTCGGTGGGGCTGGCGGAGGAGCCGGTGTTTCGGGTGCTGAGGAATCCCTTTTGTCTGGTTGTCCTCACCACCCCGCGTATTTAGCAGCACACGAGCTGTTTTAGTTACGTTCTATCCATCTTCCCCCGGGGCTGTATTTGCCTGGGTTGATCAGCACACCACCACGCGCATTTTCCAATCGTTCTGCTGTTCCACTGATTGCGGAATTAGCAGCCTCCCTGTCTGGTAAAAGTAGGTCAGGGAAGTTCCTGACTTCCGAGGCGGCTAATAGATTTCTGAATGGCAGCGTGCGGGGCGCCCGCATGTGACATCTGAGCAGGGGAACAATGGTGATCACTCACTGCGCTCTGGGGCCTGAGTCATCCTCCCCGGAGCACACGCGGCCGAGGTGCCAGAGACTACAGGTGCTGCTGCACCGGGAGCCCCGCGCCACCGAGCCCCGAGTCCAGTGCCTGATCCCTCCAGGTCCCCTCCCCTCCCCGAGGCCCTCTGCCCTTGCGCGTCCCCGCGTCCCCGTCCCCTCTGTCCCTCTGTCGTCCCTCCTCCCGCGGGAGAGCCGCGCCCACAGCATCCCGAGCTGCCCAGTCCCCGCCTGGAGAGGCCTCCGCTTGGCCGCACCTGCTCCCAAACTGCCCTCTTCCTCCTCTTGCTCTTGCACCCCTTCCCCTGTCACTTCACCTTCAGGGTGCTGTTGGCCGTGGCCCATGAAGCTGCACAGCCTCCCAATGAAACAGTTAAGCCTTTAGGTTGCCCCTGGGGAAAAAGCAAATGGAATCCGATTATTAAGACCTAGACGCTGTCAAATTCACCAAATGGCATCACTACTGTCAAGTAATTATTTAGATAGGGCATGCTGTGGGGGTCTCTCTTGCATGCTGTCTCTCCTTTATTCTTTTTCCTTCAATTTTTAAGATGAACAATTTCTGTTTAGACCACTTCCTTCTTCCAGCTGCAGACAATGGCAATCATAATCATGTCGGGCCAAAACGTATTGCTTGTATGTGTTCATGTTTAATTTGAAAAATGACAACAGTGATTTCTTTGAAGTCTCCTACTCTCACCCAGAGCTACCCCACTATTGGAATATCCTAGAGGAGGAGAAAGAATAAATCAACACAAAATGATGTCATAAAATCCTCTTAAATAACAACCAGGTAGTAAATTAACATATACACGACCTTTGAAATGATCATGTACAGGGAAGTCGAATCCAGCAAACAGCTAGCTGGCTGAGTGCCTGCCCTTGACTAGTAGGCTGAGAGATACAGCTGCTGGAAAGATATTTGAGAGTGAGTCCTAAATGCAGAAAGCTGTCTTTTATAAAAAAAAAAAAAAAAGGAAGAAAAAAATCAGATCCTTCATTTGACAGACCCTAATTTCATTGAGATTGACAGCATTGCCTTTGTCGAGCATACATTTAACAAATGAGATTGAACAACTACCCCACTCAGTTTCATCTAATTTAATTTGACAGCCAAAGCAGGTAGGTAGGGTAATGTACTTACAGAGGAGGTAGGAGCGCTGTCCCGGGGTGAAATGACGGGGCCTGCCGGATCCGGCTTAAGGGAGTTATCTCCTCTGTTGCTTTTGTATTTTTGTTTTTGTTTCGCCATTCACACGTGAAATTTTATTTTTTTTTTATCTTTTAATTTTTAACTGAAGTAGGGTTGTCATACAATATTGTTTTACTTTCTAACTGACATATAAAGCACGTCTACTCACTTGACGTACTTTATATGTCACTTAAAAGCTTAAATTGTCTTAAATGTGCAATTGAATCAGTTTTTGCCAGTACGAACATGTGTGTAGCCACCATCTAAATCAAGACATCGGACATTTCCTTCCTGCAAAAAAGTCCATTTCCCAGTGGATGTAACACCCCTCTCCTGCTCTCAAGGTAACCACTACCACGACTTCGTAACAGTTTTGGTTGCCTGTTTTTGAACTTCATATAAAGTGTATCATGCAGTATGTCCTTTGTGTCCGTTCTCCTTCACTTAATGGGAAATCTGTCCATGTTGCCGCACATATCAGTATTTCATTCTGTTATTGCTCTGTAATATTCCATGATAGAAGTATAGCACAGTTTATGTATTATTGATGGATGTTTGGGCTGTCTCTATTTGCCTTCAGTTTTAACTTCCATTTCTAAAAGTCTTTAGAAGGGCATCCTAGAAATAAGCAAGAACGATACGCACCCCCAGGGGCACTTGTCCCAAACTGGAGGCAAAATGCACTCACTCATAAGCAAGTGTTCTGTATCCTGAATGAGGGGACTGTCTTGGGCCCTCTTCCGCTGAGAACGAAGCCAGTCGCATGTTCCCACACCCCATTCCTCACAGAATTGTGGGGCGAGGAGGCTGCTTCATCGCCTCGCTTCCTTTAACCCTGAGATGGAGGAGAGAGAGGTGAGCCTGCAGCCAGTCATGGGTCATGTCATGTCGAGGTAGCTTAGCAAACAGATGGGAGGGTGGGCCTGGGGTGGGTTCAAGGCAGCGGGGAAGGGGAAGGAGCAGTTCCCCTCGGGAATGCCTGTGTGTCTGGCACCGTGCCCACGTCTGAGCGGACTCAGGGACACAGCTTAAATATGGGCATCCTTCCTGATCATTCTGACACCTTCCCATTTTCCGAGTCGGGGGAAATAAAGCAAACCATTATTATCTCTCGCAAAGAAGCTGACCAGGCAGTGCGGCTCGGGGAGGCATTTGTCACTGGGCAGAAACGGGGCTCAAAGGGTTGTCATCGTAGAAGGCCACCTCCTCCTTCCAGCTGCTGGGTAGGGCAAGTAACTAACTGGACATCCAGGTGTAGCAGGGCAGGGGACCTCTGGGAAGGGCAGGTCTGCAAGCCGCTTAGGGTGGTGTGGAAATGAAGGGAGAGGGTGAGCCCCTTAACCCGCCGGGGGTCGGCCTGGGCCCGTTGCCGGCTGAGCACTGGAAGCCTCAGGTTCTGGAAGGCCCCTCAGTCCAGGGTGGTCGGTCGCGCTAAGGGCTGGTCACCTTTCCACGCTCGCTTACCTGCGCATTCACTTAACGAATACTAATGACCTCGTATTACACACCAGGCACCTTGCAAGGTTGCGGGGTTAGAAGTGCGATCGCCCCACTGCCAGAGTACTTGCTCCCTCTAGAGAGGAAGGTGGGATTTAAGGAAGTGATTACAAGCCGGGGCAGTGCTGGCTTTGATAGAGATAATAAGACCATGAGCGCTTAATTGGGAAAATACTCGAGGTTGCGGAAGCAGGTGGGCTAGACAATCCGCCGCCGGTCCTTTAGCCCCTTAGCATTTCCACAAAGTTCTAGAGCTGCTCAGAAAAGCAATTTACAGCAAGCTCTGATGCATTCAAAATGGCTGTGGAGCAAAGAAGGTAGGGATGGGGGTGACAAGAAAGTAGCCAGGTGTAAGTCCACCCATGCGATCCCCGGTACTGCTTAGGCCTCGGGCGTCCCCTGGCCGCCTATCTCCTCCCACGCACCGGGCACCTCTTGGCGTGGTGCAAGGAAGCCAGTTGTGTGGTGAGCAAGAGATCTTGGAGTTGTCCATCCCCAGGAGTTCGCATCGACAGGCCTGCCCTGGCAAACCTTCTGCATCTTTTTGGGTATTGGGGTCATGTAGAGGAAATGGGGGAGCGGGGAGGGATGATGAGCCGGGGTTGATAACGCAGTGTGTTTATAAATAGGGCTGTAGGAGCGAAAAGTTTGCACCAGATTCTCTGTGTGTCATGTCACAACAGAACAGCATGTACTTCTCTAAGTATCTAAAACTAATGGACACGTGCTCTTGCCTAAGAGGCCCAGTTATTGTTGGTTAAAAAACAAACAAACAAAAAAAACCTTTTTAATGCATTAGAAGTATATGGCAGCTGTTGTAAGGTCAGAAAGGCTAGCCCAAAACACTTCCATTCACTGATTCATTCCACAGATACCTGTTGATGTTGATGCCCCTAAATATTTTACTTTCCACCTAGCCGTCACATAGACCCAACAAAACAAAACAACCCCCTCCCCCGAAACTAAAGCCCTTCACTCTAGGGGCAGATCCAAACATTTAGCCCAGTGTCAAAGACAACAGCCAAGCAGGACAAGTCTTGAATTTTAGTCTCTTTCTTGTATTCCTCAGCCTAGAGGGTGCCAATGGCCTTTCTATGAGGTGTAACCTCTCACTGATGTCTGTAGAAAAGATAAGGGTGGAAGTTTTTCTAGAGAAAGGTTTTCATTATGTGTTAGAAACAACGTGGATACATTGGGTCAGGTTTTTCTTCTTTCCCTACCTTTGCCATTGTGCAGTTATGACAGAGATCCATCCAGAATATTCTTTTTTCTATTGCATGGGAAGCAATGCACTGCCCACCTACTCTGAGGACTGACTCTTTGGGTGTTCCCAATTATCACGCAGCTCTTTCTAGTCTTGCTTGTGACAGGTTAAGGCGGTACAGTGACACCCTCCCCTAGATGACCTCCGAGCTTTCTTTCGCAAGCAAGGAAGCAGTAATGGAGACCTAGCCATGAGGAAAGAAGTGCCTCTTCCCTTTACAGTTTGACAATGCCTTCCTTTGTAGCTCGTTCAACACGCTTGTCCAGATTTATGATTTTTTTTTGGCCATCTGGTTTATTTCTCTTGTTGTTTTGTATTGTTTTAAATATGCTCGAGGCCATCTTTGAGTCTTCTCTTAAAAAAATACAAATTAAAAAAGCAAATCATATGAGTGTCATTTGAAGGTTAGGGATGAAAGAGAGGTTTAAATAGGACTCGGATCTTCCCTGTGAAGTTCAGTAGCTAAAAATAAAGTTCTTTTTACTTTGCTGATTACATAATAGAACACAGTTCTCAGATGTGAACTTTATGGAATGTCTCAGTTGTTTGGAGAATTCTTGTTTGGGTTTTCTTAAATGGTGGTGCAGGCGTTCTCTGAAATAATGGGGTTGATTGGGTTAGTGATTGAGCACCTAGTAGGTGCCCACCACTTTGCCAGCTGCTGCTGTGGGTCACTTTGTGATGCTTTAGCCAGAGGCAGGACTTGCTTTTCATTTGGTTTAACATCATTTTCATTCTCCTAAGCCAGGTTTCTCTTTCTAAAGAAACATTTGTGCAGAAAGCAGCGGGGAGGGAGTCTTTTTGTAAGAGGAAAGGGTGGAGTTGGGTGGGGCAGTCTTTGTTTTAAAAAGAAAAGGTACTCTGGGTGCTGTGTGCTGTGTTCTGGGAAGCCATGAAATCCCAGTGACCTGGATAACTATGTTTAAACCATGTTCTTATTAAAACCAGCAGTCCTGGCTTTCCCAGACAAAGAGATTCTGAAACAATTTTGGAAATACATTCACAAGAGTGGAATTCATAAAAGGAACTGTACGGCCATCCGCTGCACTGTGTGGACATAAAATTGGATGGGCAAAGGGGGAATTTCTCAAGTATGGATTCAAAGCTTTTAGATGAACTTGCCTAATTGGGAGTAGTGATGTAGAGCATCTTGCTGGAAGGAAAACAAATCTCGCTTCTCAAAATATTCTCTCCGATGTAAAAGCAAATGCAGCTTCAAACAATGCTCGGGAAATATCTTGGTTAAGGATTTTGGAAATGATTTAAGGATCATGGGTTAGTGCCTGGCACTTCGTAAATTGCTCCACACAGTTGAGAAATCTTGCCAAGAGGCTCCTAAATCTGAGTCCACTGACCTGAGAATCACCTGGGGGGGGGGGGTCTGGGACCTGTATAGCCTTGGATGCCATTAGATGCGTCGGGTCAGGCTCTTGGGTGTTGGGCAGACAGCACACAGAGGACACTGCTTAGGAGGGCATGGTCTGTGTCTGTTGCTGATTCCCCCTTTCCTGTGCTTTCAGAGCCGACCACCCCCTGTGACAAGAGTCATTCTGTCTTCAGACACATTATTAGTACTTGTAATCAGGTTATGCTTGGTCTTTTTGACTGAGGGTCCATCTGTCTCTCTAGGGTGGCAATGCCCGGTTCTGTTCTGCTCTGAGCTCATTTCATAGTTTAACTCTCAGAAAGTGACCTTCCTTCTGGGGATTTTGATGATTAGCCCAGTCTGAGAACTGCTGGCCAGGTCCATTTCTCTGGACAGGATCCTATCCATAGCATCCCAGACAATTTTCTGCACACAGATGGCCATGAAACAGCGTCTTGGCAAATGCCATTGACTCTGGATTGTAGGTTTATTCATTAGCTGAAGCCCAATTTTAAAATCCAGTCAAGTATGATTCCTTCAAATGACTTCAAATCGAGTCACATACAGTGCTTCTTAAGGTTGATTTTGTTTCTTATTATTCTACTGAGTGCTCAGGACATCTGACTGCTCTCCTGGGTTGGTGGGCTGGAGCCATAAATAGCTTTTGGATCCTTCGGTTGTCAGGATGGTTAAAAGGATAAATGGCAAAAAGAGAATAAACGGATGAAGGTCAGTGGGTGAGCAAACAGAAACTGGACAAGGCTCCACTCTCATCTACACACAGTGAGAGGCCCTTTCACAACATCCCCAGCTGACCCTCACAGCATCTTTGCGAGGATGTTGCAAACCCCATTTCACGAGAGAGAGGGATGGGGTGATCATCTCAGGATGCAGAGCCAGCATTCAGTCAGGCCTTCAGAATGTTCTCTGCCACTCAGTTGCCCCACTCTCTTCCACCCTGAATCTGACCCTGAGTTTTCTTCTTTTTATCATCTATCAAGAGCATTTTAAATTTTCTTTGGCTCTGCCGTGGGGTCCAGCTTGGAGACCTGGTTCAGCTCCAGCTGGGCTCATAAGGTCCACTCACTTCTCCAGAGACCCCCATAATCTTTTTGGAGGAACAGCACAGTTCTGCTCTGATTTGGCATGCTTGAAAGCAATCAAAGGTAGGACCGCTCATTTCTGAATTATACATGGGTTTCCCTTCATCTGTAGAACATAATTAAGAAAAAGGGCTCGAGGAATACCAAATTCTGAGCCAAGAATCTTAAGAAGCTGCCAGAGGAATTGGGTATTAGCAGCTTCTGCTGTGTGCCATGTGGGCCAGGGCTGCTCTTAGCTTCTTAGCAGGAGGGAGTGGCCATGGTGCCTGGAGACAGGAGTAAGAAGCAGTGGGAGGGAAGGCTCTTGCCTTCTGCCCTTGAGATCTTGAAGAGGTGAAGCAGGGTCCAGGCTGACATTTCTCAGGGATTCCCAGATGGGCCTGCCTTTACTGGCCTCACTGCCATTTTCATTCCCTTTCTGAAAGGTGGTTTCTGGACCACCAAGGTTACCCACCCTGAGCACTTCTGGCATTTGGAAGATCGTTCTTGGTCATTGGGACTGTCCCATGCATTGCAGGATGTTTAACAGGATCCATGGCCTCCACCCACTAGCTGCCAATAGAAACCCCCTTCCCCGAGTTGTGACAACCAAAAATGTCCCCAAGCACTGCCAGATGTCCCCTTTGCAGCAGGGACAGAATAGCACCAGTTGAGATGTATAGTGGCAATAGGAAAGGAAGGAGAGATGTGTGGCTGGGAGAGGAACCCTGGGTTGGAAATGCTGGCAGGACCCCCATAGTCCCTACCCCCCCACACACCCTCCCTCAGTCCCGTCAAGTGTGAGTCTTCACCACCCAGGGTTCTGTTAAGGAGTAAGTCCCCAGTGTTTCCATTTACCCTGCTTTCATGCAGCCTCCCTCCACCTGTCCTTGGCATGTAGTGCCGAGGCCTCGTTCAGACCCCAGCTCTGCCACCAAGTAGCAAGTTGCCTATTCTTCTGATGCCTCAGTTTCCTTGTCTATAAAGTAGCAATAATAATAGCATCTCCCTTGCAGAGTTGTCTGTGAAGACTGCATATCTGTAAACATTTGAAAGCCTACCAGCACATGACAAGTTTTTGTTTCACAAATAAGGCATAAATAATCTGGATGAAGAACCTCTGTTAAATACAGCCATTCACCAGATGTTATCGGGTGCTGACCAAAGCCCCATCCCCACCTTCCAGGTGCTCAGAGTTTGGCCACGAGCCTACAGTAACTTAGGTGTGTAAGTTAGTAGGTGCGTTAGTAAGGAATAGCGCCCTGGCCGGGCTCTCATAGGTAGTCCCGAAGGAAAGCTCTCACCCCAGGGGACACACCATCCAGCCTTAGCGCCCATGCAGTGCTTTCTTACTTGTCATCCATTGAAGGTGACTTTACCTTACCATCAACTCAACATTTCGTTTGACAGTGACTCAACTCTATAGAGCCTCGGCTATGGCCAAAATCAATGGAACCCATCATCCAAAATTTAGGGTCACCTCTGTGAGGAGTTTGTGATATATCGGTCTTTGGGAACACTAGTCAGGAACACTGTCCTCCCTCCCTCCCTCCCTTTGTCCCTCCCTCCCTTCCTACAAATGAATATTCATTGAGCACTGTCTATGGACTATTATCCTGGGTGTTGCGGATGAGCATGGCAGAGGAGGAGCTTACATTCCAGATAGGATGGAGGGAGACAGACTATAAACAGTAAACAAAGGGGGAGAAAAAGATAATTTGCAAATGGGATAGATGCTGAAGGAAAGACACACAGAGATTGATGTGAGGGAGAATCACTGGATGAGGTGAGGGCTTAGATTCCAGATGGTCATGGAATCTTCTCTAAGGACACTATTTTGATTTGAGACTCAAAGGCTGAGAAGCAACCAGCTGTGGGAATATTGTTCCAAGCTGAGGAAACAGCCAGTGCAAAGGCCCTGAGGCAGGAAAGAGTTTAGTAGCTTCTGGGAAAAGAAATATTCTGTTGGAGGCGGAAAGTGGTAGGAGACAAGGTTGAAAAGGGTTAAAGTGGGGCCAGGTCAGATGGGGCTTTGTAGGGCTTGGCTTTTACCTCTAAAGTATGATGAGAAGCCATTGGCCGGTTTTATGCAGCTGAGTAAAGCAGTCTGCGTTATGTCTAAAAAGAAGGAAGGAGTGGTCAGCTGTGTGGAATGCTGCTGGTATGAGTAAGATGAGGGCCAAGAGACTCTCTCCGTGGATCTGGCTGCGTGGGGGTCGATGTGACCCCGTGAGAGCAGCTGTAGTAGAGGAGTGGGCAACAGCTGCGCTCCCTGGCTTTTGGTTTTAGAACATACAGTCTTTCCAAGGAACAGGCATTGTCATTTGAAGAGAACAATAATCTAATCACATTCCTTTTTTTTTTTTAAAGATTTTATTTATTTATTCATGAGAGACACAGGCAGAGGGAGAAGCAGGCTCCCCGTGGTGAGCCCGATGCAGGACTCGATCCCGGGGCCCTGGGACCATGACCAGATCTGGAGGCAAATGCTCAACCACTGAGCCACCCAGGTGCCCCTCCGATCACATTTCTTAACACTGCTTTGTCGGCCTTCAGGGAATTACTTGGTTTTATTCTCTCTTACTAAAAGACTTAGTGCAGTGGTCACAGTGATGGTGGTGGTGGTGACGTCACCCACCACTGTGTGGCCACCACCAGTCGCTTTGGTGATTTTCCAGTTGTGGGACAGCACCAGCCCCGCCACACGCAGCCCGTGAGCCACGGCAGGGCTCAGAGGGGTGGCCTCCGCCTCCTCCGTGCCCTGTTCTGATGGCTGACCTCTGTGTGGCCTTGCACTTCCAAAGTCCACCCATCTCCTTAACCTGGCCTGAACTTTTAAGCCCAAGAATGGCAGAAAATCCCTCAGAATAAATCCTTAAAGAGGCATTTGACAAAGCATATATAAACTTACACTTGGTGAAAAGTGACTGTAGAAAAAAGTATGTTCAGCACAGGCTTAAATTTACCGTGCTTTTTCTGCGGTCTCCCGCGGCACTTTGGAACCCTGACATTTTTCCTGACTGATCGTTCCCTTTGATTTTTTTTTTCCCTACACTGCTTTGATTTCGTAACACAAGAATAATATTTTTTCTGGACTAAGCTTCTTATAAGTGGTCTTACCCAGGGAATGGTTTAAAATGTAAAGATGATTCTATTTTTCTCTTAAGTACCAAGAAGTCCACACACATACAAACACGTTTAATAGCTTCAGACGAGATAGATGGACTCATTTTTAAAGGCATTTTGGAAATTTTTGCTCCTCTTAATGCCAGCCCCTTGTTCAGAGCCCCATCGTTTTAACGCTGTTGCAGGCACAGTGAGGAAGGCCCCCCCACCCCCCGCCTGTGACCTGCATGTTAGAGACCCTGTCCTGAGAGAGGCGGGCCTTGGCTCCTGACCAGTGGATTTGCCCTAATGTATTGTGTCTTCAGGATGGACTCAAAGGCAGATCCATCCCATTTTCAGAAAGGGAAGGTTTTTAACTCCCCCAAGTTAAATACCCATGTTTGGTGTGTTGGACAAAGCTCCAAAACGCTCGCACCTTTGTTCTTAGTGGCTGGCGGGATTGAGTCTGGTCATTAGCCGGGGTGCGGGGGTGGGGGGGAGGCACATTTTGCAGTCCATTCCTCCTGAGGAGGTGGGGGCCAGAAGAGGGCTCAAAGTGTGACATCAGGCATCGGGCACTGCCTTACTGTGACTTGTTTTTAATAGCTTAGGTGCTGGCTGGCAGGACCTTCCCGGGATCTTGCTCCTATCTACAAGAGCGTCCTTTGTGCTTAGGCCACTGATCTCTGGGGTCTAAGATGAGTTCTTCTCTGAAGGTCTATGCAAATGCCGAACCCACATGAAAGAAAATGATTGTCGGCCTTGTCTGAGAGTGCCCTCCTCCCACCTCCCCACGGCAGAGGACTCGCAAGGGCACAGTCGCCCTGAAGAGTCCACTCTTCTGCTTCTTTCGCCCACAGACCTCTCTCCAATCAGAACTGCAGGCACTCCAGCCAGGGCCTGCATTGTCTTGGGGTGATTCCAGGCAGTAGGTTTTCTGGGTCAGTGGGTATGAATGCTTTTAAATTGCCCTTCAGAAAGTTTTTAACTAATTTTACTTCCGTATCAGCAGACATTTGCTATGGTGCTGTTTTTACTCGTCCATCCATCCATCCATCCATTTATCTATTCATTCACTTACTGATCCAGCGCCAAGACTATATGCCAGGCACTGTGGACTCATACACAAATACTAATCAATGCCTGCCCTGGACGGGGCTCGGTGGATTTTCCCTGTCTCTGGGAAGAGAATTGAGGCTGTGTGTTTGGGCCCCTTGAGGACTGACGAGGATAAGCACTCATTTGTGTTGGGAGGAAGGGGATCCAGACCCGAAAGTGGGGTTCTCAGCCCTGGCTACACATTAGAATCACCTAAGGAGCTCTAGCAACTCCTGATGCCCAAGCAAACTGTGGAAGATTCTAATTTTATTGGTCTAGGTATGGCCTGGGTATCCAGATCTTTCAAAGCTCCCCATTCAAGTCTCCTATGCAGCCTGGGTTGATTGTCTCTCCACAATCCTTTATCCTGGGAAGTCTGGCCTAATGAAAACCCTCCATCAAGTCCCCACTGCCTCTGCTGTTGATCTTATACTTGTCACTTCAGATTTGATGGCAGCTATCATTCCCCTGCACATTTTGGCCACCATGGGCCATGGAAGACCAGCACGATGCCAGGCTTAAAATTGCTGAGAAGAAAAGCCACCTTCTTTTCATCTTATTTATTATCTATAGTTTAAGACACAATTCTCGGGCAGCCCCGGTGGCGCAGCGGTTTAGCACCGCCTGCAGCCCAGGGCGTGATCCTGGAGACCCCGGATCGAGTCCCGTGTCGGGCTCCCTTCATGGAGCCTGCTTCTCCCTCTGCCTGTGTCTCTGTCTCTCATTCTCTCTGTGTCTCTATGCATAAATAAATAAATAATCTTAAAAAAAGAAATATTAAAAAACACAATTCTCACCTTATTTATTTAGTCTTCCACAGTGAGGGTCCTTTGGCTCCCTATCATTTTTTTTTTAAGATTAAAAGTAATTTTTTTTTTGAGACAAAGTGCAGGAGCAGGGAGAGGGGCAGAAGGAGAGGGAGAAGCAGACTCCCCACTGAGCGGGGAGCCCGACACTGGGCTCCATCCCAGGACCCTGGGACCATGATCTGAACCAAAAGCAGACGCTTAACCAACTGAGCCGCCCAGGCCGCCTTCCCGGTCTTTATCATTGTCGTAACTACCAACTGCTATTGAGTGCTTACTGTGTGCCAGGAACTATTCTAAATGTCTCGCATGGTAGCTCTTACTCCTTCTGACAACCCTGCGGCATAGATACTGTTAGCATCCCCATGGCGTAGATGGGAACACTGAGGCATAGAGTGGTTAGGAAACTGGCTCCTGCCCCACAGCCGGTCCATGGGGGCATCTCCCTCCTGTTTGATCAAGTAGGGCTCCTCCTCTCTGCAAGTCAGAAGGGTTTGGATCTGTTGGGCCTCTGCCCTGTATTTTCTTTCCCGTGTGAGAAGTAGGGCCGCTGGGTGAGGGTACACCTGTGAGGTCTCCCAGCGGCCCCGACACTTTCACAACGGCGAGCAGCGACGTGGGACAGAGAGCTTAGCAAGGAGTCATCCCCTGGCTTCTCAGCCAACAGTTTGAGTCACTCCGGTTGCATCCACTGGACAGAGCTGTTTTGGTCTGGTGAGACACAGCTGAAGTAACTGGAAGCAGATGGTTCTTACCTGCGCCAAGCACTGCCATTAGCACTCTGCCGTCTGCATACTTTCAGAATTGTCCTCCCGGCGGAGAGAAGCCAGGGTGGGATTCAGAAACAGCCTGAATTCATCTCTTTGAAAATACGGAGACCTTCTCATCTGCTTATTCTCCCGGGGGAAGTCAGAGGCTCTCGGAAGTCAGTGATTGTGAGCTCTTGAGTCATCATTTCTGCCGTTGTAACGGAGCCCGGCGTGGGGACCCGAGATGGAAACAGCACGTGGGTCTGTTGCCATAGACGAGGCGCAGAGTGGAGCGGCTGAAATCTCCTCCTGGAAGGAAGGGATTAGCCGGTCAAAGTGGAAAACAGATTTGAGAAATCCATTTACCCTGAAGGTTTAGTAGGGAATGCAGGTCAGACTTACTGTAATGTCTTTAGTCACGGCTCTGTCTCCTGGTTTTATCTTGGACCGAGCTCAGACTTTCAAAAGAAGGAGGGGAGGGGGCGGTATGTGAGCCTTTAAACCCTGGCCTTCATATTTCCATCCACATGATTAAGAATAAGAACTCTTGTCATTTATCGAACTGAAGGGATGGCATTAAAATATGTGGAAAATTATTAATTTACGACTTGTCTATTTCTGTTATTTGTAGGTTATTAAGAAAACTTCTGGCTTCTGCTTCTATGATCATAGTAGCACCCAACTTAAATTTCAGAGAACATCACTAGCATATCCTTGATTTTTCTCTTGAGAATAAATATCCCCTATGGTAAAAAAAAAAAAAAAAAAGAAAGAACTTGGAAATAGTCACATGGATTTTGACATGGCCCCGGGCCATAAAAGAATGTCAGAATCCTAATTAGTCTTCAAATAATCTGTTTTGTGGCAAAGAACTTCTGCTTGGAAGAACACCATTTCAATATACTATTTGTCACCTCATTACCTGAAAGCCACTTGGAGGCATTTTGTGGAATTCAAACCATTTTAAGGCCCAGAGGGGCAGCACATCGTCATGGAAGATGCACACAGCCCTGAACAGAGAAGACTTAGAATTCTAACCGCAGTCTTGCCCCTGACTAGATGCCTGGCCTGAGGCAAGTCACCTTCTATGAACCTCTGTTTCCTCATCTGTAAAATGTGTTGCAATAGATAGTCTTTGTAAAATGAAAATTTGATGGCTGTGTATGATCTGGTCCCTTGCTTTTCTTTCCTACCACTCAAACTTACTCCCTCCCTCTTTTTAATGCAAGGGCATGCACGTGCACATGCGCACACACATACACACACACTCACAGGCGCACGCAGGTCTTCTTGGAACACTGGAAAGCGCCCGACTGTGGTGCCTCCTGTTCTTCGGGGCTTTACTCAACTGACTCTACCTCAGAGAGGTTTAACCCACTGGCTCTCCCTAAAGTAGTTTCTTCCCCACCTAGTTTCCCCTTGTCACTGGCCCTGATTTACTTTCTTGTTGGTGCTTAGCACCGTCAGAAAGGATAAGACACTGGGATGCTGGTGCAGGGGTAGATAGGTGAAGGAACTAACCGAATGCAGTAGAAAGTCCAACAGACCCACATGTTGAGTTGGGTGATGTCTTCGTGGGTATTTATTTTGTTTTAAATTGTCTAATCTTAAAAATAAAACACTTTTCCAGATAAAAATTTGTAAAAGGGGGAGCCATGCCTGGAATAGTGTCATGGACTGAAAAGTGTGATTATACCGATTCTGTGCACCTGAGATCCAGAAATTTTACAGTGAATGCTAACTCAGCTGGAGGGGACTCCCACTCCAGCTGAGAGATCAGCACAGATGACCGGAAAGACCTTTGGAGCCCAGACAAGATTCTAGGCGGAGCCCTGCCTGGGTATCAGGCCCTTTGTGTTTCACCAGCAGTGGGCGCCCCACCTCACTTCACAGGCAAGGAAACCACAGCTCCGAGAGCCTGAGTCCCTTTCTCCAGGCCACATAGTTCCGAAGGGGCAGAGCGAGGATGTGGGGCAGGCCTGCTTCACGAGCACACGCCTGTGTCAGCACACCAGAAAGCCTCCCGGGGCCGTTTGAGGGCTGAACACAGGGAATGGGAGCGTTGCCGCAGCCTCTTACTAGGGAAATAGAAGAGTCCTCTCCACTGTGCAAAATAGGAGATCTTTGCCCTTAAGGAACTTCCAGTTTCTGCTCCAGCGGGGATTTTTCTGCCCCCCACCCCAGAGAGCCACGGAGGGAAATCTCAGTAGCAGCATCTTGAAGCCTCTCCCACAGGGCCCCTCAATTGGGCAGCAGTGTTGTCCAGAGACCAACACGTTTTGGCTTTTGCCTGCCTTAATGCTCCCTCCCCTTTCCCAAACACAAAAATATTGGCATTTCCTGGAAAGTGGTTTTGGCCCAAAGCCTGATAGCTATCCCACACTCTTAAGCCAGTTTTCCTTGGGGCCTCTGTTCTTTTATTTCATTGAGCATTTGTTTGGGAGCTGTCGTTGCTGCCTCCTTTGTTCATACCTGAGGTAAAGGGCCCCTGGCAGGTGCCCTGGGCAGCGCCCGCGGCCCCCTCCCCACCAGCCCGCCTCCGCTCCAGCTCTGCTCCCTCCACCCCACTCAGAGTTGGTCGAAACTCACAGTGCACATGCACACTACCATTCTGGGTGGTGGTTTTCCCTTTTTGCAGTTCGATAGTATTTTCAGTGGGCTTTTCCCCCTTAAATCACGGCTAATTAATATAAAATCAAATGAGTCTTAAGTGGTCAGATGATTCAGTTTTGAGAATTTGGTGTACCTGGGTAACCACTGTCTGAAAGAGGCTGTAAAACATTCCTATCACCCCAGAAAAGTCTTCCTCCCTCCCTCCTCCCCAGAGCAAGCACTATCTGAGTTCTAGCATAGGTTTTTGGGGCCTGTTTTTGGATATTGTGTCAATGAGATCTTGCAGCATGTACACTTTGGTATCTGGCTTCTTTCACTCCACACGGTGTTTCTGAGACTCGCTGTTGCGTGTGGCAGGAGCTCACTGCTTTTCACTGCTGAGTAGAGGTCCACTGTGTGGGTGTTGTGCAGTGTGTTTATCCATTTATCTGTCGACAGACTTTTGAGTTTCCAGTTCGTGCCTCTTATGCCCAGACATCTGTGTGCAACTCTTCTTGTGAATATATGTTTTCATGTCTTCGGGGAGGATCCCTAAGAGTGAAATTGCTGAGCCAGAGGGTGGACAGTTGTTTAACTTCATTGGAAACTGCCAGACGGTTCTCCAAAGTGACTGTGCCATTCAGCCAGCAGTGTATACGAGCGGTCCAGTTGCTCCATAGCCTCACCAGCTTTCGGTGTTAGCCTTTTATTTTAGTTGTTCTAATGGATGTGGTATGATCCCTTAGCTTTTTGTTTTAAAGGACAGTTTTAAGAATTTTCAAGCATGTCAGTCAATTCCAGCTCAGACACTGAAAGGATCCTGTGAGAGGGGAAGCCAAGTGTTACTATGGACAGGAGGTTTCTGCTCATCATCCCTGTACCTGTACCCCAGGCTCCGGCCCTGAGGGCATTGTCTACGGGCTGCCACAGGGCAAGCTGAAGGCCAGAGCCCTGGAGAGGCAAGGCAGGGCGGGAGAAGGGGGCAGGCAAGAGAGCCAGAGTGGAGAAGGGAGGGGCTCCTGCACCGAGAGCTCAGAACCACACTGTGACAGCCTAGGACCAGCCTCTGGGCAAACTGTGCTCTACGCATGTGTGGGCACACACCGCTGGTGAGAAAGTAACGTGTAAGTAGGCAGCAGGCACAGACCGGTTCGTAAGCCTGTTCTAGGGAGTCCTAGCCGGCTGTCTTTTCTGCTCCGGTGACCACACACGCCTTGAAAGCTCCACGCGATGCAGATATGACAGTATTTCCAAGGCAGAATTTTGGCAAGACGACTGGAAATCCTCCAAAACCAGTCGCCAGGCGCGGGGCCAGCTTGGTGGCAAGCATCAGAACCATGCCGGGGTGCTGGCTATGGGCGTGCCTGGCTTCTCCGACCCTATGCACACAAGGTAGGGAACACCTCTAAAATGTTGTAGCTAATCCAGATACCTCGAATGTCACTATTTTACCCATTTCTTACAGTCCTCATGCTAATTAGCAAGCTACCCATTTTACCACCTGTGAATTCCAATGTTCCCTGTGCTCTGTAGACGAGCCTCAAGTATTGGCGGAGATGGAGAGATAACCAGAACTCCGGTAGCACTCTGGGAATGGGTCTCGCTGATTAGAACTCTAGCTGACCTACATCCTCCTTGCCACTCCCCCCCCCCCAAGGTGGGTGGGCTTGATGACAACGCCAGTTGACCGGGTTAGGGTTTCACCTGAGTCTTGGACAGGAAATGTCCCACTGTAGGTACTGGTGCCTCTTCTGTGTAGAAAATATTGTGATCAGTTCTCTCCAAAGTGGCAAAGTCTTTAGACAGACCGGTATTTTGGAGAAGAACCCAGAAAGAGGTCAGTAGTGTTGAACACAAGGCAAGAGCTTGGTAGCAGTGAAACTTCAGTGGCCTGCGGGGGAGGCTACCATTGAGTGGGCAGTCTTTGCCTAGAAAATCAATTATGAAGGGCATGAAGGGAAAGCTGGCCCAGACCCTCGAGCCATAGATGATGGGTTCCCTTAAAGGAAAACCCACAGCCACAGGGACCTTTCCAATAAAGAATCTGGTGTGACTGGGGAAATGGCAGAAATCCCAGGACTTCCTGCTCCACAAACCAACAAAACATTCAAGGGTACAAAGAGAGAAGGGGTGTTGGAGCGCTGGCAGTTTCCTCTGGCCACCTGCCAGGTACACCAGCTTCCCAGGTCTCTTGGCCTGTGTGGTGCCAGGGCCCTGCTGCTTCTCCCTCCCGCACCCACACCAACTCACGCAGGCTAGGGCCACCTGTGGAGCTGCTGGGAGGAAGGCTGCCGAAAGGCCTGTTCCTCTTGCTCTGTGATGGCAGTTACAACCTCCTGCTCTCTCTCAACCCTGCCAGCTCTGTGAATGCCTATTAAATGGGCTCTTTCAGTGGATATTTATGCAGGAGCCGAGCAAAAAACTGTCCTGAGCCTACGTTAATAAATTGATTCAAGTCAGAAAGAACAGCCAAAGGCGTCTGTGCTTTTAGTGTAGGAAAGTTAGCACGGGGAAGCTCAGGATTGTGCTCTGAGCATTTGGGCTACTCTTGCAGTTCCGGTTTTCAGCTTGTGGGGCTTCAAGGTGCTCTAAGGCTGCAAGCCAGTCTGCCCCTAACGCTCACTGTGCAGCGCGGGGCCCAGGAAGCATTGACTATGTCAATTAAAGTAACGCTAGCCGCCGTTTCACAGAAGTCGGAAGTGTGTCACGGCTCCAACACAATATAAGTTTATTATTTTCGTCTACAAGACCCCCCAAATGGATGTTCCCGATGGCAGGTGGCCTTCCTCCAAACTATGAGGCAGGCATGCAGGCCCTTCTGTCTTGTGGCTCCACTATCTCCAACAGGTAGCCTCCAAGAGGTCCCTGCGCATCGAGCCGAGGTACGAAGGAAGAGATTGGAGCATCGCGAGTGGAAGGTTTGTAGGAGCCAGCCCTGGAAGTGGCGCACATCACCCCCCACGTTCTGTCAGGTAGAACTCGGGCACACGGCCACCCCTACCTGCAAGGGAGGCTGGGAAATGTAGCCCAAGCAGAACTAGGTGTGGTGAACAGCTGGCCAGTCAGCCACAGATGGACGATATTCCTGGGAAGGATGGGAATGAATCCCTGCCTGGGATGCATGCTTGTCCAGAGGTGTAGGAAGGAAGTTTTGGGTCACAAAAGAGATGGGAGGGCAGCCCGGGGGGCTCAGCGGTTTAGCGCCGCCTTCAGCCCAGGGCGTGATCCTGGAGACCCGGGATCGAGTCCCACGTCGGGCTCCCTGCGTGGAGCCCGCTTCTCCCTCTGCCTGTGTCTCTACACCCCCCCCCCCGGGTGTCTCTCATGAATAAATAAATAAAAATCTTAAAAAAAAAACAAAAGAGATGGGAGCTCCCATGTCCTTTGGGGGCCAGCAACGGCAGGCTACAGTGGTATTGGTGGAGGGAGGAGCTCAGGCCTGGGACTGTCCCAGGTGCAGAAGCAGGCCAAGGAATTCTAGGCTCCGGCCAGAGGTGAGAAGACACTGGCCCCATCTGCCCCTACCCATGATGCCAGGAACCTCTGCCCTCTCTTTTCCTAACCTCCCCCCCAGACCTGCCTTCTCTGTACTAAGTGTTGTTCACGTTCTGGAAAGCTCTGGCCCTCCTTCCCATCAAAATAGTCATTCCCTGGGGATTCACAGCTCAGTTCCTGGAAGGAAAAAAAAAACTCAATGAACCAATTCACACCAAGGTGATACTGATCTGCTGGGGTTTCTGAGACACTGAGATGAGCAAGTGACCATCAAATACCTGGCAGGGTGCCTGGCACATAAGTAAACACTCAGTAAATAGTTTATTAGTATCATGTTGTGAGCCTGTGTGTACGGGGCGGAGGCAGGGGGAGAGAGAGAGGGAGAGGCAGAGAGACAGAGACAGAGAGGGAGGTAGCAAAGCCCTGCAAATTCATCTACTTTCTCTTTTCCTTCCAACCTAATGGTCTCCCTACTGAATCATGGCGTTCTGTTCGTCTGGACCTGTGAGGACGTCACAACTGTGTCGGTTCTGTTGGCAGTCCTTTGGGGACATAAGGCCGCTTCTCACACCTCGTGGAGGAGCCAGATACCCTCTCAAGTTCACAGCGCCCGGTCTCTCCGTCAGGCCCTCACCAGCCCTGGGCTCCAGCCCTGGCCAGGCCCCACCCCCCTTTCTCTTGTACCTTTCCTCCTGCACTTCTGGAACACCCCCACTCCATTCCACTATCTTCTGTGTTGAAATCTGGAGCGTGTGGCAAGGCACAGTTCACACGGCGCCTCCAGCACTAGAGGTTTGATGACCAGAATAAGTGAGGACAAAGTAGACTCCACGTGAATGTGAATTCTGGTTTCAGAGTTACAAGGACAACAGGTGGCCCCATTCCTGCTCACCTGCTGTGTGGCCTGTGTGTGTGTGTGTGTGTGTGTGTGTGTGAGAACACATGCATTCCAAAAGAACTCTTCCCTGTAAGAAAATAGGAAATAACACCTATAATCTTCATTGCCAACTAGCCAGATGTTACACAGCAGCTTTTTCCTCCCCTTATCCTAACCTTGCATTGTTTATGCTCTATTAGTTGCAATTACAATATTTGCTTTCAGATAAATATAGCGAATTTCTAGAACTCCAAAAGGCTCGCCAACCCTAAGATTCTGAACTGTGGTGTTCTGCTCTAAGAGCTCACCTCCAGGCAGAGGGATGCTTCTGACCCAGCAGAATGCCAGCAAGAAGGCTCCCTGTTTAAAAGATGAGCATCCTCCACCCTCTTCTTCCTGCATTGTCTGTGGACTTCTCAGGTCGAGGCTGCTATTATTTTTATTTTTAGGCGGGATGCAGCTGATGAAGTGGCGTTTGTTTATTTATTGGTTTTCGGCCCCCAAGTTGGAACACGAGATCGCCAGAAGAGAAACTCCCTCTGTGACTCATTGCAGGAACATCTAGCATTCCAGCCAGCATAAATATGATTAAAACAACTTTCCCGAGAGCCCCGGTTATATTCTAACAAAGGAACACATTAGCCAAGCTGACCATCTCTGGACCATTTTGCTTCTGGGAAGAGAGCTGTCTGGGGCCTTTTTATGTGCTAGGCTCTTTATGAGACCTGGAAGCACACTTCTCATGAGCTGATTCCTCTGTGGCTTGGAGATTGTCATCATAACACAGGGCCTTCTTCGCGGAGTCATTGAAAGTGTCACCCATTGGAGAGACACCTGGCCATAGTGACCTGAATTGGTGACATTTGGGTCTTCACATAATAAGCACTTCCCAGGGCATGGCTGGTGTAGCAGACATGGTTTGTCCCCTGCCCCCATGTCCCCTCAGATCAGCTTCTGTTCCCTGAAGGCTGCTTACTACAAATAGCTGTGACTGTTCTTGAGGACCTTTTACCCCCTCAGGATTGCACTAGGCCACCTGCCCGGCTAGTTCAAGGGGCCAGAGACTTAACACATCATTCAGGAGCAGCCTTTGACCTGTGATGGTTGGGGTTTGGTAAATAGACACCCCAAATTGGAAGCATGTGTTCTATACCACCTCCCAGAATCCCCCAGTGGAATCGAGCCCTAGTTACCCACTATGGCAACTTAGTTGACAAATTGGCTTCCTTCTTTTCCATGTCTCCTTGCTTCACTCCTCTACGGGTATTTTCTGAGATCTTCTCCCAAATAAACTACTTCCAGGCAAATCAGCCTGTTCATGGAGCAGCACAAACTCCGATAACTAGCCGGTTGGGTTCACGAAAACTCAACAGCCCTCCCCACACCGTCACCATCACCATTGGTGATAGAAAGTTGACACTGGCTAGGGCCTTGCAGTAGCGTGTTGTACGTGGCATGTAGCCCTTGAGAGCTCCTGACTTCTGTATGGAAACTTGGTAAGACAGAAACCAGAGTTTCAAGGGGTAGCCAGTTCTTCAGCAGGGCCCTGGACTAAGACATAATGGCAACTTTGGACGCTGCCAAAATCTCGGTATCCGGGAAGCACATATTCCTGAGGTTCCAGCGAGTGAACAATACGTGTTTGCAGACTGAGTCTATAAAGAAATGAATAATTGACTCACATTCACTTCCTCTCTTAGTTCTGAGTACTTAGAGGTAGAGGGCACATCCTACCCCCTTTTTGAACTTCAGATGCCTTTTAGTGGAGCCAGCAACCTTGGTCATAGTTGTAGGTTCCTGTTTCTACGGAGAGATTTCAAGATCAGAAGACCCCTTCCCATGATTGGTATCTGAAACCCCTAGATTAGAGTTTTATTTCTTTGTCCGTAACTTTGTCCACTGATTGGATTATCCTTACTATACCAATAAAGGAAACATAATCCTTGAACCTAGCAGTGAGAATGACTTTATCGGCCTCTTTCTGGAAAACCCAGTTTTGATGGAGGAACCCAAATCTGACTGACTGCCCAAGGAGCGGTGAGGGGTAGAAAAAAGAAGATCAGGTGTCAAAAGAAGATAAATCTATGTTTGTTTTTTTCTAGAGCCGACAGCCCAGCCGAGTCACAAGTGAATGTGCTTGGCGGCTTTAGAAGCTTGGGACAAGGTTGTCCCAAAGTTGGGTCACCTTTCTTCTGTACCTTTAGCGCTGGTGAACAGTTTCTTACCTTTCCACATCCTCATCCTATTGAGAAGCTCCAGCACCACCTCTCCCTCCACCGCGCTGCGCAGCGACTGAGCTGTGGCTCCTGGTGTCCCTTCATGTCCAGACGAGTGGCACTCAGTTGGTGGTCTTCTCCTGGCTTCCCTCGTCTCTCTCTTGGTGTCTCCTCTCCTGCAGCCGAGCGACCGTCCTCTCGTTTGGACCTACACCTCCTTTGAATCAGTCTCTCCCCTTCTTTCCTTCAGTTCTCGCCCGTTGATCTCAGAAAACCCCTCTACTTTCTCTGTCCCTCTTGTCCTTACCCTCTTCCTCTGCTCCTCCACCCCTACTTTGTTTTTGTTCCTCTGGCGAGTGAGGAAATGACCCGAATGCAGTCGATAAGCTGGGAGGAGAGCCACGTGGGCCCTTGTGCCAAGGAGAAAGAAGCCTGTAGGACCTAAAGTGAAATGATGCTTCGTAGCCAATCAGCAGTAAATGCTCCTGAGTCCATATTCAAGATGCAGAAGGCTCTGGCCACCGCCTCTTTCCCTCCCAGCCTATCAGCCTGAATGACGACTAGATTTTTGTATTTTGTCGTTTTGCCATTGCCTTTCATTTCCAGTAGCGCCACAGTGTTGCTTTCTGTTTTCACTGCACCTGTTCAGTATTTCAGCTACAGTGGGGGCTAAGTGAATTTTTATGGAGACCTCACCGTCAGGTGTTAACATTAATTCTATGTCAGATGCCTTCCCAGGCCCTTGCAGCTGATTTAAAAATAAACCTTCGAACAGACAGGGTTTTAACTTGGGAGCTTAATGTACAAACCCAATGGGACCATTTGTAATGCTATTTAAGATGCTCAGAGGAAATATGAGCCGTGGATCTGACCATGATGACAGTAACACTGGTGACAAGGTGACAGTGAGGATGATGATGACAGCTTTGACTATGAGAATGATGATGAAGATGGGGTCAATGATGCTGACGATGGTGGTGGTGATGGCCATGCTTTGTGGCGTACTTTCCATGTGCCAAGCACGGTGCCAAGTACTCTACACGGACTGTTTCCTTCAGTCATTACAACCACCGCAGGTCTGTAATCCCCATTTTGCAGAGAGGGAAATTGAAGTTTTGAACTAACTTGCCCAGGCCACACAGCTCGCAAAGCTAGGCAGAGCTGCAATTGGAACCTAGGCCTGTCTGAGTTCAATACTTGTGCTTCTGACCAGTCTCCTGGGAGACCCAGCACCCAGGGTGAGGCTGGTACTTTTTCTATGCCGATAGTTGGTGAGGGGCTCACATGCATTAGGAGAAGGGAAAATCTGAACTCCAGTCCCTTGACTTCTACAAATCTACACCCCTTCCTTCCAGTGACCCCTCAAAGGGTCTATTTCTGGCACACTAGTCTCTGGAAAATGTCCTGCTAATGACACGGGATTATAAACAGTCCTTTTCCCAGAACAAAAATTTAACCTTTGTATCTCAATCTAATTAGAAGTATTTTCTCTTCCAGAGGCAGGTTTTTCCCCCTCTTTGTTCCGTAGCTAAGAGGTTTCTTCATTGCCAAAAAAAAAAAAAAAAAAAAAATCTCCAAACACCATAGCTTTTTAAGATGACAGCTGCTGGCCCAAGACCTTAGAAGTGACCTGTGCTCCTGGATGAGCTGGCCGCTCCAACAGCACCTGAGCATGTGTGGGGTTCTTTGTGTCCAGCTGAAGGTTGTGTGACCTCGACCAAATGCAGGGACACACACTCACTGACTCTCACAGTTCACTGTCCAGGTGGTGTCCCCTGCCACCAACAGCACTTCTTCAGGACTTTTCTCCTCGTGATTGTGAGGTTCCCCAAGACTTGAGGAGGGCACTTCTGGCCTTGTAGTTTCTGGAAAATCAACATTTCTTCTCTACTTTAGAGAGGTCCTTGCCTTAACATCTCTTCCCACTGCTGTCTCGGGACTGGCGTTCTTCCTGTAGAGACTTCCTCCCTTCCCTCTGCAGGAAATGTGGTCCTTGAGAGAGCCCCGATAGAAGCAGATAACCCTGGGAGAACACCGATTGGTGAATACTTTGGGAATAGAGCACGAGAGAAGGTGACAAGGCTGGGGAGAAAACAGTACCAAGGTAGAGAAATAGGAAATACATGCCCAGCACGTGGGAGGTGCTCAGATAGGTTTTGTGAGCATCCATAAATGAATGGAGGGGAACTTAGTTCCTAGCCTAGCCCTCGCCCAGTCCTGCATGGCCCAGGGGCTGCCATCTGCCCCTGTGGGCAGCCTATAATTGGGAGTCTGGAACGAGATGGTAAATGCAAAGTCCTCTGACACTCTCCACCTGGGCAAGAAAGGAGGCCGGACACCCCGTGCCCTGCCTGGCCAGTCCCCCAGATCCCTCCTGTGCTCTAGGGGAACCCAGCAAAGGCCATCGACAGGAGACCGGGCCTGTGAGCTGTGGGCTCTAGTCGTGCAGTTTTCCCTGTGATCTTCAGATCTGTCCAGCTTTAGTATTTCCCTTTTCAACTGACTGTTTACCTGGCGATGCCCAGCCTTAACCTGAGACCCTGCCGAGAGCACAGAGTAGGTGTGTTTGGCACAGCGCAGGTTCTTTGCCAGTGCTGTGATGTCTTCAGCCCGCAGACGCTGCCTCACTGTGGGCAACTGAGTCCTGGGAGAGACAAAGCACACTGGGACTGAAGCTGAGAAAAGCTTCCTACCTTCCCCCTTCCCTTCAGTCTTCGCTTCTTCCCTGGCCTGGTTTACAGGTGAACTGGAGGGACGCCTGGGTGGCTCAGTCAGCTAAGCATCCGACTCTTGATTTCGGCTCAGGTCATGGTCTCTGAGTCGTGGGATTGAGCTCCTGAGAGGGGAGTCTGCTTCTCACCTCCCCCCCCCCCGCCCCTCCTCTTGCTTGCACGCTCACACACTCCCTCAATAAATAAATAAATCTTTAAAAAAAGATAAACTGGAACTTCACCATTCATGGTCCCTCCCCACAGGCTGCACCCCGCATCCCCCCCCCCCCGGAGGCTTTGCAGTTGGGAGGATGGGGAGTGAGTCTTCTCAGTAGTCCTGGGAGTGGCCCAGAAAGACCTACCCCCACTCCTTTGTGCACTTCCCTTCTTTCCACTTCTCCTTCACACTTCCCCATCTCCCATGGCCCTGCAGCAATTCCCAGGAGGCCAAGTTTGACTCCTTCCTAGCAGACACCACTCATTCACAGGAGGCCCGAGTAAACTTTCCTCCCCACTGTGAGAGCAGGGCAGTATGCCATGTCATAATAGAGGAAACTGAGTCCCAGGGACATAAAATGACTTCCCCACAGTCATGAAAAGCTCTGTGTCTTCTTTTTTTAAAGATTTTTATTTATTCATGAGAGAGAGAGAGAGGCAGAGACACAGGCAGAGGGAGAAGCAGACTCCACGCAAGGAGCCTGATGTGGGACTTGATCTGGGGACTCCAGGACCACGCCCTGAGCCAAAGGCAGATGCTTAACCACTGAGCCACTGAGCCACCCTTCTTTTTTTTTTTTTTTTAAGATTGTATTTGAGAGAGAGAGAGAGGACAAGCCGGGGGTAAGGGGCAGAGGGAGAGGAAGAAGCAGACTCCTCCCTAAACAGAGAGACCAATGCGGGGCTTGATCCTGGGATGCCAAGATCATGACCCGAGCTGAAGGCAGACGGATGCTTAACCAGCTGAGCCGCCCAGATACCCCGTGTGTCTGTGTCTTGAATCTCATCTGTTCTATTTCAATCACTTGTCTATTAGGTTTCATGGACTCAGGAGTTTATTCCATCTTTTTATTTAGCTCCTTACCCATCAAACGATACTTGACATTTTGATGGTTGAATCAGACCATCCCACGGACTTCGGTGTTCAGTGCTGGTTATGTTGGAGAGGTAGCAAGGGACCTCTTTGACTCAAGTGAACTTTGAAACCAAAGCAGTGGGTGAAGGGCTGTGCTTTTGGAAGAGCACAGATATGGGAGTAGGTGCGCTCTACAACCTCTGAGCCTCACTCATCCTCTGAACCTCAGCTTCCTGCTTGGCACAATGGAGAGGTGAACTGGGCCAGTGACCCCAAGACTTGTTCAGGCAGGGGGACCTGGAAGTTTCACTGGGCCTCGATAACATCATCATCTCTCCTGCTGAGTTGTAATATTTTCATTCTTGCGCTCCTATCAGAAAAAAAATTGCACACTTCCCCAACACACACACACACACACACAATTATATGTCTTCCTGTATTTTTTATTACATATGATATAAAATAGGGAAATGGGAATAAAAAGGATGAGAGGGCAAAATGAGCATAAATGAGCTTTATGGTGACCTCCCCTTGTTCCCAGGAAGACCTCGGAGTCCTCTGGTGTCCATAATGCTCGGGGCCCTGCTCGCTCCTCCTGACTCACCACCTCTACCATGTTTCACCAGCATCACATCAGAGCTGAGAAATGCAGTCTGTACCCTGCAGAACTGCCCAGGGCCACACTGGCCATCTCACTGAAGGAGAGACTCAGTCCTGAACCACGAGGCCACCACGGTTTCCATAAATGGGGTAACGTGTCGGGGAACTCATTTCCAAAGCTCACCTGGATGGTCGTATTTCTTTTGGAGGGCTGTGTCTGTCTCTGGATATAAAAGGCAGTCAGCTGTAAGGCAGGCAACTATTTTGTGTATTCTCCGTATTTTCACTAATTTGGGAATGCATTCATGGGGTAATTATGTTCACAGCACCAGCAGAATGGCTCTGTGCTGGTGTTTAAAGCTCAGAAAACGGAATCACTGGGGCAAGTAAGTAACAATTATTACACCCTGTGGGGAGAGCAAAACCATGTTTTACCCAGCTGGAATGACTTCTTAGATACCGAGTGCAGATCGGCTCCTGACTGATGAAATCATCCACGTTGTATTAAAGGACAAAGATGCATTGCTCACGTGACTCCCCGTAAGTGGCAGGTGATTTTTATACAGAATTAAGGCAATCATCCAGGGTGTAGTCAAAGTACTGGATAAAAGCAGAAAATCGACTCAGGGGGCGCCTGGGTGGCTCAGCGGTTGAGCACCTGCCTTGGGCCCAGGGCGTGATCCTGGGGTCCCGGGATTGAGTCCCACGTCGGGCTCCCTGCATGGAGCCTGCTTCTCCCTCTGCCTGTGTCTCTGTCTCTGTCTGTGTCTCTCATGAATAAATAAATAAAATCTTTTTTAAAAACCCAGAAAATCGGGCAGCCCGGGTGGCTCAGCGGTTTAGCGCCGCCTTCAGTCCAGGGCATGATCCTGGAGACCCAGGTTCAAGTCCCATATCAGGCTCCCAGCATGGAGCCTGCTTCTCCCTCTGCCTGTGTCTCTGCCCCCTTCTCTCTCTCTGTGTCTCCATGAATAAATAAATAAATAAATCTTAAAAAAATAAATTGTATATAAAAAAAACGGAAAATCGACTCAGAATAGAGGGTGCTCGGCGAGGCAGGATTCTTAGCAGAGGTCTCTGCGAAGTCAGATGTGTCACCTTTTCCCAGGGGCAGAGGAACTCAGGGAGATGCCGTGAGAGCTGGGGAGAAGTTGAGGGAGCTTGGGCAGATGCTTTTATTCTTTTCTGTGAAGCATGAATCCAGATCAGTCACTCAGAAGGTTGGCCGGCGGCTGCCTCGTCCTCTGGCCTTTAGCTTAAGAGTTCCCAACCTGGCTGCACATTAGAATCACCTAGGGAAACTTGTAAAACCCCAGTGCCCCAGTTGTGCCCCGGACTGATTAAATCAGAGTCTGGGGGGAGGGAGAGACCCAGACATCAGTAGTTTTTAAAAGCTCCCAAGAGATTCTAATGTGCAGCCAAGTTTGAGAACCAGTGCTAAGCCAGAACTTGTCAGACTTCAACGGAACGTGTGTGCACACAAACCCCCGGGGGGCAGCCTGTTAAGGTGCAGATTCTGATTCAGGAGGCCTGGGGGGGGGGGGGCCCAAGAGCCTGCATTTGTAGCAAGCTCCCAGGAGATGCTTCTGCAGCTGCTTCAAGGACCCCACTGTGAGCAACGAGGACAGAGACGATCCAATTTTGACCCCAAATAATTGACAGCTGCCTACAGGCTCCCTACAAATCAAAGCTCTCACAGTTAGAAAACATGTATCTTCAGACAATTATCAAGGTATATTTTTGAAATGAATGTTTTAGAGGAAGAAGTTGATCCGGATAGAAAAATCTCATTGGGGCTTGTTTCGGCGGGAGAGGAGAGCGGGTCACATCTGCCTGCTGTTGGGGCCGAAGGGGGGCTGTTCAGGAGCAGGGCCTGGGGGCAGTCGGCCCAGCCAGCTCAGGGGCACTAAGATCACTTCCCCTGAGGCTGGGCTGGCCCTCCGGGGCCGCAGACGGTGTCCCTGGCTGGGGTTGCCCCCCTGGAATAAGCTCTGCTCCCCAGAGCCTGGGCCCGGCCAGAGAGTGCTTGCTGGGGGGCACTGAGCTCTGCAGCCCAGGGCCCTGCGATCATCTTGGTAGCTGTCTGTGGTGAAAATGCTCTAACCTCACAAAATAACAGTACGCCCTCCCTGGAAGACGATCTGGGCCTCCGAGAGGGCCTCCTGGCACGCTCCGGGGCTTTTTCCAAATTCCCTGCTCAGAGAGCCCACTGTACGCGAGTTGGTCTTGGGGACTCAGTTGGGGCAGGGTGGAGTAGAGCTGGTGCAGCAGGCTCCTCAGGGGGCTTCACTGGGGCCCTGGCAGAGGGCATCGGGGTGAGGGGATTGGGATGTCTGGGAGTGTGATTGTGTGTGTGAGAGAGGGAGGGAGGGACAGGGAGAGAGGGAGACGGAGACACTGACTTAGTGATAAATGCCCATAATGAGGAAATAGAAGGACTCTAGGACCTGGAGGCTAGTCTCAATTATCTGAGTGTTTGAGTGTTTTTTGCTTTTTATATTAAGCCATAAACGAATCCTCATTATAAAAATGTCAGTCTGTAAGGAGGCCCGGAGGGTGACGCGAGTGCTCTGTGCAGCCGTCTGGAAGCAGGAAGCCTGGGAGGCAGGCATGGCTGGCAGCTGCACCTGGTGGGGCGCACATGGGGGGTGGGTCCCTAACTGGCTGCCCCGGAGAAGGCCCCAGGTCGGCTTCCTCCCGCATGGACCTCCGGCTGACGCAAACAGCACACAGGCAGCGTCACTTTGGCTTTCTTTCCCCGGGGGTGCCAGATGAACCCCGGGACCCGGGGTGGATCTGCTCTTCCCTCTGCTTGTGCTCTCTATCTCTCTTTCAAGTAAATAAATAAAATCTTAAAAAAAAAGTACCTAAGTCATCAGCTTATTATGTAAATGAGTTAATACATGTAAACTGCTTAGAAAAACAGCTGGCATGTAGCTATTGTTACCATTTCATTCTCCGAGGCTTGCTGCTGGCTGCTGAAGGTGGGTAGCTGTCCTGTGACCCCCCATGGTGCCCACGGGGCCTGACCCTTTGCTTTTGTCACAGGGAGAGCACGGTGACTTTTATAATAACTGGCCTTGGGCCAGTTTTGGTCAGACTTTCTGGGTCGCGGTGTCCTCATCTGTAAAAAGAGTCAGGAAGAGTCTGGAGATGTGAGCCTGAATGCCCCTGCCAGCCTGGCCATGCCACGGTTCTATAAATGGTGAGCCTGCAACCAGAGGCTGGGCAGGAGGAACCGGACTCAGGAAGGCCTAGACGCGCAGTCATGCACCCCTTCCCTCAGAAAGTGTTTCCTGGGCACCTACTATTCACCAGATACAGAGAGAAAGATGAGGCAGTCCCTCGCTCCTGAAGAAACGAGTGACTAGGCAATCCCAGTATGAGGCGGGGGCTCAGGGCCAGACAAGCGCAAGTTGGGGTGCCATAGGAGCTCAGTGAGGTGGAGGTGAGATCTCAGAGGCTGAGACCCCAAACTCTGACAGATGAGCAGGAGTTGGCTGGGTGGGTGAGGGCAGGGGCCCAAGAGGCCTCCAGGCTGAGGCACAGATCCTAGGGGGAGCCTGCCTCTGGTATACTCAGGTGATAGCTAAGTGAGGGGTTCAGATAACAATTCTGTGACCCCACAGGTCTCTGAACCTGACTATTGCTCCAGACAGCCTCTCCTCACCTCATTTGTCCTGGGCCCTGAGGCCTTTCCCCAGACTCTCCATCTGGGGGGCGTGTGGCCTCTAATAGAGTAGACCCCAACCTTCCAGGTCCAGCAGCTGCCCAGGGGCCAAGAGATTGAGTGACCCACAGGTCCCAACTCCCCACTTCCCATGTGGCCACACTGTATTGGCCGATCCCTGGCCATCCCCCCACCTCCCCCCCCCCACCCCTGGCCCATGATGGTGTAGGCAGGACAGATGGATGACCTCATTTAAACCCATTTGCAAAAGATGTTCTGAAAAACCTGGACAAAATATTCCGTCATCTCTGAAGACATCATGCCCCTCCACTTGAACGTCAGTTGGTGGCTCCTGTGATTCCTCATGATTTGAAGAGGTCCCTAGCACACCCGCCTCCCCATGCTACCCAGCAGGGAGGACACCTTCTCTCCTGTCAGCTTGCTTCTCACTTATCCTGGGGTCGGGAGGCTAGAGACTAGCCCTTTGAACCCTCATCTTATGAGCTGGTTGTCACTCACAGAGCATCGCCAGGGCTCCCAGCAGCTGACCCAGTGGTGGGGCACCCACCGGCGGGATGAACGACTGGTGAAGAGGAGCAGAGAGAAAGACTAGAGACTTTCTGGGAGGCAGGAGGGTGCATGCCGAAGGCAGGGCTACTGTGTGTTTTGCCAGTGTAGCCAAATACAAGCCTCATCTCCCCAGCCCAGTGGCTCTCTAGGGAAGGAACTGGGGTCTGGGGGTGCTCACAGGGCCTACTTTGGCTGAGTAATCAGGCAGGCCCAAAGGTGTCATGTGGAAGGAGGTGAAGCGAGGTTAGGCCCATGCTTCCTTTCCCCTTTGCCCCAGCCCTGCTTCCAGAGATTTGAGTCCCCAGCAGGAGATCTCAGCACCTCCCTGTAACTCCTAGGTTCTGAGATGCCCTCCCGCCCACATGGCATCTGTCCCAGGAAGGCTGAGGCGTAGAGGATGCTGGCCTTCTTGCCCTCCAGTAACATGGCTTTGGGCTGCATTCCCCAAAGATGGGAACTCTGGTGACTCTTCAGCTCCTTCCCCTGAGCGGGACACAGGAGGGCCCTGGTGGACAAAAGAGAATAAGCAAATAGTTCAGTGATTTTCTGGAAAGGACCTGGCCACCACTTTGAGGAAATCTTAGGCTCGAGTGCTGTATTTACACAGCTCTGCAGGCACATGCACTTGAGGTTGAAAGCTCTAGAGGACTGTCCTTGCCAAGAAACCCAATACATGAAAGAGTGTGGCCCTCACAGCTCCCACTGGGAGAAGAAGCCGGGGATCTAATCCCAGCCTTATTGTCCCTTATGGTCATCATCTAACATTCCTAGGGAATCAGTTTCCTCATCAGTAAAATGGGCATCATTCTAGGACCCCTCTCATAGTGTTCTGAGGATTAAATGAAGTAATGCATGGGAAGTTCTCAGCATTCTTGGCAGAGACCTAGCACGGCACGTATCAAATGCCCAGTGAGTTTTGGCTCCAGCCATCTGTGAAAGGAGCAGGGGCCTTCTGTCCTGGCAAGGTCCCCTCCTCACATTCTGAACAGGAAGGTTCTGGGGGAGTAGGGGCCTAGAACTGGGGCTAGGTGGGGAGAGGAGTGAGGTTTCATGGGAAGAGGTGAGCGCCACCACCCGAACTGAAGATGTGTGCCAGGAGCAGGGGGAAGAAGCATTGAGAAGTCGGCTTTCTCTGTGTGGGAGGGGACAGGGGTGCATGAAGGAGACAGAGATGGAGGGAGGCCGTCTCGTTGGGAAGGGCAGGTAGGTGCAGCTGTTACAGGAAAGCAGCCTTACAGCTGGGTAATCCTAAACTCACAGGAAGCCGGAAGATGGCACAGAGCATGTCTTGACCTCTCCCAGTGAGTTGCCTCAAAGGCCACCAGAAGCCACCTCAGATGGGTGGCCATGGGTGTCTTCTCTCACTGCTGCCGTCCTCGCCCTCACCGGCCCCATCCCAGCTTCCCTGTAACCTTTTCCCACCCCTCCCTGGGAGTTCGAGTCACTGTCTCCTGCCTCCTTGATGCCTTCTCTCTCGTGCCAGCAGATCTCTCGCTCAGAGACATGCGCCCCACTGGCCTCTGATGTGTGCTAAAGCAGGAACCTTGTGGGACTGGCTCCTGCCGGCATCCCCAGCCCCCAGCAAAGCGCTGGTGTGCAGTAGGCATTGAGCACATGGAGTGGTTGCACGAGTGAATGAATGCGTGCATGCGTGCATCCGGGAATGGGGGAGCCAGTGGTGCGTTGGAGGCATGATACTTTGTGGTCTAAACAGGCCCCTTCGGTTGGGGGCAAGCCCCCTCAGCTTCCCCGGGGTGGGCTGCCTCCCTACCCTGCCCTAAAGGTATCATCGGCCAGCCCGCTGGGTCACCTCCTGGTTTCCAGAGGACCCCCTGCGTCTAGGGAGTCAGGCTCCGGAGCCCTCCCTCAGAGGCACCAGGGCTCGCTCTGCCGAGGGGCGTCCCCCACAAAGTTGTTTACAAGGCATCCTTCCCGGGGCCCTCGCCTCCTCCTGCTTCAGAGAAATTCCTTGTTCTGTGCACTTGACACATTTTGATGGTCTGGAAATACCACACAGTTGTTCATTTGTTAACACGGCCTTTCCGTAGTGAGGCCTACTGCGTTTCTTTGCACCCTCGCGGGCTGCTGGGCTGCCTCTCCTCCTCGTGGTGGAGGTTGTGTCGGTATTTGGGGGTGACCAGAGGAGGACGCGAGGTGACCCCGGGACTAGAGTCCAGACGGCTCCAACAGGTGAGGTCAAGAATCTGAGTTGCCCAAGGCCTGCCTGGCGAGCCTGAGGATTATTGAATTATTATTGAGCCCAGCCAGACTCCAGGGCTGCACAGATCCCCGAGTTAGACATGGTGCCTGCCTTCTCCATGGCAACCAGGCTAAATATGGACGCGTTTCCATGGAGAGCCATCTCGCAGTTGCAGCCCTGCTTCCTCCAGGCAGCACCCGCACTGCGTTCCTTCGGCCTCTCAGGAGGCGGCCAGAGGTGCCCGCGATGTTTGTTTCTAGCAAGTCTTCCATCTCCCCGGCCCTAGAACAGCAGCACCCCCCGCTTGACCAGCTAGAAGTTAGGAGAGGTCCCGGGTCACAGACATGAGCTGACTGCGGAAAGCGCCCCTGGGCCCGATGAGCACTCATGCCCTTGTCCCACGTCCACGTCCACCGGCTCCGCGGAGTGGCTTCTCCGTTATGGGAGGGACAGGGGATCGCACCCGTCGGAGGGAGTCCGTGACACAGCTGCCACGATCCCTGTGGAAATGCACCGCCGTCCCTTTCCTCAAGCCTCCTCGGGAGGAAGCATTGCTACAAAGAGTCTTTAAGATGCTTTCCGTAAGCCGGGTGGCCCTCTTCGGTTCTCTTAGAACGTTCTAACGTGACAGGATTTTATTTTGTTCTCGAAGTGAAGTAAGTCTTCGCTGCCCATTTGCGTGTGGACGAGTCAAATCTGCACACATCTTGACCGTCCAGTAGAGCACCGTGGGACGGAACTTTGTGTTTGGCGAAAGCTAAACATATAAGCCGAGTATTAGGCTTAAAAATACTCTGTTTAACCTCTCTTGGCTGTTTAGTCATTACATCATCTGTGTTTATAGCTTAATCGTCTGTTAAATTGGGCCTCTCCGCGCACAGCTGATCATTTGGGTGTGTTTGTATATATTAGGAAATATCTATAACATGTATGTATACAGAGAGAGATGGGTGTGCTCCCCGGTTCACTAAGATACGGAAACTTTTAAGAGACTCGGAGAGAGCGAGCACTTCGGAGGGGAGGGTCATAAATAGTCTCTTCTGGAAGATTCACATCGTGCGTTCTGTGTTGCAGGCCCGGTGGCATCAGAGCCGAGTGATGGATGACCTGCGGTCCCAGAACCTCTCCATGGACATGACCGACTCCTCTCCCGCCTTGGCCAATAACAGACTGGAGAATGGCATGGCCCAGCTGATCACCACCGAAGCCTGGAACATCAACTCCACTGACCTGGTAAAGAAGGCCCTGGTGACCGTGCCGGCCCCGTCCATCCTGAACCCCCCGGCCGAGTCTCAGAGCGGCGTGGCTCTGAAGGTGGCGGCCACCGTGCTGCAACCCCTGTGCCTCGGGGAGAGCCCGGTGGTGATGCCCATTCACATGCAGGTGGAGGGAAGCTCGGCGCCCGAGCTCAACCCTAATGGCAATGCCACCTATGTCATGACCACGCAGGGCCCCGTGCAGCTGCCCGTGGTGCTGGAGCAGCACGTCTTCCAGCACCTCAACTCCCCTCTGGTCCTGCCGCAGGAGGCCCCGTGCTCCTCCAGTGCCATCCACAACAACCTGTTCCAGGGAGCCGAGGACCCCGAGGCCCCACCCCAGCTCCTGGACCTGCGGATCCCCAGCCAGCCGCAGGAGCCCACGTTGCCATTTGAAGCCGTGCTCCAGAATTTGTTCCCCTCACAGGGTGCTCTCGGCCCCCCACCCTGTCAGCCTCCTCCTGGATACGCCCCGGTGCCCCCCCAGCCCTTTAACTCCCCGCTGTCCCCCCTGGTGCCCCCGGCCACCCTCTTGGTGCCCTACCCTGTGATCGTGCCCTTGCCCGTGCCGGTCCCCATCCCCATCCCCATCCCGGTGCCTCAGAGTCCTGAATCCAAGCTCGGCTCCAGTTTCCCCAAGCCGCCGTCTTCCTTCGGCCTGCACCCCTTTAAAGGCGGCCAGCCCCCCCTGGAGAAGGAGGAACTGAAGCCCTTCGATCTCCTCCAGCCGAGGGAGTACTTCCAGCTGAGCCGCCACACGGTCATCAAGATGGGCAGTGAGAACGAGGCCCTGGATCTGTCCATGAAGTCGGTGCCCTGGCTGAAGGCGGGCCAAGCCAGTCCCCCCGGCTGCCAGGAAGATGCGGCCCTAGACCTGTCGCTGGCGGCCCACCGAAAAGCTGAGCCTCCCGTGGAGACCCTGTTCGACGGCAGCGGGTCAGTGGACCGCCCGGCTCACGGGGCGCTGGAGAAACTTCCCGGGGGCGGGGACGCGCCCTTTGCCCCTGCCACGGCCCCCGGGGCCTCGGCCACGGAGAGCCACGTGGGGGGCAGCAACCCCGCCCAGCTGCCCGGCCAGCCCGACGGGGACGTCAAGGCCGAAAATCACCCTGACGTGGTGAGCGAGTCCCAGGCGGCCAAGGTGATCGTCTCGGTGGAAGACGCCGTGCCCACCGTCTTCTGCGGCAAGATCAAGGGCCTCTCGGGGGTGTCCACCAAAAACTTCTCCTTCAAAAGAGAAGACTCCGTGCTTCAGGGCTACGACATCAACAGCCAAGGAGAAGAGCCCGTGGGCAGCACGGAGCCCCTTAGGAAACCCGTCAAAAACCGGAGCATAAAGTTAAAGAAAGTGAACTCCCAGGAAATACACATGCTCCCGATCAAAAAACAACGGCTGGCCACCTTTTTTCCAAGAAAGTAAATAATGGCTTTTTAAAATTTTTATGATTATAATATGGGGAAAGGTGCATTGGTTTTATAAAAAGGCATTTAAGACAAATTATCTTTGTTAATTATTTGGGGGAGTAGTTGGGAAGTGGGAAGGCGAATTGGCTCTAGAGGCCCTGTAAGCTAGGATCGTTTTCTTTTTTAATTTTTGACTTTTCACAAATGAGTAAATAAGAGCAACCTATTTTTCAAGCAGATTGCACATTTTTTGCAGCTTTAATGGAATATTGGGTGAATCAGAGGGGTAAAAAAAAGCTATTTTCATTGCCACAAAGTGCTTTGATGATGTAATACCTAATAAAGGGTAGGATGAATATTTCACAATAAATGTTTGTTTGCACTAATTGGTTGCAGCATTCTATCATTTTTTAAATTTGCATTCCTTAACTGGTGTGGTTTGGCCAAAACTGTTGCTTGTAAAGCACTGCAAGTTCTCCGTGTTTCGAGACCTAAGCTCTTCGGGTACATCGGGCAGAGAAGGATTATATTGGCCTCTGCCCCCATAAAAGGAAGACTTGGAATATGTATGGCCTGGAGCGAGTCACTTCCCCCTCTAAACCTTGCTTTCTTCATTCGTAAAAATGTGGCACAGAGAAGGGGTGGGGAGGTGAGTTGCCAGGCCCCCAGGCCCCTTCCAGGTCGCCATAGACCGTGGGTATGGAGAATTCTGTGTCTGAGCCTGCTGTAGACTAAAACAGACAAATGTGTCTAAAAGGAAAATTTACCTGCTTCCTCCCCACCCCCTCCCAGAATTTAGCTGCAAAGGACCTTCTTTACAAAGGCAGTAAGAGCATTGGTCTGAATGACTGAAGGGCTTGCAACTCAAAGGTATTACTGAAGACCGCTTGAGACCAGAGGTAAGTCCTTTGCCGGTGGAGCAGGAGATGTCTCGTGGATGTTCCTGGCCTGGGGTAGAGATAGTTGGGAGTGGGGCCGGGAAGGGAAGAGAAAGTCTTCGCTCCTTGTCAGTGCAGCCCAGTGCTTCTCAACTGGGGTGATGGTGCCTCCCCAGGGGACATCTGGCAATGCCTGGAGACACATTTGGTTGTCACAGGCAACGGAGGGGAGCAGGGAGGGGATGCTACTGGCATCTGGTGGGTAGACACCCGGGACTTCGCTAAACATCCCACAGGCATTTCCCCACAACACACCCCTGCCCCCCCCCCCCCCCCCCCGCTGCAGCGGGTGATCCAGCCCGAGCGCCAGTGGTGCCAGGCCGAGAACCCGGGGCTCAGCCGTTTCTCGTTGGGCGGAAGCGAGGCATCTGGCAGAAGGGAACAGCACGGAGCCGCCCACTCAAATCAGGAACCGTGAGCGCACAGTGAAAATAGAGCTGCTAGGTGGCCCGTCACACTCGTGTCTGAAACTGTGCTGGCGAGAGACTGACTACGGCAGGCCCGCTTTGCAGCTCCGAGCTCTTTCCTTCACGTCTTGCAATTAGCACGTATCCAGCTGTTACTGTGAACATGAACAGGAGGAAAAGCAGTTGCGAGACTGTTCTTTTATTACCAGGCTCTCTGTGGATAGGGTTACCGTCTCAGCTGGTCCCGTCCTGTGCACCCCGAATGGATTCTCTCTCTCCTGCCCGTGTCCTGGGCTGTTAAACCTTCTTTGGCCAAGTGCGCCGCGGTGCTAACAGGCAGGCAGCAGTCGCTCGCTGGGCTAACTGTCCTGTTCCACGGCCCGGCTGCACTCGTCCCTCAGCCTCCAACCGGGCGCTCTTTTTCCAGTTTCATGGAGCGAGTGGCCCTGGGTCGGTGGCCCCGTTTCCCGAGAATGGCACACGCGTTCCGGGCTCGGAGATGACACAGATGTGCCCGGGGCCTTGCTGATGCCTCTGGTGCCCGTGTGCGGTGACCTGTGCCACCCCTGCCCTCCCAGCATACCGGCCAGAGCTGCTGCTTACCTGGCTCCAGGGAGCAGAATTCTCTGTCTGGACGGTAGAAGAAGCAGGTGCTGCAAGCTGAGTGACGTATAGGTGGAAAGGAAGGCATTTGCGGCCCGTAATTACATTATAAACCTCAAGCCACAAATTTCTCTTTGATGTGTCTGGAGGTGCCCCGTAAATCGGTGCTGGTTGGGTGCGAATTGTTGGCTCCACAGCCCCGCGGGATGTTAAGTCGGTAGGGCCTGTCCCCTCGCCCTGGGACAGGTCCCTGGAACAGGCCTCCCACCACCCTTCTGCACCCAGCCCAGGGCCTGCCATTCGTGGCCGGGGGCCTTTGGGGAGAGGCCGCTGTGGCATTGGGGAGACTTACCCAGCGAGGTGTGTGAGGTCTACACGGAGTGATATCTAGAGACGAGGCTCAGGCTCATGCTATTGGGGCCGTGACCCCCTCTGCCTGCCCCTCTTGCCAGGCTTGGATGGAAACTGGCATCCAGTTGGCTGCCTACAGGCCAGGGAATCAGAACAAAGGGCTTGTCTCTGTGGCCAGGGTGAGCCTGGGGTTCCCTGGTGGTTCAGTTCTGCGCTCCCTCCCGGGGCAGAGGCCTATGGCCTCTTCTGCAAAACCTTGTGTAAGAATTATCAGCCCAGAACCCTGGTTCCTAGCCTGAGGCATGTGATCCCCACGAGGGTCACGGAGGGGGCCACTGGCAAACTCAGGCCCCACGGTTTTTCTGCCTGACTCAGAGAGCCGTGCTCACTTATTCCCCCACCCCATATAGCCATCTCCAGCTAACCTCCTTTCAGGTTCCAGAAGGATTTGTGTCAGACTCTCGTGACTTAATTTCTCATTTCTCCTTAAAAAAAAATGTTTGGACCAACTAGCCTAAAGAATAGCTTTTTAGAGTCTTTTAGGAAATAGGATTAGTCCCCAGGAATGTTGATATTTGCTCAGACTTGTCAAGATGGCTTCGGCTGGCTTCAGTTCAGAAATGATAAAAAATTGGAACGAGTTACAAAGATCCATATTTGGGGGTAGTTATCCTTCTGGCAAAATAAAAACTAGACGGAAAATGAGAGACTTAAAGATGATACAGTTACTATCCTAACCAAGGAAGCCTTTGACAATGAGTAGAAAATTCTAAAGTGAGGTCAAAGATTTGTTTAGATTCAAATGCAAAACTCTCATAGTTTAAGCATGAAAAAGTTTGTCTGCAAGGGTGAAAACTCCAAACAAAAGGAAGGAGGGAGGGAGGGATAGACGGGAGGAAGGAAGGGACGGAGGGAGGGAAGGAGGGAAAAGTAGCCAATTACTGTGAGAGTATGTCAATACAGTGATTATCTTCATAAATACCATAATTAATAGAGAAGGAAAGGATTTAGATTCCATTTTACAAGTGAGGAAATTGAGGCTCAGAAGAGTTTTCTGCTTTCAGTTTTTAAGTATCAACAACTTAAAAATATGTACTTTGCAATGATTCTTAAATATTGGGTTTGAAGCCCGGTGAACCCACAGGAATTTGGATTCTTTGGGGGCAAAAACCAGTAGGAATTAGCGAAGAGTCTGAATTACAGATTTTTTTTTCAATTATTTTCGAAACCATTCCAGTTAACTGGAATGCCCAGAGCACTTGGTACAATCGTAAAGGGGAGATTTCAAGCTGAAGACTGGCGATGCCAAGCCTCTAACAGCCACACTCAAAAGCTGCTAAGCTGAAAACTTTAACAGCAGGGAAAAAAGCATTAGAGGTCATTCTGGCCGACTTTACTCCTCATTAAATAAGAAAGGCAATTTTCCAGAACAGCTCACTACCACCAGGTCAAATAACTGACCTCCCACATCAGCGAAACAAAATAGGGTGTACTTGAGGTCCTTAGGGTGCCATTTTAATAAATTGGTATTTATTTTAATTAACATATTGGTTGATTTTAAAGTAAGTAGTATATATGAGTGCTGGAAAGGACTAGTTCCAAAATGCTGCAAATAATCCATCTGCAACTGCTATTAGACCTGAGGATTTCTGAGCAAAGTGAGATTGTAGCCGTGTGCCTTGCCGAAATTACGAAAGCGTGCACGTTAAAGGAGGTGAACCGTTGAGGCTGACTATATTAACCCAACTTGTAGGTTGTTTTCCATCCACCTATGTTCTAGATACACACTCACAGGTGTAGGCTCACTCTGCTGACAAAGATGGTAAGTCACCTGGAAGCTGCCCTCCCTCTTGCTAACTAATTAAGTCAAAAGTCTGATCACCCAGTCAGGAAGAATGTTACGAACCCCTTTCCATCACTAGTCCTATCCCGTCAGTCCCGAGGGGCACTGGGAATTCCGTTTTAGTCAGAATCGCTTCAAATAAGGGTTTTTTTCAACGCAGACATTTTCGTTAGGGCACATTTCAAGCCATATGAAGAAATACCATGATGAACAGATGAAATTCTGTGAAAGCAGGATTGAATCTTCCTTCTTTACCTCAGGGTTTCTCCACTTTGGCACTACTAACATTTGGGACTGGATGACTCTCTGTTGTAAGGCACTGTCCTGGGCGCCATAGGATGTTTAGCGGCACTTCTGGTCTCTCCCATGAGATGCCAGCAGCACCCCTCCCGCCTGCCCCCCATCGCCTCAGTTGGGACAACAAAAATGTCTGCAGGTGTTGCCAAGAGTCCCCCGGGGAGCAAAGTTGAGAACCTGGTTGAGAACCACTGCCTTATCCCCAGGGTTTGTCTTCTTATACCTGGTCCCCAGCAGGAGGTCAAAATCTCTCTGAGGAATGAATTTAGTCAAGAGACAATCGGGAAGAGAGGTCTGTAGCTGTGGTCTCTGGTACCCCACTCCTACTTTCTGGCTTACCACCACGTGCCTGATCTGACTGGGAAGCTACCGTTTGGAAACTCCATTCATCCCTCCAAAGGGACCTCACTCATCCAGCCTGTAGCACGGCCCTCTAGAAACTTCTCCCTAGAAAGCGGGATTCTGCAAAACTGCTCCACCTCACAGAGAGGGCAGGCCCTCGGCCAGTTCTGAAGGCATGCCTCACGTTTACCAACACCGTGAAGCTGGAAGGACCCTTACTCAAACCTCACCCTGTGATGACGTTCACCAGTCTTATTCCCAAGGGCAGCATAACCCAGCGATGGGCAAATGTTGCCAGGGAGTTGGGTGTGGTTTTTCTTCGTTGTGTTTTACCTCAATCCTTCTCGATGCGCTCGAGCCTCGGTTTTTGCTTGTCCTTAATGGAAACAAAGGCCAAACCTCCTCCTCCTAGCAGTTCCCTCTTTAAACACCAGATCTTTCCGCAGCCTCCTTCCCTTAGACTTGAGCCCCGTCTCCTCTCAGGCTCTCTGAGATCCTACCAGGTAGCCCTTATGCCATCTTGGTTGCCCTTCCCCCAGTACCTCCATCTCTTCTGGAGAGTCAAGAACTCCAGGTAGGTGATGGAAATGTTCTCAAATCGACTGCGGTGATGGTTGTCCAACCCTGTGACTATACCTAAAAAGTGGAATTGTACACTTTAAATGAGTGAATTGTGTGGTATGTGAATTATGGCTCATTTCTTGACCCTTATGCTGTTATCTTTTTAAAAATAATAAAGGAATCCCAGATAGAAATTGGGAACTGACAGTGGGTTCCAGCCAAACCTCCTAGAACCCAATGGCTCCTTCCCATCTTTGGTCAGTTAGAGTGTCTGGTAACGTATCTCTACTTCCTATCGGGCCCTGATGTCTTTGATTCATTATTTCCTGTTTATACATCCTCTTTTCCCTTTGGACCCGACCTATCTGACTCTCCCAGGCTTCTCTTTACAGTCAGAACTTTCCTTGGACCACCATCAACCCATGTCTCATTTCTTTGAATCTAGAATCCCTTCTTCTGAGTAGTTTGCCCTGATTGGGCCTTCCCAGGCCTTTGGCTTGGTCCTCACAATTTCTTTTCCAGGGTTCAAACTATATTTGGCTACACCCTCATTTCTTTTTTTTAAAAGATTTTTATTTATTAATTATGAGAGACAGAGAGAGGCAGAGACATAGGCAGAGGGAGAAGCAGGCTCCCTGCAGGCAGCCCGATGCAGGACTCGGTCCCAGGACCCTGGGATCACGACCTAAGCCAAAGGCAGATGCTCAACCACTGAGCCACCCAGGTGCCCCTGGCCATAGCCTCTTAATTCAAGCAAAATCACACAAAGAAGACCAGTGTATAAAAAAATCATGCAATAGCAGCCGCTCCCACCTGGCTGCCCCCTGGCCCTGGAAGGCCTGCCTGTGTAGTTGAGGAAAAGCTGCTACAAGGTGGTGGTGCTGTACAGGCCCTGGCACCGCAGCTGTTGCCACCCCCCGTCCTCCATGGAACCTTCTCCACCACGACTCTGGATGACAGGGCTGTGTGCCTTCTACTATTTCATCTCACATCTTCTCCATGAGTAGAGGAAACATCTAAGGCACATGGGGTTCAGTGACCCGGGAGCTCAGAATGAGGAGACCAGGTTCTAGAAGTGGGGCTGGGTACCAGTGCTGGAGAAACAGTCCCGGAGCCAAGCACTGTCTTCACAAAGCCAAGACTCACCCCCAATATAGGCCATCAGCAGTACCAGTCCCCGAGGTGGCCACAATGGCAGTGGAGACCATGGAAAAGCCTTTAGGAATTCAGTCTTCCTTGAGACAAGGCCAGAAAATGGAGTGAAAAGTTTGCTGTTGGGACGCCTGGGTGGCTCAGCAGTTGAGCGTCTGCCTTCGGCTCAGGGCATGATCCTGGGGTCCTGGGATCGAGTCCCACATCGGGCTCCCTGTAGGGAGCCTGTTTCTCCTGTCTCTGCCCCTCTCTCTCTGCCTCTCTCTGTATCTCTCATGAATAAATAAAATCTTTTAAAAAAAGAAAAGTTTGCTGTTAACAAGTGATGTTTTTTGAATGCAGCTTTATGATTTCGAGTACCAGACTAATGGCAACCAGCTAACGGGGTCTTGCCTGGCAGGAGTCCTCAGGAGAATCTTGTTCATGCAGGGATAACATTACTGGTAAAGAGCATAGCTACTATTTGTAAGTGAACAGGTGCTCCCAGGTACTTGAGGGGGCATGAGAACCGTGTGTTTTCCCTGTGTGGCCACGGAATGACACTAGGCAGGCCGTGGGAGAGCCAATGGAATGGAGGGCTCATTCTTTAAGATCTGAGACCTTTTTACTGCAACTGTTTTCAATGGAGTCTTTTCAAAGTGCATCAAGCACCTGGCAGGGACGACCCCTCCTTGACTCTGTCATTGTTCCGGCCACTGCTGACTAGCCTGAGCTGGAGTGGCATGATGCCCTGCAGGGCGTCCAGGGTTGAGGGCTGGCGTTGGCTCTCCGGTCCCAGTCCCCACGAGTGTGCACTGGTGCTTCCCTTCTTTTGCATTTTTTGAAAATCTCTTCCAATCATGTCCCTTCTTTTCTTCTGTGACAGCAGGGCAGGCCTGGCCATCTCTGGCCAACTGGCTCTCAGCCATAACCTGGCCCACAGCATGAAGTGGTCCCCCGTCCCCTGGCACATGCCTCCGCACCACCCAGAGAGGCCCAGCCCCAGTGCCCCGTCTGGGACCATCCTCTGCAGCTCCTTTCCTCCGCACACTTGCCTGAGACCCGCTGCAGGGGAGTGAGACTCGAGGGAAGGCCTCTCCCTCCCATCTGAATGAGGGAGCCATGTTCTGGCCCTTGCGTTGGAAGCTCCCTGAGACAGGCCCGCGTTGTAGGGGTGACTGCTCGGCGTGGGGCCCACGGTGCAGAGTACAAGAGGAAAGCTCTTGACTGCCGCTCATGCAAGGGGAACATGGAGAGCCGCCTTGACTTTCTTATCCATCACCTCTTGGCTGTACTGGCCCCTGCCCTGGACTCGGCCACTGTCGGGCCCTTGTGCTTTGGGTGTGTTCTGGATCTTGGTCATGAGTGATCTGTGCAAGCACCAGGTGAACAGGACACTGTATTTTGGACATTTCACTTGGACCTTGCCTGTCCTGTTTATTTACTCTCCAGACCCCTCGTTGCCACCATGAAGGTTAAAATCCAGCAGAATCCATTGGAGCCATTGCAAATTTCCAAATTAATGAAATTTTAATCAGTATTTTACTGAAGCCTTTTCCTTCCTCCTGCCCCCTTCCCTCCCTACCTCTCTTTCTTTTTCTTTTTTTGTAACAACTAGAAGTGCTGCTTCTGTTTCATGTTACAAGTGACAACAATTACCTAGGGAGACATGGCACCTCTCGGGCCCCACGTCGCTGCCCTCTCGGGGTGCTTTTACCCCCGTCCCTTCTTAACTTTCTTGCACGCCTCTCGCCACATTCTTCTGTGTCCTGTGTCTTCCTCCGCCATCCCCAGACAGTGATGCTGATGCCACACCGCAGGCCCGTGCCCACCCTTCTGCTTCCCACCCACGTGTCCTCTCGCAGTGGCCTCCGCCACTCTCCTAGCTGCTGCCAACATCTTCACTGTGTCGATTCCTGAGTCTCCAGCCCTTCAGCCTCAAACACCCAAGATCCCACCTGCTGTCCTGATAGGGTGGTCCTATAGGTGCTTCAGACTCACCATCTCTAAAACTTAACAGCACATCTCCCTTCCTCACCCCTGCCCCAAATCCAGCAGCATTGCACACCCTCTGTTGCTGCCCCCCTCCCCACTGCCCAAGCGAGAAATGTGAGGCTGCCCTCCGTGACTCTGTCCTCTCCTTCGCCTCCCACATCCCATCTTGCTTGCTTCGCCTCCTTGAGATTCCCCGAATGCACCATTCCTTTCCTCCACACTGACTGTCCTTGACCAGCCCACATCATCCTTTGCCCAGACTTTTAAAATGGCCTCAGAACTGGGTGGAGACCACAGCTCCATTTGTATCCAGCCCCTTTGATCCACTTTTCTATTCTTCCACCAGAACAGTTTTGGTAAAAGCCAAGTCTTCCCATGTTCCACTCTACAAAAGCTTCTGGTGTTGGATATAGCCTTACACCGTGAAGAGGTGGCCCATCTCCGGCCTTCTGAGATCAGACTCTGGACCACGTCTGTGACTGGAGCTCCCCGCCTCACCCCCACGTACAAGCTCCGGGAATACAGAAGGTTAACGGTTTCCCGCTTGAGCTTCTCTGGGTCCCTGACACTCCCTCCTCACCTTCTCATTCTGACTCATTCTGCAAGATTTAGCTCAAAATAACACCTCCTCCAGAAAGGTTTCTGTGACTACTCCAGCAGAAGGCAAGAGCTGCATCCAGCCCTCGCGTGGCAGCGTGCACACCTATATCATAAACTGCTCTAGGGCCAAAGTCAAGGTCATTGCATCTCTCACACCTAGCACACTGCATGGCATTCAGGGGGCCCTCGACGTAGTGCAAGCAGGGCGGGGCGGGGGGCAGGGACTCTGGGTAGAAGTGAGGCGTGCTGGTTTCAGAGCTACAGGGTCTGGATTCAGTGGCCACTTCTTTCTAGCTGTGTGACTTCAGGCACTTCACTTTGTCTCTCTGCTCCCATTTCCTCATCTGTAACATGGGAGTGACAAAATACGTGTGAGTCCATGAGGTAACACATTTGAGGCACCAAGGACGGAGTGCTCAGTAAATCGGTACTATACTTTGCTTACGGGTCGGCGATAGAGACCAAGGCCGACAAACGCCACGGAAATTCCTGAGATTATAAAGCCTTTCATTGCAGCTGCCATATTTTTGGGTTCCACTTTGGCCCACAAAGGTGGGTTGCTAGGCAAGCACTTTCATGCCCTCCTGCAGACTACTGACTCATTGTTAAAGCAACTGATATGCCATCTCATTTTCCGTCCTGGCCTGATCCATCACTTGGCCATGAAGAGGAAAAGGGACTAATTAGAAGAGGAGATCGAGAGACGGGGCAGGGAGAAAAAACTTCAAAGGCAAGATTGGCATAGAATCAGAGTGGTGCATGTGCTTAAACTTCACTGTCCTTTGGATTCCTCATCTGGGGCACCATGACTCAGTTGCCTCATTGTGGGGATCGATGACATAGGGTATGTGCCTGGGGCCTGCCTTCCTCTCCTGCCACAGATTGGTCCCCAGGGCCAGTCCTGTCCAGAGGCTGTGGCTCAGCGCCCCCCCCCCTCCATTGAAGGCCAAGCTCTTGGGAGAGGGACTCTGTATTGGCCCTGTGGGGCTGTGCAGTCCCAGAAACCTGCAGTCGGGTGGGCAGGGCCAGGGGGCCTTCCTCCGGTGTAAATATATAGAGCTGTTCTCTCTTTTATCAAATGCTTCCTATAAAATATCTCATGTCTTAGAGCAGATAAACTTTTATTTGAATTAAAAATATAAATTCTCTTGGGGCACCTGGGTGGCTCAGTGATTGAGCATCTGCCTTCAGATCAGGTCGTGGTCCCCGGGTTCTGTGATCAAGTCCTGCTTCCGGCTCCCCGCAGGGAGCCTGCTCTTCCCTCTGCCCATGTCTCTGCCTCTCTCTGTGTGTCTCTCATGAATAAATAAATAAAATCTTTTAAATATATATAAATTCGCTTAACAAGAATAACAGCAGTTTCTTTTTTTCAGCAAGAAAGCTTTCTTGGGTGCCCTTTAAACAAGCTCTAGCATGTGGGCAGCCTCTCAGGAACACAGCTACTATACAAATTGAGGGCAACTGTCTTAGAAATAACTACAGGAGAAGGTTTGTGAGGTTAGTGCAGGAAAGGAATCCCTTGCTCATCCTCGTAAGAGCTGCTGACCTCTCCGCCACGGAAATAGGACCGTCTGCACTAAGGGGATTTTCAAGAAGTCAGACCCGCCGCCGCCTCTCCGCTGGCCTGCTGGGGAGAACCGCCCGGTATCCACGCCGTGTGCGCTGGGGGCACAGCGCCCCCTGCTGGCAGCCGCCGCCACACGCCCCGGCGCCCGGCCCGGGATCCTGACACGGGCACCTTGCTAATGACTTCGCCCTCGGGAAGAAGCCAGCCTGGGGGCATCTGCGGCCTCCGAGCGAGGGATCCAGATCGAAAACCCCGGGGCCCAAGTCTCCAGGAAGGCGCCTCCTCACCCGGCAGCGACGCACGGAAAGCCTTGTTCCGGCCCAGCGCGGAGCGAGGCCGAGCTCCCTGGGGGGACACCTCGTGCTCCCCGCATGGAGCCCCGGCATCAGCCCCCACCTCGGGGGGCGGGGGGGGAGACCCAGCAGGTGCAGGGCGCCGGGGCGCCGGGAAGGCCTCCCAGAGCGCAGGGCCCCACAGCCGAGCCTCTGCGGCGGAGGAGGGTGGGCAGGGGGCCCGCCCGGGGTGCAGCGGCCCAGGTCGCCCTTCTCAACACGGGGTCGTCACCCTGGCTGCCGGCGCGGCCACCAGGAGCGCTGGAAACCCCCCGGGGCCCAGGCCTGAGCGGGTCCAGGGATTCTCCCGGGCACCAGGCTGGGGGCCCCGCCCGGACACTCTGGGGGGCCAGTCACGGGATCGGGGCACGCAGGGCTCCCGGCGCCCGGGAGGGTCACGCTACCGACGCGGTTGGCGGGCGGGGTCGCGGGAAGGGGGCGCCAAGGGGCTGGCGATGCGGCCCCCGAGCCAAGGGGTGCAGCGCGCAGAGCGGGGGGCCCTCGGGCAGCCCCTCGAGGCGCCGGCGGCGCGACTGGTCAGGGTGCCGCTCCCGGGTGGGCGCTCAGGGCCGGGTGTGGGTGCGAGCGGGCGGGGGGCACGGACACAGCCGTGGGCCCGGGCTTCTGGGGCAGAGATCAGGGAGGACTCGCCAGGACTCGGCGACTACAAGCTGCGCCTCCGCAGGGCCGTCGCAGGGACCGGGCCGTGGGCCGTCGGGGCCCCGGGAGGCCCCCCCGGGAGCCGTGGGGCTGCAGGCTGGCCCAGCTCTGGGAGCCCCCCCGGCTCCGGGCTGACCCCGCGGCCCCCGGCGGCCACGGCCGGCCTCCAGCGCACCGGCCAGCACCTGTGCCCTCCCGGGAGCCGCACGGGGTCTCCCTGCCGAGGGCCCGGAGCCCGCGGTCTTGGCCCTAATTCCTCCTCCGGCTGTAGGCACCGGGCCGGCTGCGCCCGACGGACGCCTGGCTGCCAGCAACCCCACGGCTCAGGCCACGCTCGGGCCCTCCTCCCAGGACAGCCCAGGGAAAGCCGCCGGGTGGGATTCCACCAGGGGCGCTGTGCACGCGGCTGATGGGTCCTGGTTGCTGAGAGCCCGGCCCCCGCCCCCAGCGGCTGCCGGAATGCTCTGTCCGAAATTTCCAGAATGTTGGTCTGCCTGTGTGACGCCCGCCCCCCGTTGGTAATTCCTTCACTGCTTCCCACAGGCCCGAAGATGCTACCCGAAGGTGACCCCGGGCCTTCCCGGCCGAGGCGTGTTGGGCACCCCAGTTCCCAGGGATGCCCCAGGACCCAGCCCACGTTTCACTCTCTCTCAACACTCGGTGGTTTACCGAGAGCCTCGGGATGACGCAGCCCGGCGGTGGCCTGAACGCAGGGCATCTGTCCCCCTTTAAGGGTGGCCCTGGGGCTCCAGGGCTCAGCGGAGCAGGGCTTACTGCGAACATGAAGGATTTGAAGCTGGACCCAGAGGGACGCCACCTCACAGGCAGAGCCAAGACTTCCTAGCGCCGAGGGCTTAGCTTCACCCCACAGATAAACAAAGGGCCCCCGACATCCCAAGTTTCTAGGCCACAGGCTAAGGTCTTCCGCGGACAACACGAGGTCACGGAGCCCGCGTGCACGTGTTGTTTGGCCTGTGTTTGCACGTACTTATGCCTACATCTTAACGCTGGGAGATTTCACGCTAAAATCTGCATTTCGACGTGCTTTTGAAAAACCGGAAGGTTTGTGGCATTAGACTCAAAACTTTGCAAGGCAACCCGTGCAAGGCTCACTACTCCCCCGGGAGCAGCAGGAGAACCCCAGCCCGACGCAGCCCGCCCGTCGCCTGTGCACGCCTAGGCCCGCCCGCCCGCTGCGCACGGGGAGGCCGCCAGCCCGGCCCAGCCAGAAGCTCGTCTGCAGCCCCTCAGCCGGGACAATGTTTACAACCTCGTTGTGCAAACGCTGCTGTGTGTTCCCCAGATCCGTCTCCGTCCTCTCGGGGAGCCACTGTGCCCGGCTCTCCTGCACCTGCGCGGCCACGAGCTCGTTCTACGGGCGGGCCCCGCGGAGAAGCCCCGGGCGGGGGGGGGGGGGAGGGGGCGGCCCCGGGCTGAGGCGATGAGCGGGTCCTCGGGGGCACGTGTTGCCTGAGCAGGGCCACGGGAGGGCGCAGCGGCCGCGCGGCATCGGACGTCACCTGGGAGACCGAGCAAAGCCACGGAGAGCTCGGGACTCCGTTACGGCAGGTGGCCCAGGGCAGCCCGGTCGAGGTGCGCCACGCGACCAAAAGCACCTGCTCACCGGGCGCCTTCCTTCTTGTCGCGTGATGCCAGCGCTCAAAAGGGCTTGCGCTGCGTCCTGAGTATATGCGGTTAGCGGGCGGGTCGCGCACCGGCCGCGTCCAGACTGCAACTCCCGCCGGCGACCCACACCCCCCAGGCCGGCCCGGGCCTCCCCGCGCTCAGCTGCGGCGCGAGGCTCCTAGGCCACCGACGACATCGGCCGTTCCAGGAAGGGACTGTACCGGAGCACTCCCTGACCAGGGTCATTTCTTGGGTACCTGCACTTTTTCACACACAAAGAGCGCTGTGGATTTTGCCAGCATCCATGCTGACTTCTGAAATATATTAGGACGTGAAGTAATAGAGGCACAAACTAGAAACCAGTGATTGTCACTCTGTGACTCCTTCCGAATGGCGACACTCACATGCTGAGGACACATTATAATTTCCCATATAGAAATGAGATATATCCTCATTATGGGAAAAGCAACAACAACCAAATATTTTTAAAAGAATAAAAGGGAAAACAAAAAAGAACTAAAGTGACATGACCGCACGTACGTTCCTCATAACGCCTTCTTCTGGGGAGCTGACCTCATCGTGTCACACAGACACATTGAAAGACAAGTGAAAGCAAGGCCCAGGCTGCATCACAGGGAAGATCTACAAATCACCACCAGAGCAGGTCACGCACATCAAACACTTCATGCACCACAAAGACATTTTGCATATTTTCTTTTTCAAGGAACAGCAGTGGGATGTGGGGCAAAGACGTTCCCAGGTCAGATTTGAGACAGTAGAATGTTAAACAGAAACCAGCTAACAAGAAATCCCCATGCACCCGTGGGCGACTGACAGCTTTCCACCAGATTTTGTGCTTGCATCCATGGAGGGAGGGAATCGGGGAAATGGTTGAGCAGTGAGGTCTGAGGGGAACAGATTAATGATCCACCCAAAGTTTTCCCTTCAAACAGTACAGATAGAGTAGAAACCGTTGTTTTAGCTACAGACGGTCGTGAAACAACAAACCTGTGTTCTCTCACATTGTCTGTGGGGCTGGAATTTAGCAGTGACTTTAGCAGGTTGCCCGCATCTCCAGGCCTCTCATTAGGCGGCAGTCAAGCTGTCAGTGGGGCTGGGATCTCATCGGAAGGCTCGATGGCTGGTGGAGTTGAGATCCACCCCCGAGCTCACTCACAAAGTAGTTGGTAGTCCTTGGGCCACACAGCTGAGACCCTTAAAGGGCTGGCCTGGTGCTAGGGGAGCTGGTTCCCCCGTGAGCAAGCGATCTGAGAGCGCCTACGACGAAGCCACCATCTCTTCAGTCTGGTCTCAAAATTGACATCTCATCACTTCTCCTGTATCTATTCACTCGAGAAGAGGAGGAAATCCAACCACACTAGATGTGAGATGACACAAAGGTGTGGAAACCAGGAAAAAGGGTCATGGGGACATTTTCACTGGTGAGGAGAAAAGAGCTGCATTAAATATTCCTAATGGGGTTTATGAGTTTCATGACCCGAGAAGGGACAAAATGGAAATAGTATGAAGATGACTTAATGGCCATGAAGTGTGGGGGACAGGATCTGGCAAGAAATGAGATCAGCCGGGTAGGAGAGAATCATATTAGAGCTCCGAGGGCCACAACGTTGAGTATGTATTCAGTTGACCTAACTTTTTGTAGGTCCATAGTGAATAACATCCTAAAGAGGACAGGAAATATTGACCATGAACCCGGGTGACTAGTGTTTCTAAAATAGGACAGCAAGAGGTGATGCCAAAGGGATAGAATGAGCTGTGTGCTACAGAAGGAAGCAACAGAACCTAATAACTAATTCTGTGTGTCTGGGGGGGGGTATTAGATGCCAACTTTATGCTGCATATTGAGATTTCTGAGTCAACTCCCATAAATATCACCCCTCCTTTCCCTGCTCCCAGGTTCTGAAAAGTTCCAAAAGAAAAGAGTGAAGACGGGAGGCCCACTCCCAGTTTCTCCTTCGGCAGGCCTGGGGCGGGCTTGAGGATTTGCTTTGCCAGCAGGTTCCCAGGTGAAGCTGCTGCTGCTGGTCTGGGGCATAGAGAGGCCCAGCGGGTCCGCTAGGCGATGGGGCCTTTCCCCGCTGCAGCCACACGTGGCTACTGAGCATGAGAACGGGCCAGGCTGAAATGGGATGTGCTCTCAGTGCAAGATACACACCGAGCTTTAAAGAGAGGACACACACAAAAAAAAATAAATAAAAAAAAAATAAAGAGAGGACACAAAAACAGTGCACACTGTCTCTCCAATGCTTTTACATGTTGGAATGATGACAGTTTGGATATATTGGATTACACGATGGTATTGTTAAAATTGACATTACCTGTTTAGTTTTACTGTTCAGTGTACCCATTGGGAAATTTAAATTACGTAGATGGCTCGAATTAGATCTGTCCCTACTGGACAGCAGTATAATGGAGAATTAAAAGAGGCAGAATATCAACCTGTAAAAACAAAAGCTGTCCTTGGGATATTCAGCAATTTGTGTACTGCAGGGGCACCTGGGCGGCTCAGTGGGTTAAGAGTCCGGCTCTTAAACTCAGGTCACGTCTTGATCTCAGGGTCGTGAGATCAAGCCCTGCACTGGGCTCACACTGGGTTGGGAGCCTACTAAGGAAGAAAAGGAAAAAAAGAGATTTGAATACTACATGCCTGCTTAAAGATATGGAGGAAATGTTCGTTTTCAGGTAATTTAAAAATTTTAGTATAGTTTTAGATCTACTTGAGAGGTACTGAGATAGTAGAGAGAGTACCCACACCCATTTTCCCCGCTGTTAGTATCTTAGGTACATTTGCCACAATGAGTCACACTGATATATTATTATGAACCAAAGCCCACGCTGTGTTCAGATTTCCTCAGTTTTTGCCCATTTCTGTTCCAGGATCCCGTCCAGGGTCCCACATCATGTTTAGTCAGCATGCCTTCTTGGGCTCCTCTGGGCTGTGACGGTTTCGTTTCTCAGACTTTGCTTGTTTTTGAGGACCTTGGCAGTTTTGAGGGGTACCCGTCAGGTGTTTGGAAGAATGTTCCCCAGTTGGGATTTGGTGATTTTCCTCATGTTGAGACTGGGGTGATGGGTTCTAGGGAGGAAGACCACGGAGGTGACGTGCTGTTCTCACGACATTGTCTCGGGGGTACGTGCTGGCTGGTGACATTGACCTTGATCACCCGGCTGAGGTCCTGTCCGTGGGGTCTCTCCACTGTAGACTTAGGCTCCCCTCCTTCCGCATTGTCCTTTTTGGAAGGAGATCTCTCCACACGGCCCGCACTTAAGGCGCTGGGAGCAGTGCGCCACCGCCCCCCCCCCCCAGTGAGACTCTACATTATTGGGGGTCCTTCCGCACAGATCCATTCTCCCCCATCTGCTCATTTCTTCGGTCGCTTGTTTACAGCAGTAAACCACACACTCGTGGGTGTTTCTTTACACTTTGGGTTCTAATCCAATACTGCTGAGGCTCCGGGAGCTCTTTCAGTTGGCTCCCGTGTCCCGCTGTAAGGCCCCATCCTTGTGCTTTTTGGAGCACATCCTTCTGGCGCTACAAGATGCTCCAGACTCATCTGGAATGTTCCCTGCGCCGGTCCTAGAAACAGACATTTCTCCGAGGAAACCTGGTTCCTGTCATTAGAGAACAGTCTTAGAAATGCATTCTTAAAGTGTGGCAGTAGTATGGTTCCTTTTTAAAATGTTTATCTTTTTAATATATCTAGTGACCTCTTTAGGTTAAATAAGTCCTATCTGCTTCAAAACAACGTGGAGGGGATCCCTGGGTGGCTCAGCGGTTTGGCGCCTGCCTTTGGCCCAGGGCGTGATCCTGGAGTCACGGGATAGAGTCCCGTGTCGGGCTCCTGGCATGAAGCCTGCTTCTCCCTCCTCCTGTGTCTCTGCACCTCTCTCTATGTCTATCACAAAATAAATAAATTAAAAAAAAAACGTGGAAATGGGGGTGCGGGTGGGTGTTTGGCTGCAACAAGACTGGTCATGGGTTCATAATTATTGAGGCTGGGGGATGGGATCGGGGTTCCTTACACTTTTCTTTTTCTGCAGGGGCTTGAAATGTACTATCACAGAGCTTCTTTTTTTTTTTTAGATTTTATTTATTTGTTCATGAGAGACAGAGAGAGAGAGAGAGAGAGAGAGAGAGAGAGGCAGAGACACAGGCAGAGGGAGAAGGGAAGAAGGGAGAAGCGGGCTCCATGCAGGGAGCCCGATGTGGGACTCGATCCCGGGACCCCAGGATCACGCCCTGAGGCGAAGGCAGGCGCTACAACACCAACACGGCTTTGAGCTTCTCTATTTTTATTTTAATTCGCAGTTCCAGGCGTTCCCTGGGTGGCTCAGCGGTTGAGCGTCTGCAGGAGCCCCCGAGGCCGGGAGCGAGCTGGAGGGGGCGGGCCGCCACGGGGGGGGGGGGGGGGGGAGGGGACAGGAGGGGACGGGCCGCCCCGGGGTGGGGGGTGGGGGGGTGGGGGGGAGGGGTCTGGAGGGAGTGGGCCGCCCTGGCGCGGGCCGCGCGGGGGGGCCTCCTGGGGGGGCCTGGAGGGGGCGGGCCGCAGGGAGAGGGGGACTGGAGGGGGCGGGCGCCCCGTGGGGGGGTTCCTGGAGGGAGCGGGCGCCCCGTGGCCTGGAGGGGCCGGGGCCTCGCGGGGGGCGGCGCCGTGGGCCGGGCACGCGGGGCCCCTTCCCGGCGGGGCCGTCGGGGCGGCGGAGAGGCTGTCCCTACGCAGCGGCGTCCGTGACCAGGGCGCACCCACAAGCGAGGGCCGCAGGGGCAGCCGCCCGGTGACGGGGCTCCTGGGCCGGCGGACGCGGGGCCCCCGCGAACGTGGCCGTGGCTCGGAAGGTCTCCTCGCCCCGGCTGCCCCTTCCCCCGCGGTGACCCGAGCTGTCGCATGGCCGCGGGAAGGCGTGACGCGAGGCGGCGACACCGGCGGCGCAGGTACAGAGCCGCAGGCTGCCCTTGACCCGATGACGCGCGGGCGCACCTGCTTCCTGAGCCCGGCTGAGCCCGGGGAGCCGAAGCCCGCGGATGGGGGAGACGACCAGGCAGGCCTCGCGCTCGGAGCATGTCGGGAGAAAGCGGTGGCCAGAGGGATGGGACGACTGTCGTTTTCCTCCTCCGGGTCTCGGAAGCCTCCCGCCGCTTGTGGTTTTGGGCGCCAGCCCGCAGCCGTGCTGACCGCGCTTCCTGTGCTGCCCCCGCGCTCCGACCTCAGTGGGGACTCCAGGTCGTGACCGGTCCACACCTCCCTGAACGCACCGAATCCTCTTTGCAGTCTCACGGCCGCCAGTACAATCGGATGTCTCGCGCTGTAGCAATACCTGCCCTTTCACTTTGCTTCCTTACGTCAAAGGCTGAAAGATACAGCAAAGTCCTCTTTTTCTAGTAAGTTATCCGCGTGGCCTCCCTGGTGTTGCTCGCGACTTTCGGACTCTGTGTCCCCGGCCACCTCCGCCAGTTCCCGAGCCGCCGTCCCTGACCCTGACCTCGGGCCTCGCTGGTGCAGGGGCTCCCGAGGAGCCGACTGCCTCTTCCCGGATGTTCCACGTTGCCGGACCCGTATTATCACTGCGGCCTCCCTTCGGTTCATCTGCAGATCACTTTCTGTCCAGCCCTTTATCTTTAGTGTTTAAAGCGAATGACAAGGTGGGTGAAAGCATCTCATTGTTTTTAGAATCCATCCTTGGATTGTTTAATACGGAGGTTTGATCTGTTGATACGTGTCATTACATTAAGGAGGCCTTCTGACATCTGTTACGCTTTTTCCTTATGGTTTTGCTGTTTCTGCCTCCCACGAAACGGCAATGCGTTATTTCCTTTTATCTTCCGCAGTGATTTCAACATGATATGGCCTGGGTTTTCCTAATTAAACAATCATTATGACAGCAATACACTGCAGCCAGATCAGAGAGTAAAGATCAGCAAAACGAAATGAAACAGACCCAGAATCCCACCTACCCGGAGACGCGCACTGTAAACATGTTTGTATACATCTTGCAAAGTGTCTTCTGGACACGCAAGCACATTATGTAGAAACACACAGGGCAGCCCCGGTGGTGCAGTGGTTTGGCGCCGCCTGAAGCCGGGGGTGTGATCCTGGGGATCTGGGATCGAGTCCCGCGTTGGGTTCCCTGCGTGGAGCCTGCTTCTCCCTCTGCCTGTGTCTCTGCCTCTCTCTCGCTCTCTCTGAATAAATACATGAATCTTAAAAAAAAAAAAGAAAAAGAAAAAAAAAAGAAACACACAATAGAACCCGCCAGGGAAGTCATGCGACACACTCGCTTCTGTGACCCACTTGGATCGACATATCATGAAAGCCTTTCCACGTGAATACATCTCCTCCACTTGATTTTGAAAATCCCCTGATTGTCGACCCAGTCAGGCTTCCTACAGATACCTTTGGACCGCCCTTTGGATGTGTTTGTACCAAATTTACTTCTCATCAGCATGAATAATTAATACTGTTTTTCATCTCTGCTAATTTGATAAAAGGGGAGGAATAACATGCATCCTGTTTGTGTTCCTGCCGGTCCCTTCCTTAGGCGAGCTGCACGTTTCTGTTTTCTGAGCATTTATCCTTAGGGATTTAATAGACGGTGAGGGTGATTCTTTGGAAGGAGTGGGCTAAGGATGCAGTGTTTGGCAAATGACGGGGGAGCCCCTGATTTACCGTGAGGCCAAAGTTACAAGCTTTTGATTAAATGCTCACCAGATGTATTTGTGAGGTCTTCAAATGAACCCCAAATCTCCTAGAAGAGACACGGGTGGGTGTATAGCAGCTCAGCCCTGCTCAGCGGCGTCCCTGGCCTGGAAGGGCGTCCCCTGCGCCCTCCCTGCACCCTCTGCAGCCCCCTGCACCCCCGCCCCCCACCCCCTCCGCCCTCGCGGCTGTCCTGGTGCTGGCTAAAGCGACACTTCCTCAGGCGGTGGCTCCTCCTCCGCTCAGCCAGGCAGAGGTCACCTGGTGTACCTCCTGCCTCCTTGACCTCTGCCCCATTCTGTGCATTTCTCAAGTTGCCCAAATCTTTGGAGCCTTCTAGTGCTGTGGGCCCACACAGACAGGAGGGTGCCGCCCTCCTTCACTCTCCACCCCGGGAGCCTGTAAACCGGTTAGCACCTTCTGGGGCTGCTTTCTCCCACCTCCACTTTCTAAATTACACTTCAAAAATACCATTGCTGGGGGCACCTGGGTGGCTCAGCGGTTGGGCGGCTGCCTTCAGGGTGTGATCCTGGGATCGGGCTCCCCGCGGGGAGCCTGCTTCTCCCTCTGCCTGTGTCTCTGCCTCTCTCTGTGTCTCATGAACAAATAAATCTTAAAACAACAACAACAACAACAGACTGCGTTACTCTACGATCCTTGCAGCTTCCTCCTTGTTTTCTTCGGCGGATGCAGGGAAACGTTCGCTGAGCCGAACCGTGCTGGCCCCTGCGCAGCGCCGGCCGCGCCCGAGCTAGGATGCACGCTCACGGCAAGACCTGCTGCTCGGCGTGGCCGCCCTTTCGGCCTCCGAGCGCTGGTAGCCGAGGGCGTGGGGCAGGTCCGAGGAGAGCGCTCCTGCTCGGCCTGGTGCCGCGGCCCCGAGTCCTGAGGGGCCAGGACCCTCTCGCGTCGCCGGGAACTGCTCCTCTGCTCTACCGTGCGCCCCCCGCGGCTCTCCTCTCCAGGAACCCTGGGGCGTCTCCGCTCCGTTCCAGGCAGCTCGAGGGGAGCAGATAGTGGCGTACGCCTTAGGGACCCGCCCCCCCCCCCCCCCCCGGGCAGCGAGTGCCCCGGGCGCCAGAGCGGGTCCCGAACGCCCACTTACCTCCAGCGTCGCCGGGAGAAGGCAGGGCAGCTCGAGCTGAGCACGTGCTCGCCGCGGGGAGGACAAAGGAGGGCGCGTGGCGAGGTGGAGGAAGGAGCGCCCTCTGCGTCTGCTCGCCCGCGCGGCGCGGGCCGCACATCCTCCGTGCCTGGAGCCCGCCCTCGTCCCCCGGATCAGCCTCAGGGGCCTTCCAAACACCAGCAAGTCCCGGCACCTCCCTGTACACGCAGCCCCAGGATTTCAACCGTGCTGCGCTGACTCAGCCAGGTGTGCGCGCTCCCTCAGGTAGCTTCAAAACCAGGGCTCTGCCTCCCCACGACGTTGCTCCTACTCCTGACGTTTAGTTCTTAATTTCTAATCAGATTACAGAAGGCCTTGGCTTTTTCATGCTTCCCGAGGGGCCCGCGTTTAAACGTCCGGGAAGTCCTACTCTGGACCGCAGACTCCCGGACGATTAGAAACCACGCAGAGACGAGAGCGAGCGCCGCGCGCGCCCAGCGGGCTGCACAGGTCAGCTTGCAGAATGCCGCCAGCTGGGGCTGGAAGGATGGACTGAGGCAAAACCAGAGGAAAGATCACTTTTAAAGCCTGGAGAGTTCCCAAGAGCCTAACGTGGCAACGGTATCTCTGGACTAAAATTTTACAAAGCAGACAGTAAAGCTCGAGGGGTTCTCAATCACCCGGGCCCCAGACGGCAAAGTGACATCCCCGTCCCAGCCACTAGAGCATCAGCCCTGGAGCCTCAGCGAGGGCCCTGTCGTCTCCAGTGAACCAGCAGCCATGCTACGGCAGCGGGAGGCATCTCCGGCTTCAGAGACACGGCGTAGGGGAGGGGGCAAGGGGTCACACTGAAGGCGATTCAACCTCAAAAGCCTGAGCCTCTAAGGCTTTTCCACCCTGTAAGCTGGGAGAGCTGAAAGCAGAAAGGCAGTATGGCTCCTGGCCCCCAGGAGTAAAAGGGCAGCCAGGTCCTGCCAGCCAGATGTAGACACCCCCTCCTCCCCCCCACCCCGGGGCAGGGGTGGTGACGGGATCTGTGGGGGCCATTGTCATTTTCTAGCACACTTGCATCATCAGTACCATTGTGAGCCACAAGTTTTGAGCACAAAGCTCACTGATGGAACCCTGTACTGCTCCCCTGGGGTCTAGTTTAAGGCCCTACAAGAGATCAGCCCTTGCTGCTAGGGATCAGCCTAACTGTAGAACGAGGGCAAGTATTTGGACACAAAACCACACACTTAGTAAAGCGTTTCTTTATCAACTCTAATAAATTCGTACATTAATGTCATGCAGTGAAAGCAAAAAAAGTCAAAGTGGAGACTGTGACATTCATTATTGTGGTTTTAAAACTTTATTATATTTTAAAATCTGAAAATTGTAAAACACAGTATTCATACAAACACCTGAGGACTGTTCAACTGGGCACAGCATCTTCACACAAACAATTTGAGAGAAGATCAAGTTTAAGATAGAATCTTGTCTTAAAAAGAAATAACATAAATGAACATTAAAAAGCACCTTTTAAATCATGTGCCCAGTAAATAATTGGTTTTGTTTATAAAGTACATTTGGTTTTCAAAAAGGAAAATGTACATTTTTGCCCCTGGTGAACATTTTATTGGCATTTGTAACAAATGGCTAATACACTTAGCACCGATTCTTATAGCTTATAAATACTACATCAAATGTTATATAAGATAATAAATAGTAAAACAGTAACAATGAACATGTTTCTCTTAAAAGTTCTAGTTTTTAAAATAAAGTCTAAAATGACATATCAGAACTAATGTATCTTCTAAAGTTTAGTAGGACAAATGGCTCAGAAAGCAAATGAATTAGGAACATTGCACAAAACAGAGAACTTCCATGTATGGAAACCCTGAAGAGTCAGTTAAGAGGTACTAGTGATGGCAAATGATGTGAGTATTGTAAACAGAATAAAAACATCTCACTGAAAATAGATTATCTTTACCTCTGTGGAAGTACAAAGTGCTATTTTTAAATTCTAAAAGAAAAGATTTACTTATGTGTATACTTCATCTATAGAACAAAATATAAATATGGAACAGTATCCTTTTGAACACAATAAAATATATATCTTTTAAGTATTTGGACACAGGCATCTTTACAGAGAGATGTGAGCAATGAATGCCTAGTGAAATGTCCAAGCTTAGGCAAAATATCTAAGTTTTAAAATAAGTACCACTTGCATAAAATAACCGTTCTATCTGACAGTTTATCTAAAAACTGGTAAGAATACTTCATGAAAGGTTTGTAAGGTTGCTTTTAATCTTAAGTAGGAATATAACATATATAGAAATAATATGGCTTTCCCTTTTGGGAAACTGGTAGCACATGAACGGAACCTTACAGTAACAAACATTTAGAAAGATGCTATCTATCTATAGTTGCATCTTTAAGTTTTCTTGTAAGAAAAACCCATGGATTTTATTAGAGAACTTGTCAATCTCTAGTATTTTCTCTTTGGGATTCAGCTATTTTGGTTCTATAGATAAAGATGAACAAAAATTAGAGGTGTTTCTGTTTCCTGTATGAAGTACATTCGTAAACTATAAAATGAAAATAATAAACTGATATGAAGAACAAACTCCCAGTCTGAATATGCCAATAGTAACATGTTAAATGGCTTCTATAATAGTAGACCAGACTGTAACATAGATCTGCAATTCTGGATAGAACATATTTTTAGAGGAACCTTCTACACAGCAAAAACTTCTAAGGGCAAAAAAATGATTTTACACCAAGATGGCACTTGTCTCCCTGAATGAAATCCAAGCTAAACTTACACAAACATGTATTTAATTGTTAAAGAATTTTTCTTCTTTAAGCTTATCAATGTAGTGGCACAACTTCACGGCTGTCCCTAGCTTCAGCCCCATGTACTTTATCATCATGTCACTCTTGAGCAATAGCAGAGCCTTCCCATCAATGTCCTATAGACAGAAGGAAATGACAATTAATTAGTTAATGTGCTCACATTTTATCAGAATGGTCATTTCTTCGTATACAAGAACATTCTGAGTATACACCTGCTTGTTGAAAATTAAAAAATATAGTTTGTACAGTGAAGCATGGTTCGACCATCTATAAATATACTTCGAATTTTAAGAAAACTTAACCTATCTTTTTTTAAAAAAATATCTGAGAGAGAGAGAAACAGAGAGACAGCGTGCACATGCATGCATGCATGAAGTGGGAGGGGGCAGAAGGACACGGAGAGTGAGAAGGGGGGCCTGACTTGGGACTTGTTCCCAGGACCCTGGGATCATGACCTGAAACAAAGGCGGACGCTTTACCAACTGAGCCACCCAGGTGCTCCTAACCTAAAATCTTAAAAATGTCCTAGGCATCAAACTGCCAATCTTTAAATACTGTGTGGAATAAAATAATGCATATCTATGACAGACTAAAAACTATGAATGATAGAAATGAATTTCAGATGCCTATTAACTTTCTTAGAACAGTTTGGAATCTGAGGATTTCAGCATCCATACAAACTGTACATGTGCTATATGTTGCCTTGATGTTGAAAGCTAATAAATTAGTTGCCTGAAGCCAGCTAGATGCTAAAACCTAATTATTTTCTTGCCATATTGAAAAGGGTATATCAAATATATGGCCACTAATTTTATTAGAAAACACTATAAAACTATGACTTGATAGTCAAAAGGCACCCTCCCTCAAATTCTTTACTAACTGACTGATGTTGAAACATATTACTTGGTTTTCACAAGTTCTGGTTTAACAATAAAACTGTACTGTCTGAAAAGACCTGAAAAACCCCTTATAGTACTGCCTTTGTCAGGTACCTTCTGCACTTTTTCGACAAAGTACAATGAAAATTAGAACTTAAAAAAAAATTAGCCCATGATGTTACTTTGCAAATGGCATGAGGGGATCAGCATCCTAAATAGTCAATAACCATATAAGGTTGACAGAACCGAGCCAAATAATCAGTTGCTGGATTCATTGGGCATCATATCAAGGAAGACACCTTGTCAGGTTGTTCCTATTTAAATCCAGCCTCTATTGGCTAAGGATCTAACTTTGGGCAAAGTGACCTTTCTCACATATGGAAAATCAGTTGATAGGGCTCCCCCCACACCATGTGTACAACTAACCAGTACCCAACTGAAGGGCCTGCATAGAGGTCATTCAAAAGCATTATGGCAGGGGCACTTGGCTGGCTCAGTCCTACACCATGCGACTCTTAATCTGGGGTGGTTGAGTTCAAGGCCTACTTTGGGTATAGAGATTACTTTAAAAAAAAAAAAAGAAAAACGCATTATGGCAGGAAAACCAGATCAAAATATACATTACATGTTGCCTGAAAAGATCAGCAATGGGGTTGAGTGTCTGAGGATCTCTATGTTTCAGAAACTCGATCACTTCATCTACGGACCAGGTTGAAGGGTCATCAGGGAAGCCTCGTTTCAGGAAACCTGGGTTAGCTCGAATTGGTGAACTTGTAGCTTCAATGGGGAGAAAAAGACAAATCAAACTTGACCTGACCATTATCCTGAAAGAAGAGATGTTATGTAGGGAGAAATGACCTTGCATCAAGGATGTTGAAGATTATAGGTTAAATAGTGCTACCTGTAATATCTGTCATTTCACACTCACCAAAGTTGGGTGGGATACAATGAGATGAGGCAGCATGGTTGAGGCTCTGGTTTTCCATTAAAGTTGGATAAGCCATCATCTCAGGGTTATGTATCAGACTGGGTTCACCTTGTGCCATCATGGCACCAGGTGTTGCTGTGGAAGCACGAGTAGGTGAGAACATGCTGCTGCTATGGGCCCCAGGGCTATGATAGCAGGGCATGGAAGAGGAGCCCTGCACTGGCTTTTTAGATGAGAAATATGGCTGAAATGAATGTGAAGAATAGATGGTGGTAGGTGGCGGACTCTGGCTCAGGTTTGGCTCCTGCTCCTGGAGGAATGACTCTCGATCCTGTTCTGGGGACCCCACCTCTGAACGGTAAGGTGATCCTATAATATTGGGTGGGGAACCACTTGTGGGCCTTTCTACTGGCATAGTTGGGCTATAACTTTCAGGGTAAGAGAATGAAGAAGGAGGCTCCTTTTTTCTCATTTTCTGGAATTTGATCTTTCTGGAAAGCAGGTAACTATAATTTTTGTAGGCATATCCAAGTGGCTTCTGAAATGACACAAACCCAGCATAAACCAACTGTCAGTGAGTAAAAAAGGAAGTAGTAAATGTAAATTTATTTTTCATGTAACACTGTTTTATATTACTAAAGATTAATGCTCTACTTTGATTATATGATTTTTTGTTCTTCCTCAACCATACACTTTAACTGAATTTTATATATTGTGGTTTTAAACATAAAAATATTGTCATACATTTCTCAAACTTAAACTTAAGCATTTTCCCAACAAGTTTTAGTCTCCCATCTTCTGCCTGCTACAGCAAGAATCAACTGGCGTTGCTAATCACTTAGTTAATAGTTCCTTCTCATTTCTAACTCATTGGCATCTTTAGAAATGAGGGGTCTACTACAGTTGTGAAAATATTTTTATAACACTCACGCGATTTTGCCACAATGCTTTTGCACGAAAACGGTGGATTTTTGAAACTTTTCCATGAATGACATCAAATTTCTTATCCAGGTTTTGAATAGCATCATAGATGACCTATTATAACACAAGCTATTAATAGTTTCTATTTCAAAAGTAACACAACAAAGCAGCCCAATTTTGACTGCCAGAAACAAAGAAAAGTTCTCAAGCTGTCAGAACCAGATCTCTGGTTTTGGTGATGCCGAGCCGAGCCAGCTGAGATAGGAGCCCCAGCCTCCTACTCAACTACTCCATGCCATACAGGCATTTAATGAAGCTCTAAACCAGAAAGTAAACGTCCCATCATTCTTAAAGCCACCACATTTATGATGGAGTCCTTTTAGATCAACGAAAGAGCTATTTTAGGAAAGAAATCTTCAAATCTGCTAAAAAGCCAAAGAACCTCTTTCCATCTAATCATGGTGTGAATTCACAGGCAATGAGCATTCCACTCTGCAAAGAACAGTGAGCCAAATATAACAGATGTGACTTGTGACTTCAAAGTATTTTGAAATCAGGCAATCAACAACCTTACAAAACCTTCCAGGACATGTCCCCTCGCAGCCAACCAGGTATGTGACTAATAAAACCCGAGAATTCTTCAAATACTCAGAAATTTCAAAATGCTCAGAAAAAAATACACTTACACAGGAGGCCAGAACCATTTCCTCATTCATTCATTCAAATAAATAAACACGTACTGAGGGCCTACTTCCTATCAGAATGGCTTTGCTAGGTGCCAGGACTATGGACAGAAAAGGAAAAAAGGAAACAAGACAACCAACAGATCCTGCCCTAAGGAGCTCCCCGTGTTAGCTGGGGAGAGATTTCAATAAAGTGATGGGCAGCCCGGAGCCATGGTTTTCAGAGTGTGGTCTCAGACCAGTAGCACGAGTCACCCACTGGCTTGTCGGAAACACATGAGCTCCTGCCCTCCACTTACTGAATTGGGGAACTCTGAGTGGGGGCAGCTATCTGCCCTCCAGGTGGTTCTGATGCATGATAAGCGAGACCCTCCAGCCGACAGCACTGAGGTGAACAGTGCAGGCTCTCGGGGAACACACGGGTGCAAAGACCAGAGTTCTGCTTCTCAGCTGTGTGACCTTGGGCGCGTTCCTTAACTTCTCTGTGCTTCAATTTCCTCATGTAGAGAATCGAGATGAGAAATCTCTCCCCCAGTTCCCTTGAGGACAACGTGAGGCGCAGTGGTATGGTTATTAATATTAACGTCATGACAAGAGTACTACACAACCCCTGGTCCAGTAATGCTCAATCATCCAGTAATATTCCTACTATCCTTATGCCTCTGATGGCTCTGACACAGGTAGGAATGGGAGGCTAAGTGTGCGTAGAAGAGCAAGACCTAAGCCAGGCTGGCAGTGGTGGCAGGCTTTTCAATGGAGACGTCTACACTGAGGATTACAAGACAAGATGGTGCTCACTAGGTAAAGACGCAGGGAAGGGCAGAGAAGGCAGAAGGACAGTAGATTCAAAATTACCCAAACAGAGAGAACATCGGAAGTCAGATGTTTAGCCGGTGAACATAAATGATGTTCAAAGAGCTGGATTTTTAAGGGAAGGAGAGAGAATGCATGACAGGAAGAGAGATGGGAGGCCCAAAGAGGAGGCGGCCTTAAGCTGTGGAGGGTAGGCAGAGCAATGGAGCCAGAGGCGCAAGGTGCAGGAGCGGGCCACTCACGAACGGAGGTGTCCCAGCCCATGGAAGAGGCTCAGAGGCAGAGCAGTGCCAGCTAACTTAGCCTTAGAGAGGGAGAGGCCCGATCCCAGGCCAGTGGACAGGCCACAGGGCCCCCTCTGTTTCCCAGCCTGTGTAGGGCTGGGGTTTCCCTAAAGAGAACTCTGGGCAAGGACAGAAAAAGAAAAGCTGGAAGTGTGCAGCAACAGGTCTAGCCCTCTGAGGACAGGGGCTGAAGAAAGGAGAGAGCTCACACACTGGAAGAAACGGGGAGGCTCCCTGCTGGTCCGTTTCAGGGCTCTGACTTAGGGCCCCCAGCATCTCTCCTCCCCCACGCTCTGGCCCACCACATCTCATACAGTCGCTCAAAGAGAAGGCCCTGGCAGAGCCGTCCTAGCCAGGGGTGTTGTGGATGCTCACAGGAGGCAGGCCAGAGAGGGCCCTGCCTGAAATCAGAACCGTCCCCCCCAATCTGGACATCCTTCCCCAAAGACTTGACGTGTTCCCTCGAAGCCATCCACTTCTGTTCTCAATAAGAATGATAAAGACTCACTCTTTATCACTCTTATTGATAAAGATTCTGGACTTAGGCACGGTAGCTCATTTTAACTAACAAACTTTGGATCTTAACATCCATTTTTAAAAAAATAAACTTTCACTACTTCTAGAGGATGCAGCTACCAAATCCTTGATAATTATACTTATCAATCTCTACTGACACGCTAACTTGTACAAAATCTCCTCATAATGATATAAGGTATACTTTAAAAAAAAGAATGATGAGCTGCCATTTTTTTTTGACTGAGATATCTCAGCAATGCATTTAGGCAGCACATACTAAGTTTTATCCATATCAGGCAATTTCCTTTAAAGATTTTGTAGGGGAAATTAATTCAATATTGCACAACATGACATACATTTTTTCAGTTAAAGGCTTTTAAAACAAAGCTACCAGATGTACATACTGGTATTTCAAGATTTTCACCTGGAGATGCTATTCTAACCAGAAATTGTTAAAAATCATCACAATGAAGGGATAATCATAATGAATTTGATACAGCAAAATTTCAATTCATTGTATACTTTATATGAGATAACCGGGATTTTAACATAGTATTTCAGAAATCTACATTTGAGAGACAGAACTTCTGTACCTGACAGTGAGTAAGGACGTCCAGCACTGTTTTTTGCTGCTCTTCGTTGTAGGAGGTCTCAGACATAACGTTTTCCTGCTAATATTTTAAAAGTTAAATAGTTAATGCTTTACTTTTGTAAGAGCTAAATTGAATCCTAGGAGGAAAAAACACTTTATTTATTTAAATTTTTATTTTTCACCAACTTTTCAAAGGGGTTCAGAAGTCTTAACCTAAAGCAGAGACAAGGGATCCCTGGGTGGCTCAGTGGTTGAACGGCTGCCTTCGGCTCAGGGCATGATCCCGGAGTTCTGGGATCAAGTCCCACATCGGGCTCCCCATGGGGAGCCTGCTTCTCCCTCTGCCTGTGTCACTGCCTCTCTCTGTGTCTCTTAGGAATAAATAAATAAAATCTTAAAAAAAAAGTAGCGACAAAATAAAATAAAACCGCACATTAATATGAGAATGAAAATGATAACTGCTGATTTAGAGAGGAAATAGGAATTTATTATATCAGAAGGACCTAGGTTTTGAGTTTTGTACTGAAAAGGAGTATAAATTGCCCTGAACTTCCTACAACATAAAGAAAAGGGAGGTAAAATGGATAAGTGGTCACTGTCTAATGAAAAGAAGCAAATAAATTCAGTAGAGGCCAATATTTTTTGTGTGAATTTAGAGGAACCTCTATAGTATATGAAGAATTTAAACTTTTTTCTTTAAAATGGTTAAGTGTTAATATATTTGGCAAATGGCAATTAACATTACTTACATTATTGATATATGCAGTGTTTGGTTCATATGCATAAAGAACAGTATTATCATCATCATAAGCAGGTATTCGTGTTCTTATCTAAGGAAGATGTATTAACAAAAGGAAAGATGAAAGACAGAACTGAAAGAGAAACTGAGGACTTCAATTTCACTTTTAAGAAGCTTCAAAAGCCTATTGGGGATATTAAAGGACCTTCGTCCATTGTAAATACTACTACATGAGAAGGTGTACTTGAAAAATTGTCTTCTCATTACCTTAACTACACTTAAGATAAAATCTTCCATTGAGCTTATTAACCTCTTGAGTACCTCAGGGTAGAAAGACTAATCTAGTAACCTGACACCAGAACTGCTATAAAAGCAAGTTATTTCTAACCATGAACAAAGAACTGTGTGTGTGTGTGTGTGTGTGAGATAGAGAGAGAGAGAGAGAGAAAAGCAGAGAGAGAGAGAAAGAGAGAAAAGCAAGTTATTTCTAACCATGAACAGAGAACAGGGTGTGTGTGTGTGTGTGTGTGTGTGTGTGTTACAAAGCTTTTGATTTTTAAATAATCCAACAGTGCCACTCTGTGGACAAAATAGGAAACATTTAAGCACCTATTTTTCCTGATAAATTAATCTCTATCACCTTAAAACATTTTTTTTTGGAATAGGATAGGGTATAAATAAATACACAATAAATAACCTGAAATATTACATTTCATTTAATAATAGCATTCTAAGAATGAATTATAAACTATATGAATAATGTTAAAATAAAGACAGATAGAAGCTATATAGTCTTTGTTTCAAAAAACATAACCAAAATAATATGGAATGGGCTATAGATTAGTTCTTATAAAAATATACTGTATATAACCTCATGCTTTTCAAACTGCTCCCACATATTTATGTCAGAAAGAAATTCTCAGTAACATTAACTCCAAAGATGAAAAGATACTGGGGCTGATAGAAGTTATGAGAATTGCCAATAGTGTTTAGGTAGCATTAATACCCACATCCTTATTTAAGTAAAGAAATGCTTTTTCTGTTAAGCCGAATTATATACAGTTTAGTAATCTATATTTTCACTCACCTTCAGGAATCAAAAAAAATACTAGGATGTGACAGAATTGTACAATAGCACAACCATTTTGAAAGACTGGCAGATTTTCATAAATTTACATTAACTCTATGAACTAGCAATTCAACTCCTGAGAGAAATGCTAGTATCTGTTCACAAAAAAACCTATATATGAATGTTTGTTGAAGCTTTATAGATCACTGTCAAAACTTATGAACTTGTTATTTCTGCATTTCATTGAATTAAATTTAGAAAAGAAACACAGCACAATGAAAAGAACAAAGACAGATTTTTCAATCTGAAATACAAACCACATCAGCTTCACTGGAGCCGCTAGACATCTTTTTTGTGCAACAGCAGCACTCCACTTCCTCTGAGTTGGGCCTATTTATATTTAAGCTTGCTGGAGGACTTATTTGTGAAACTGCCTGGTCACCCAGGGCAGGTAAACCACCTACTCCTGAAAAGCAACACATAAAAAAGTTACTTCACATATTACCATAATAAACTTAATAGGAATATGTTCTCCAAATGCCAACTCAAAGTGAATTGGAGTACTGGCTGAATTTTAGAGAATGACAAAACAATAATACTTCCATTAGTGATTTAGAATAAACCTTTATTCAGGGATGCCTCGGTGGTTCAGTCAGTTGAGCATCTGACTTGGTTTCAGCTCAGGTCACCATCTCAGGGTCATGGGATCAAGCCCTATGTCTTCTTGGGTTTATCTCCCTCTGCCCCTCCCCTGCTCATGCTATTTGTCTCTCTCTCTCTTTCAGATAAATATTTTTTAAAAAAGATTCTTTCTCCCTCTCCTTCTGCCTCTTCCCAATTACATGCTCTCTCTACTTCCAAACAAAAACAAAAACAAAGAACACCCCCCCCCAAAAAAAAACCCTTCCACTTTGAGGTGTAGCTTTAAACTGGTTGTTTTATTCTGGTTATAAGACTAATAATAATTAAACTGTTGTGTTTTATACAAAGGAAGCCTACACAGCAATGAGAATGAACCAACTATTGCTACGCACGAGAATGAATCTCACAACCATAAAGAAGTGAGTAAAAGACACAAAAGAGAGAACACAGTGTGCAAGTCAGTTGATCCAAAGCTCAAAACAGGCTAAAGTAATCAATGATGGGAGAAGTCTTTCCAAACCAATACCTTTAGAAATACTATAGTCACTTTAACAATGTCCTCATTTCCTATCTTGCTGATAGGCCATCATTTATGTAAGCAGTCCCCAATTTACAGATCTGACAAAGAACACTGCAGAGTAGTCTTGTACCTCTACTTGAACTCTTCAGGAATGAGAATACTGAACTCAAATTTCCCAACTCTAATAGTATTTCCTATAATCTCATCGTACTTCCAACAATTTTTAAGTTTTATATATGTAATTTTTCATCAAATATGTTTCACTATAGAAAATTTAGAATATACCACAGGGTACAGATATATTAATACCTGTAAAATACAGATTTTACAGCCGACTCTGTGCCGGGCAATGATCTAAGCACTTGATGTGTGTTACCTCATTAAATATTCCTGATAATAACCCTATGTGGCATGCTCTATTGTTACCCCCATTTTTCTTAAGAGAAAGTTGAGGCTAAGTGAGTTTAAATAATTTATGCGGGACTCATAGCTAGTAAGTGGTGCAGTCTGGCTCCAGAGTCTATGGGCTTGACTTATTCATTATTAAAATCACCTGGAATCCCTTCTCTGACAACAAAATAAAACCCAAACTCCTACTATGGCTTACAAGGTCCTCACACAGTCAGGAGCCTCCACATCCCTCAAGTGAGATCACCTCTTACCACTTGTCCCCTTGCTCTAAACCTAAAATATTTACTATCGGCCTTTTATAGACAACTTACACCACCACCGTTTTAGACTCTTAAAATCAGACAATTCCCTACTGGATTAATGACACTGCAACTAAAACTTGGCTGTAGTTAGACATAGATGCAACATTCATTGAGTCCACCACTAGAATCCAGACATTTCTACCTCTGTGGCACATTTACAAATCACCAATCTTGCACTCTTTGAACCTCTCACTCTCATGACCTCTACCCACAATACCCTGCTGGTTCTCATCTAGAAGAACCTATTCAACTTCAAAGCTCAACTCAAGTTCTATCTCCACAAAGGAAAGGTGCTAAGTCATCCCATCTGGAAGTGGACACTGCTTTCCTCAAAGTACCAGAAAGCTCACACAATAATGCTTTTGAGGTAACTGTTACACAAAGGGAAACACCAAATAGCATAAAGACCTCAGGCTTGGGTCAGAATACCTGGGTTTTAGGTCCTAGCTCCTCCACTTACTGGCTGTTTGACTGCTCTGTGCTTTTTTTTTTTTTTTTAATCTGTAATACGGGGATAATAGTACAGACCTCACATGAAGTTATGAGGATTACATTAATTAATACAGTGTCAAGTGCTTAAAAGCATGGCTGGCATAGCAAAGGCACCCACTGTTCACTACCATTATTTTATCATTTGGGTATTCATAACATCCTCCCAACAGAACTATTTGTCATGGAGCACATGGACAATAAATATTCAGGGTCATAATGTAATTTTCATTCACACTGCCCCTGTACGCTGTAGCTATAACAACTATTTTTTTTTCCAAGATTTTATTTATTCATTTGAGAAAGAGAGGGAGAAGCAGATTCCCCTCTGAGCAGGGAGCCAGACCTGGGGCTTGATCCCAGGACCTGAGCAAGCCTAAGGCAGATGCCCCTCAACCATTTTTTTTGTAAACAAATTTTATTTTATTATTACTTTTTAAATATTTTATTTATTCATGAGACACACAGAGAGCGGCAGATATATAGAGGGAGAACCAGGCTCCTCGCAGGGAGCCATATGTGGGACTCAATCCCAGGACCCCAGGATCACAACCTGAGCCAAAGGCACTCAACCACCCAGGTGCCCCCTGTAAACAAATTTTAAATACCAGGACATAATGCAAAGAACTGGGCTTTAAAAAATACTTGGATCCAAATTCAAACTGCAAAATTTGCTATTTTGCTCCAAGCAAACCTTTCTGTGCCTCAATTTCTTAACTCATTAAGTTAGAATAATATCTACTTCACAGGAATATGTAAAACTGAATGACACAGTTAAGCACAGAGTATCATGTCTGGTTCACAGCAGGCACAGCATCAATTTTAGTTCCTTTCCATTCTTTACATAAGATAGTTTCTGCAAAGCTTTCTTAGAGCCCAATCATGCCTGGATTATGCAAAACTAATTAATATAATTCATTAAACTCAAAATCTTGCAAAACGAGTTTACTTAAAATGAAGCTCATTTATATTTTATGATAGAAAACCTAAACTCTCGATAACGAACGTAAGAACAAGAAACCATCTAGTTTTTAAAAAGACGTTTTTTAGACATTAAAGGCATTTCAAAGGCATTTTTCAAAAGTCATTTGAATATTCTGCTTCCAAAGTTGCGAAGAATTCACTTGCCATCAATTGATCGAAAATATGAAGGATGAAAACAGCGTTTTTCACCAGAAAACCACTGCAAAATATACACAGCAAAAACAGGGCAAACTACAACACCCAATTAAAAAAATAAATCCTGTGTCAATACACTGGAACAATCATTTTCTAAAAATCCTGTCCAAACTCTCAAAACGAGCCTTTCCTGTGTCCATATCAAACTTAAGCGACCCCAAAGTTGCCAGACGTAAGATAAAGCTGCACAGACTGTATCCCAATGCCCGGCACTGAATTGAACCCATGCCCTGTTTTTATAAAACACCGTGCAAAAAGCTGCTTATAATATCACGATTTGTTGACATTAAGTAGTTTAAAACCCTAAAACAGTCCGAATTTGGGGAGGGCCAGGTAGAGGAAGGAAGCGATCTTTAACCAAGTTACCAAACGATCGTGCTCAACGCACGTCTTTATTTTCTTTCGCCTCGTTTACGTATTTACAATAAACCAGTAAGAATGAACAGTCACTGATCAAACGAGGTTACCAACAAAGCCTCAAAAATCAACGTTTCAATCTCAAAAACATGTTTCACCGAATCAGCTCTCTAGTTCACCAATTCTTTTTTTTTAAGATTTATTTATTCGTGACGGGCCGAGACCCAGGCAGCGGGAGAAGCGGGCTCGCTGCAGGGAGCCCGACGCGGGACTCCATCCCGGAACCCCGGGATCACGCCCTGAGCCGAACCCCCGAGCCACCGAGCCACCGAGCCACCGAGGCGTTCCAGTTCGTTAAATTCTTTCAACTCAAAATTCTATATAAAGTTTGTCTGGGTAGTTTCTCGCCCCACCCCACCCCCCGCCTCCGCTGAGGAAAAGAAGGGACGAGAGAGGATCTACTTGTCTCAGAAAGTCAGCACAGTACTCAAAAAATGGCCAAAGCTCCTAGGCGCCGGCTTCCCGGGACAGGCGGCGGAAACCACCCTGAATCACCCCTCAGAGCGCTACCGAAATTAAAGCGTAGACTCACGCTTTCCGAAGAGCGAGTCCTTTCACTTCGCTTGAGGCAAGTCCGGTCCCGCCCCGCCCCGCTCCCCCGCCGCCCCGCCCCCACCCGGCCCGCTCCCCACTCCGCCCCGCCCCCCACTCCGCCCCGGAGCTCCCCAACCGTTAAGCCAAATCGTATTTCAACGGATTTTCGCGCACACCGAGACAAGAAAGTTCAAGGGCAGGGGCAGTGCCGCTAACAGACCTGTTCCTGCATCATGGCCTGACACACCAGCCTCCGGAGAGGACGCAACACCAGTAGACGAATCCAGCCTTCTGGAGCGACAACGGCCAAAAACCGTTACCTCTACCACAGATTCAAAAGATATCCTCCTACCGGAAGTCGGGTTCTGTCACGCGATGCCTCCACCTCGAAGACACCGGAAGTTCCGGAACTATCGCGCGCACCAGGGAGCACGCGGCACTCGGGTTCCAATACGTGCGGCTCTTAACCAATCCCGCGGGCGCCTGCGCAATGGTTGGGGAGTGGGACGTTGCTAGGGAGATAGCCGAGGGGAGGGGCTTTGCTTCCTACCCCGCGACCGGCAGTGCCCACCTCCGAGCGTCGGTAGCTGGGCGTTTGAGTTCTGACTTCCGTTCGCAAAAGCCGGTGGGATTGAGACCCGGCACTAGACCATGTGCGCGAGCTTCCAATGCTGAGAGGCGCTTCTGCGGCTGCGCGGGGACGCCAGCGCATGCGCGCGCGTGATTCTTCCGGCACTGAAGACGCTTTGTGGAGAAAGCCGAGTGAGGCTGGTGGGCACGTGGCCTCGCTACTGTCATTGGTTGGTTTATTTGAAAAAAAATTTTTTAAATGTAATTTTGTCCCTACCCTTCCCGCCACAGATGTCAACTCTTGGCTCTATCCTAGGTGTTCACGTCATTGCTGGAATTTGAAGGAGCAAAGGGGACGGGGCCTTAGTTGTGGAGGTTTGGTACAAGCGGGAAAAGTTATTTTATTTTTTTAAAGATTTTATTGACCTATTCATAAGAGACACACACACACACAGAGGCAGAGACACAGGCAGAGTTAGAAGCAGGCTCCATGCAGGGAGCCGGACATGGGACTCGATCTCGGGTCTCCAGGATCACGCCCTCGGCTGAAGGCAGGTGCTAAACCGCTGGGCCACCGGGGCTGCCCCGGGGAAAGTTATTTTAAAAAGTTGTTACCTCATGGAGAGGTAACACAGACCCGAGAGCCAGATTTACTATTCTTAACCCCAGCCCCAACAGTTAGCCGCTCCTTGGCTTTGGACAAGTCAGGTAATGGCTCTGTGCTTACCTTTCCCCATCTGTAAAATGGGCACAATGTGAGGAGTCCACGAGTTTGAGTAAGCAAAGCACTTAGAACACGATCTGGCACATAAATTTACTATGTAAAAAAGGGTACCTGACATTTTTCAGTGCGAGGCTGCCCATCTTCAGAAGGAGGCACAGTCTGAGTATCAGAAGCAAAGCAGGTGAATATTTTAAAATAAAGCAATAAATCTTTTCTTGGCTCACAGAGGAGCTAAGAGGAAAGTATAGTAGAAACTGGAAATTTATTCTTTCTCCTCTCAAATACAAAACGAGATTAGAGAGGCACCCGGCTGGCTCAGTCAGTAGAGCATGTGTGATCTCCCGGTTGTGAGCTCGAGCCCCACGATGGGTGTAGACATTACTTTTTTAAAAATGAAAAAAAAAAAAAAAACTCCCACAAAACCCAAAATGAGATTAAAGCCCATTATACACTATTATTATTTTTGCTTATACTTTTGTTATAGTAGTCCCCTTCCTTTATGTCTAGGTCACTATAAAACACGTGCTGTTTGTGAAACCCCAAGAACGCAATTACATAATTTAAGAAAAACCAGTTGTTTAATTGCAGTCACGTTTATTTGCAGTTTCTATACACACTTTCTAGGTAATCAAACTTTTCTGGTACATTTTTTGAGAGGGGTTCACAATGAAACTGTCACCATTTTTACTAAAAATAAATACAAGACTTAAAGTGTTGCACAGCTCTAAAATATACAAAGGCTTGAATTGAATGTAAACGTTGAAAACATCTTACAAAAGAAACCATTTCTGCAACAATTTAAAAAGTCCATATTTACAAATATTACAAAAATACAAAATGGATGCAAGTCCATAAACCATTGTCTTTTTGGCCAGCATGAACTGGTTCTAGTACCAAAATAGTTACACTGTAACCTTCTTTATAGTTTTAAATCTTTGTCCTGATCTAGTTCTCTAAATCTGCCATCACTGCAGCAAATGTACTCACTCACTGACCTTTGGCAAGAGCAAACTGTGTTTTGTTTGCTACAACTAGTCCATGTCCTCTACTTAGCCAAAAACAAAACAAAACAAAACCCACCAAAAAATAAGGAAAAAAATTTCCCCCACAAAACATAGATATGTTATATAAACATAAAAGAACAAAAAATTAGCATCAGTGCAAACAACAGAAGAAAAGTTTGGATTGATGTTTTTCACAATACCTAATGTGTGTACCCTGCTTCAAAACGGCAGTGATGTTGAAGACAGCCCTCTAATTCTTGGTTTTATATGCTATGTAATAAAGCCATGTAGAATATTCCAAATTACTAAGGAATTCCTTACTTTTTTTTTTTTACTCAGTTTGTTACTCAATACTCTTTCCACAGTGAATTTAAAATCCATCATTATTTGGGTTATTTTTTTTAAATCTATGAAGTATAAAATAGAGAAACTCTGCTATAGATTTTTAGAGTAAACAAAATAAGTAAAACTATATTATAAGGGTTAGTTCTGTGATCATTACATATAGAAGGAATTTTATTGCCTCACAATTCAAGTCAGTATGTATTTTAAAAAATATATGGTACCGTTACTTAAATTGATGTCAATAATAAAAAGGTGACATATTTATTAAAGCCAATTCATGTGTTTCCTAGTCAAGATTTAGAATCACTTTTAAAGCCCACATACCTTTCTTTACGCTTAAAAAACCCCTAACTACACAAAAGCCATACTGCAAACGAACTGCTTTTATGAAAATTACAAAAGATCACCTATTGTGACTGGAAATGACGGTTTCTTATCACATTTGTCTAAAAACTTTATTTTTAAAATTTTGCCAAGTGTACTTTCCAAAGCATGAGAAAAAGTTATTCATGTTCCCATGTGGTGTCAAACCATGCTGGTTTTTTTGACTAATGGGTTCCAATGAGAAATGATGATCCATTTTTTTCAAACCCCCAAACATTTTTCTTTTAATAAAAAGTATAACACTTTGTAAATGTTCAAATGTACCCTTTACCCGGTAGCTTATCTATCCCAGCACAAGCACCCACACACCCACATCCACACACGCACACGTTCTCCCTCCTCTACCCCGCCACCCCCAGCACCCATTTTACATACAAGGATGACAAGAAATTAAGAAATACAATTCGATAGTGAAAACAAATAGAAGAAGCCAGACTTTTTTTTTCTTTACAAACAAAAAACCAACAGCAATCAGATTCTCTAATTCTCAATCTATAACATCTTAGAAAGTGTTTCTATTGAAAGACAGCATCCTCTTAGACCAGGCTTTCTCCTTCATGTTGTATGATTGAAACCAAAGCCACAAACCCCCTTTCACACATCCTACTTTCCCAAATACCACTTGCATAAACTTAAAGCCAGCTGCTTATCAATTTCTTGGTAACTCTGGTCTGTTCTATCATTCTAATCACATTCTATTCTTTTATAGGCCATATCCCTTCTTAGTTCTCTCTACTTTCTACCTTGTTCCATTCAAAACATATTCTAAGTACATAGCTGCTTATATTTCTGACATATCATTTCAAACATTAGTATCAGTTCATGTTAAAATCAGAGGTGTAAGAACCATTTGCAGATTTCAACTTGTAACTACTTTTTTTTTCAGTTTTAAGACAAGAAAATTCAAGTAATTTCAAGTAATTCAGCTTGTTTCCCTGCCTTCATTTTATCAGAGCACTTGCCCTGACATTTCCTTTCCCACCCACCACCCTCCCCTTTTGCCATCAAGCAGATATAGTAAAATCAGACAAAAACTCATTTGTATGTAGCATTGTGAACCAGAGCTGTTCCCCATTCCCAGTTTAACAGTGAATATAAATAATGCATATACACATACCTATTTCCCAACTATATTGTTCACAGTGTCATTTCTGTTACTTTTTAGGTAGCATGAATCTCATCAGCACAGAGAGAAAGCTTCACTGAAAACTCATTGCAGGTACTTACTGATAAATCAATAGCTCTGTGGCATGCTTATATTTTATTTTTGTTAGTTAAAGAACCTGGAGCTAATTGCTAAACTGTTTAAGGAGTGGATAGTCATTAGATTATGACTATTTATGTCCCCAGTAGCCTAATATAAAACATAACCTAAAATTAACTATTGTTTTCCCTATTCATTCTCTTTAAAGCAATCCATTGAAAAATTAAGTCTAAATGACACTGTCAAATCTGTTCTCCAGGGCTTTGTGTTGAGAATGATGATTTTTCTGATTAAAAAAATCAAAAGCATGCTTTTCATTCTGTCCAAATTACCACATGGCAAATCATAGCCATGTGTTACTATTCACTTGTTTGGTACTGCAAATTGTCACAAAAATGGTTAGGTCTGAATTCGTTATTTTAAATTAATCACATTTCAGTATATGACCTCGAGATTTTCTTTATTTCACCGGTTTAAAATTCATAATTGAGGTTTATCACTCAGAAAATCATATTGGTGGACATTTAAATATGGTATTTTATATGAAAATGGTATTCACAGAATACAATTATTACACTTTATTTGTTGTGTTCTATAAACAGTTGGTGTGTGGTAGATAATTGGCCACATGTCCACTCGTCATTGATAAATCTATTTACACATTTTTATCAAAAATATGGTATTTACATGTGTGTAGTTCTTTCTTCTGAATTTTGTTTTAGTTCGTTTTAATGTAAAAAAATACCAAACCTCCAGAGTAATTTCATCTTCTTAAGAATTATGACAGTGAGGGCTTTGTTTTCTGAATAGGCAGCTCTGGGAAAACTTTTTCTAGGTTTCATGAAAAGCAGACATTTTCAAATTCTATATTATCAAAAGGAATGAGATTGTGTAAATCAAACTAAGCTAAAGAAAAATATGAAAGACAGTGCAGCTACTTAAAAACATGGAAAACAATCAAGAAATACCATCTTCCATTTCCCCAGCAAATATTTAGGAATTTGTTGGTAAGCAGTGATGGTACCCCATGGTGTGCTGACTTCTCCCCAGTCCTCTGTTCTGTTCCTACATCCTCATATGACTAAGGGTTCTGGCCTCTGACAGCCAGCTTGGCCCTGGACCACCTATGTTGAGCTCTGGGAGGATCGGTCATCATGTGGGCTTCCATCAGAATTTTCTGTCTCACCCTCAGAGATGGCCTGCATGGGTGCATTGTACAGCCTGCAGCGGACGCTGTAGCGGCTGCTGCTGGCCGCAGGGGGAGCTCGGGAGCGTCCCACCCTTGCTGCTGCTGAGGTGGCAAAGTTCTTTGAGGAAAACCCTTCTGCATTAACTCTTGGGGAGCATGGAGAGAGTGGGGACAAAGCCTCGGCCCCAGGTGCCCCCTGATGGGCCTCCTGGGTGCTTTGTGGGGATTCAGCTGTGAGCTCTCCAGGAGGTTTGGGCAGGATGGGACTTTTCAGGATCTCAGTAGCAGACATGCGGTAACTAGAATCTGAGCGACTTCCTTTCTTGAGGAGTAACAGCTTAAACTCTTCATTCGATGTGTTGGACTTTTTGGCATTTCGGTAGATGAGGCCAGGAGACCTCTGGCTGTTTGGGCTGGTCACGCTGCTGTTGGGCAAAGTGACAGAGCCAGCGTTGCTGCTGCTACTGCTGCCAAGAGAAGCTCTTGATTTGCTTCGAGCAGACATATCCCCAGAATCTTTTCTTCCAAGTACTTTCCTCTTCGACCTTTAAAGAAAAGGAAAAATCTCGGTCCACATACATTTTTACGAAACTAAAAGTATTAAGTCACATTCATGCACATGCACACGATGAGGAGTGAGATACTTTCCTATCCCTTATAGCACTCATAGCCTGAGGAAAATTCTCCAATAACCAGTGGATATAAATTAGGTTCTATAAATGACCATTTCACATAGTGACTAATGTGAAGGCTAGAGGTTCTAGAAGAAGACTTATTGGGATGTTTTACAAGAGTATAAGAAAATATTGCTGTCTGATTTCCAGTTAGAGTATAGGCAGTGATGGAGTGTGGCTTTCTCTTATTAAATCTGTCTCTGCATTACAGATAAAATGCTCTGATGTCTGAGGTTGACTTCCAGTGAGTACCAGAAGAGCAAAGATGATAGAAGTGTGGATGGGACAGGATTAGCCATAGGTTGCTGGTGGACAGGCTCAAGTGATGGATATGTGTGTGTGTCAGGGGAAGGTACATTATTGCTTTTCTGTCTACTTTTTAAATTTCTCCATATAAAAAATTTCTTACATGACTTTTTAAATACATCAGTCCATTTTTGGCTGTAAAGACAATTTTCCGTAGCTGCTTAGTAACGTCAGCAGTGTATAAGTAAGCCAACTTTCTGTGAGAAGCTAAAAACCTAGGCTACCTCTGGAGCTCTTAAAGCTCTATGCACTGCAAACTCAAGAAAACAAGGTTAAAAAAAAATAAAATCAGGTGTCATCCACAAAAAAAGAAAGAAAACAAGGTCATTCTTGTCACTGTGTAGCACATAAATAAATCCTACACAAATGCAAATCTAAGATTACCAAGTTAGGTAAATCTACCAAACATAGGCATCCGTCATCATATTATTTCTTTTGATAAGTAAATAGGTGTGAATGTAATGAATCTTTAGCATGATTCAGTACATTGATAAATATTGGCAATGTGCTCTTTTACCAACCTAAAAATCCATAGGGTAGAGAAAATGTCAGCTTTGCAGTTGGAGAGCAGCCTCATTTTGATTCACTGAAACCTTTGTGGTTGTTATCTTGCATATGCCAGTGTCTGGCACTCCAATACGGTAAGAATTTCAAACTAACATTTGCTTTTAGCATCTATCATATTCTAGACACTAAAATGTTATTTTTGCATCAAAATTGAATATGTGAGCTATAGGTATCTTCACTAACAGTCAGGGAATAGGTGGAGAAGTTTTAACTGACAAGACTGGATAAGAAGTGGCAGCACTGAGATTCAATTCCAGATGTTTCTGACTCCACTACTTATGTTCTGTTCACTATTCCAGATACTAACATTTGGTCCTTTGGGGTAAGAAGTTGGCTTTTTAATATATATAGCATTTTAGTGACTTGTTGTAAGATAAAGTGGGGTAAGGGAAATATAATCAGATCTTAGACTACACATGGAGCAAAGAAAAAATAGACTAATGATTCTTTACTTTCCGAGTGGTAAGGTGTGCCTGCTAAGGTATATACACACAGAAAGTGGTTCTGATGGACTCCTTTTAAAAAAGCTGTTGAATAGCTGTGCTCCTTCTTTATGAGAAAACTACATCAACAGAAAATGCAAGTTCTCTTTATTTTATTTTATTTTTTTGCAAGTTCTCTTTGAAGGTAGAATTCCAGGGTCACCTGGGTGGCTCAGTAGGTTAAGTATCTGCCTTCATGACCCCGGGGTCCTAGAATTGAGCCCTGTATCAGGCTCCCTGCTCAGCAGGGAGTCTGCTTCTTCCTCTCCCTCTGCCCCTCCCCCATCTCATGCTCTCTCTCTTTCTCTCTTTTTCTCTCAAATAAATAACTAAATAAATGGTTTTTAAAAAGTAGAATTTCCAGGAAAAATGACAAGCTTCTTGCAAAAAACTTGCTTCAAGAAGTGCGACTTCATAAGGTAGAAAAGGCAGTTTCCAAGTTGTGTCCTTTGGGTGTCCCATGTAGGTCACCAAGGCCTAGTGGAAGAAGGTAGTCGTGGTTGTGATAGGAGCAGGCACAGTGGGATTGGATAGCTCAGTCTAATATGGGTTTGGTTGCCAAGTACGAGTTCCTGCTCTGTTCATCAGTCACAAATTGTAAGGAGTATATATTCTTGCAAACATGGCCCTTGATCACAGGGCACAGAGGGCAGGTGAGAGAATGTGAATGGGCAGCCTGGACATAACAATGTCCTAGAAAAACAGCCCAGGGGACATCTTCTGTTTGTGGGATTTGGAACATTAATTTTAGAGCAGGGCCAATGTTATTGAAGAAGTTTAAGTTTTTGGGGAGCCTGGGTGCTTCAGTCAGTTAAGCATCCTCCTTTGGCTCAGGTCATGATCCTGGGGTCCTGGGATGGAGCCCCGCATTGGGCTCCCTGCTCAGCAGGGAGCCTGCTTCTCCCTCTCCTTCTGCTGCTCCACTTGCTTGTGCTTCTCTCTCTCTCTCTCTCTCTCTCTCTCTCTCTCTAATAAATAAAATCTTTTAAAAAAGAAGTTTAAGTTTTAGGAAGAGAAAAGTAAAAGGATCAGTGATTAGTTATGAGCTATGATATGCGCAGGTTTATACACTGTCTTGTCTCAAACTTGGGCTCTGACTGTTTAGTGAATCAGCTTGCATCTCTGCTAGTGTAGGATTATAGCTATGAGCATTTTTTTTTGGTTCAAGAAATTATTTCAGTCACAGATTATAGCAGAGTTTGAGCTTTTATTCTAACTTACTTGACCACATATTGTTTTCAAATGAAAACTTGTTCCAGGATGTCTTTCCTATGGGAAAAAACCTCTCCATTCAGTTCTTAAGGAAGTCTTTCAAGTGAGGTTGAGCTACATATAAAGGCTCAAGTTCCCCAAAAGAAATATAAGACTATCAGTTTAATGTGGAAAACTAATCTTTCTTTGCTTTCTTGCTGAATGTATCACAAATACACAGGCTTTCCCATGTTTGCATTTGATGAGATGTACTGAAAGAAGCAAAGTTTTTGGTATTAATTGCCTCACCTGTGAATGACTGCAAACAAATCTTCAGTTGTACGAGGTTTGTTTGGAGACACAAACACACCTTCTGCTTCAGCCTGAGAGTCTTCACTAAGTGGCGAAATCATAGAGTCATCACTCGGTGACGATTCTTAAATGAAGAACAAAAGCATCTTTAGGAAGAAGTTACCAAGCATGCTGCTGTGTTTCCCTGGCTTAAGGAATCAACAAACAACAGTTACCTTACTGCTGTTTTCAAAAAGAGAGATTATCTGTCGCAGCTCAGTCTCTCACTAACAAAAACTCTTCTCTCAATTGTTTTAATAAAAAAAGTGGAGGGAGGGATGCCTGGGTAGCTCAGCAGTTGAGCACCTGCCTTCAGCTCGGGGCGTGATCCTGGAGTCCCGGGATGAGTCCCACATCGGGCTCCCTGCGTGGAGCCTGCTTCTCCCTCTGCCTGTGTATCTGCAGCTCTCTCTCTCTCTCTCTCATAAATAAATAAAAATCTTAAAAAAAAGTGGAGGGAAACCAACACCCAGGGCTGTACTGTATTAGAGGGAACACAGGAAAGAAAAAAAAATAAAAAACATAATGACGTGCCAGGAGACACACTTCCATGGTGACAAAGGCATCAACAACTGACCTTTCAGTGAAACCTCGTCCACACTTCCTTGGGTCTCCTCTGCTCCGCTGTTATCAGAGGCACTTTGGGCTGAAATACCTGAAGCGATATTTTCTTGCTCGGAACATTTTTCAGGGCATGAATTTGCACTTGATAGCTCTGCTTCATAGCTGATATTCCCAGGCACTTTGTCATGGTGGCGGCTCATCCCAAGTTGATGCTTAAGTTGACTGCTTATGTCTGTGGGTCTGGTTGGCGAGTTTGACTGAGCTGTGAGCACATCCACAGACTCAGGGTGTGCGGCTCCCTCCCAATCTGCAGAGGATGGCTTCTGCAGTTGTGCAACGGCTCCATCTGGACCACCTCCATATTGTAATACTTTACCATCCAAATCATTTGGGTGGGCAACAGAGACCATCTGAAATCCTTCTGTGGGAAAGTCACAATTTTTACTTGGTGTGTTTTCTGGAATAGGCTCACTTTCCATTTGTATTTGGTCTTTTGTCACACTTGAATCTAGAAGATTGCTACCAGCTGAGGTTGTTGCTGTTTCTGGGTCACAATGATTCTTTACATCAAAAGTACGTTTTTTCTCTAACTGTAGTTTATCTGGTCCCATCTCAACTGCAGAGGAGTCTAAAAAGGACAGTATGGTGTCTTCAGTGGAATACTGACGTGATACTGATTTCTTAGCCATGTGTGGCTTAATCTTACCTGGAGACAGGGCAGCCATTGTGAGAGTGTTGTCCTCCAAGTAGGGGAGATCTGTATTGTTGCCCTCTTTTGGCTTAACTTCTTCAGATTTACTGATGGACCTCAGGTTAACAGATTTCAGGACCGTTGGTGTGATTGCAAGGGATGGTGGAGGATTTGACCGCAGTGTTTCTCCTACTGGGTTCTGTTTACTATGAGTAAAAACATGCAATGGGTGACGGTGATGGAATGGTTTATTCAAGACACTATGAAGAGCACTTAGGTCAAGATGGGTAGGAGGTATAATTGGAAGTTCAAGGTCTTTACTCAGTGATAGAGCTCCATCTTTTAAAGAGGGCTGCTGTAGTGAGGATTTTCTTTCTGGAACTTTCGGTTTTCTTTTGCTACCTCCAGGAGACAGTGGGCCAGAAAAGAAAGCTGTAGGGAAAGAGGAGGTCGGTGTTTCAGACTGGCTCGAGTAGCCACTTGATGGAGATGCCAAGCCTGCCAGCTTTTCTGGTGAAGCCAGTTTAAACTCATTGTCAACAGAAGGAAGGGATGGGGTGGTGGCTCTTGATTCTGACTGGGATGTTTGGGATTCAGAGCTCTCTGGAGACTTGATGCATTCAATAACTGTGGTACCCGTAGCAGTGCTTGAATTGGATAAAGATCTGTAAGGATCATTTGTTTTCAAGTCATTTAGAAGCCAGAGATCTGCATAGTGAGTCGATTCAGCACCTTCATCTTTGAATGGCGGAATATCTGAAGTGTCTAACTGAGGTTCCTTGATACCATGTTCACTCTGGTTCATCCAAGAAGACTCTTGCTTGATGGCAAGGTTGGCATTTTCCATTAGAGAAGGCGTGTTGGAGAAATCAAGAGGCAGCTTCATTTCCCTGGAACTGTGAGGCAGGAGCTGGCCACTGCTTATCTTTGGTTCTTTCTTCTCAGAAATGTCTGCATTTCCATCGGACTTCCTCAAAGATGAGCTACGTTTAGGTGGGGTCGGCTTTGCCTTTGGTTTCCTGAAAGAGATGCTTGGTCTCCCCTGCCTCCTGTGGTCTAAGTAGTCCTGCCAGGTACAGTCCGGAAGAGTCGGAGGAACCCCAATGCCCTGGCTATTCTCTGGGCCCAGGGCTGCATAGTGACACACATAGCTCTTATTACCTTTAAGACCACAGTCAAAGTGCATGGAAGTGTAGTATCCTTCTGTGTCCACTGAAAAGTGAGAGCTAGTGTCTGCTTTGTCTGATGGAGACTTTTCCAGAAAGCTGTCGTAAGTGGCCATGCTTGTGAAGCTCGGGCAGCCCAGGCTGTCTGCCTTAGGGCGCTCAGGACTAAAATCCTGGCGGCAGGAGGCATCGTGATGGTGGTGTAGGTAATTCCACTCACTGTCACTGGTGTTGCTATTGTTGGGGTCATCCAGCAGATCCGCCACAGTGGAGGTAAAAGAGTTTGCCCGGTGGCCTCTCACTTTATCCAAGTGGTCATTGTACTGCTCTGTCACGAAGACATTGGCATCCTCATTAGCATGAGGGGCTGTGTTTAGTGACAACTCTGAGTCACAGTGTGAAGAGCCAGTGAGGGGAGGAGAAGCTGCAGGAGGGATTGTCTCTGAGGTCTGTGAGGGGCATGTGGAGCTGCTCCCACTCCAGTTGCCACTGGATGACTGATGGTCATCTTTCTGGTCCATGTGGCTGCTGAGGAGGACACCTGCCGTGGAGATGCAGTGGATGGGGCTCCCAAAGGTGTCTGAGTTGGAGGAGATGTCACAACTGCCAGAGTCAGCAGCCATTCGGGACAGACGTGACCTCCCTCTCTCATTTAACTTGTGCTGGGGGCTGTGAAGATGTTGAGAACAAGCCAGACCCAAAGCAGGCTGGTGTTCCTGTGCACTTGGGCTGCTGGGGGCCTCACTGCAATCATTAGGGGTTCTTTCTTGGTCGCCCATGAAAGGCTCCCCCTCTTCATATGCTGCGGGTTTAGCACCAACTTTGGGCTCAGCATCCCCACTTCTGTTGCCCTCCCGGGGAAGGCTCCGAGATCTTGTACGGCTGCTCACTGCAGTTGTAAACATGGTGTCACCTTTGTCAGCCAATGCAGAGATGTTGCCAGCAGAATGAGAAAGGGAAGCTGCTATGCTTTGACCCCTTTGAGCTCTGATTCTCCTTCTGGATGGAGCAGCAATCAGGATATCTTCGGTTTGGCACTCTGAGTCCCTGGTTCCAGACCTCCTATTGACAGTGTTGGAAGGGTCTGGATTTGTGTGCACAATCACATTCCTTTCCCTGGCCACAGGGGATTCATCAGAATCTAGGGCACATGGAAAGCATAGTGAGATATTTTATACATCAGCAGACTAACAGACATTCTAAGAGATGTCCACAAATCTGGGTGCTGGCATGTTGGATCTTTCTCTTTGAGAAAAAAAATCAGCATATAAAATTAGGAGAAAGTTAAAATGCTCTGGGGAATCTATCCCTTTGCCTGTCTGTCGCTCTCTGTATCTACATACAGACAGACACACACACACATACATGCTAGAGTGTGTGTGTGTCTGTGTGTGTGTACTAAGAGAAAATGTTTTTAGGTCTTTTGCGAATTCTCTCTCTTCACTATCAAATTACTTTGCCCCAATAAGTGACTACTATTTTTTCAACTAAAGTCCATTTTGTCTTTCTGACCACTATTTTTTTCATTTTGTAATACATGCCCAGCAAAATAAAACTCTTACAATTCATTATAGGTAGTAAAAGAGATGCTACAATAATAATGATGATAATAATAATAAAACATAGGAAGAGATCCTAAACACATGGAACAGAAAAAAAAAGGAAAAAAGTCATAAAGAGTGACATGTTATCAGTATTCAATATTTAATTGAATATGCTTGAAATTTACCTTTTTAAAATAACTAATGCCATAAAAGTATATCTCTCTTCAAATAAACATATAATTTTCTAAAAGTAATCTTTCATTGATTCTTGTTACTTTTTATTCATTATTTCCATCTTAATAAAACTTAAAAAAAACCTACCAAAATAGTACATTTCAGCCATAAGACCTGAACATGAATACCTAAATCCGTAAGGTTAAATCTTCACAGTCAAGAACAGAAATTTCAGAAAGTCATGCCACCCGGCTTGCTGAGCACAAAACAAGTACACACTATTTCAAAACCTTTACAAGTTACAACACTATTTTTAAAGAAGCTGATTAAAAGGCCGGCTTCCATTTCATCTCCTTCTAATTGGCACCCAAAAGAATGTTAACTATAACAGTTTTATACCACACCTATTTCTTGTTGGACTCTTCTGGGGATACCCGAGATGGTTTTCCTCCTCCTCAGTTTTCGTCTCCGCTGTAGTACGGATTGTGAATGAACAAGAGAGCAGCGTATACTAGCCTCTCTGTCAAAACCAACTCCTGCAACCCACAAATAGGTCTCATTAGCCTTTAGAAATGGCAAACAAATTTTCATTTGCTTGGAACACAGTGATATTTATTGATTGGAAGTCAAGGAAGAGTTTGGATTAAGCCCGTGAATAAATATAAGAGAGCCCTTATTCAGCTGTTATTTAAATTACTCTGCAGTACATTAAGCTTTACTTCTAAATGCAGCTCTGCGCAACAGCTTGCACTGCCAAGAGTAACAAGCAAAGGAGGAAAATCAAAAGAAAGAAGAGAGAAAAATAACATCAAAGAATCACGCTCATACAGAAACAGCTCCTGAAGGACTTACAACCTTTAGTTACTACTATTTACTGGTCTATTTCTGGGCTCTCTGAAGCTGACTTTACATAGTAGATCCAGAGCCAAAAAGTTAACCTGAATTAGTTCAGCTAACATATCCTGACCCATTTTTTCATTAAAAGCATCTTTGTGAGTTTTTTTTCTCTCTGCTCACTACACCCCAACCCTACACACAACACACACACATACAAACACACATACATATACTCACACACTTCTGTGAGGAGTAAGTAGCCTAGAGATTTGTTTTTAAATCATCACATAACTTTCTACTTTTTTCTACTGACTCAGTTGGACACTTTTTGGTTTGGCACCAATGTGGTATCAATATGAAATAAAAACACAATGCAGTCCCCAGTTCTGTATTTAAGTGGATCTACTTTCTCTATCAGCTATAAATGAAGCTGGAATTCTCAGTCTTTACAATGAGTGTCTGTTTGCTTTTATAAATACAGGGACCAAACCTTGATGCTTGTTTGTTTCTCTCTCCATAATCACATTATTGATATACTACATGCAATGCAGTCTTATCAAAACTAGAGTGGTGAGGAAGGAGGTAAGGAATTCACACTCCTGTCTGGCATAGGCATGTGCCATGGATTTTTCAGAGTGGGCTTTGCCTCCGACAGTCATCATGCCAAAAGTACATTGGAATTGGGTTGCCTCATCATTTATCCTGATTGTTAAGCATAGAGCAGGATGGCGTGTTAAACCTCAGCTCAGCTATAAAATGAAGCAATTTGAGTTCTGCTTAGCATCACAGTGACAACGGTTTCTAGAACTCTGAAAAAATCTGTGAGATATCACATGATGAGTAATTACAATATTATTGGAGAATTCGTACTAATGGAATTTTCTTTTCTTAGCTCCAACCAAAAATTAAGATCTTTCATTCTACTCATAATAATTACAGAACACATGGCACACAGATACATTTTATGTTATATGGACATAATTAGCAGCTTTCTCATTAAAGCTCTTGAAATCAACATATAATCTAGGCTTTAGTCTGAGAGTTCCTGAAATAAAGCAGAAAGAAAGATCTTCCCTTTTCCTGAATCACAAGACCCATAATCAAAGAACTAAATTTGAAAACAAGATTTACTTACAGTGCTATGAAGAAAGCAGGTGCTGCTTATAATCAAATGTTCCCAGAAGGGAAAGTTAGTTTAAGAGGATGCCAAAATGGCACATTTTGACATCTACCTAACCCAGCCCATTTAGATTATGGAGATCAGATAAAGTACATATCCTTAGAATAATTTATCCTGCAAGTTGAGTAGGTCATTAGGAAACTTTCTCCTAGCTCATAACCAATGGATCAACCAGAATTCCTGTTTTTCAGGAAGGAAATAATATCTATCCCCGATATCTAGTCATCATTTGCTCCCCACTTTATGTGAGAAACATCTGAGTGGGATTAATAATAGCTACGTCCATAATGCATCTCAAGCAGCATGCAATCTTTAGTCACATGACACCGGGATAAAAGTCAGTAATATCATAGCCACTGTGAAATTTTCAATACACAATTAAGTTAAAATATAACTATCAGATATGTTTAAAGAAAGCCCAATGGATAGATCCTTTTATGTCTATCTTTGAAAGTGAGAATATTTCTTAACATTATTTCACTTACAGCTAAGATTACCAGATCCTATCCTGGGATTTACAATCGCTACAGATAAACTTCTCAAGAATAGTCTGGACAGGCTTGCATTCAACCTAGACTAATATTCAAACTCTCAATACACAAGAAAAGGAAAGCAGAGAGGAATGTTAAGGCAGGCTAGCTGGATTAATAGAGAGTTCAGCCTTCATCTTTGAATCTGTATATTTTTAGGTCAGAAATCACCAAAATCAATGCAGAAGTCTAAAGGATCTTTTAAACGAGCCTACCTTCATCCAAGGAAGACTGAAAACAGATTTTATAGTTGGTCTACAGGATCTTTACTTGCAGTTTGAGAGACCTGGGGTTTGCTGTTTTCTTTCTTGCTGTGCCATGCATCATTATCATAAGACTAATCACTGCTGCTTTCTCCATTATTTCAGTCAGCTATGACCAAAGAGCTATTTGGTGACTTTTTTCAAAAAGAAACTGTCCATCATTTACATAACAAGCGGCCCAGCAGAACATATGCAAATGGATGTTCAAAACCTGACAAAAGCATATTGAACATCTTCTGAGTTGTATTTTGATGAAAAAGGTATTGGTTGTTTACAAAGCGGTATTCTTAACTGGTACGCCCAGCAGCACAGGTTTTGAACATATTGAACACAGAATATTATGACCCGACTGCCCCTAGGAAAAGAACAGAACGGTACCAGTGACATTGATGGGAATAATGCAAGAAGAAATCACTTGGGCATCTTGTTTCATTTTCTCCTCTGGTGTTGGGAGAGGCAGTGCTTTGCTCCAGTTGGTCTGCTTGTCCAGTGTTGAAGGGATATTGTGTACTGGGTTTTTCGGCCTCTGCCCTAACATGACATCTGTATCTTCATCCTCCGGGGGATGGGACTGCAAATGAAGTACATTCAGACTTAGCCATCATGGTTTATATGGGAGTGCACATGTTAAGGAATTTCACAGTTAAGAACAGTGAGAGCATAAATAAGTTTTTAAGTCAAAGGAAATAGTTAGTAAGCACAACTAATTGAAAGTTGTAATTTCAATAGCCAAGCAACACAAAAGAAAAAAATGGACTAAGTAAACATGCTTTTCAGGTCAAGTGGAATTAAGATGAGAGACAAGGTAGCCATAAATCCCCAAACTTCAAACTGAAGGAAAATCTTAGTCTCTAATCCAGTGACAGGTAGATTCTGGATATCTATCTTGCCATATATTCCTAATGAAAGTCTAGAGAGCTCTAGATGACTAGGATCAAAGGGAGAAGATGATTTAGATGCCTATGAAGGATTCAGAAAATGTGTCAGAAAACCTGGAGTTCAAGAGACATTCCAGAACACATCATCTGAAGGACAAATTCTCTAATCTGAGAGGCTGGATTAATTTATAAGGAGTTATTTTTACTGCATGACTATGGCATTTGTGAATAACATTTAAAAAATTCAGTTTCATCAACACTGTATGTGTGCATGGAAAAGCAGCCCTCTTCTCCCATTTATTATAAGTGGAAAATACAAAAGCAGATAACGGGGAGAAAGCTTCAAGTGAGTTTCTTTTTCAAATTCGGAAGAGTTAAAGGGCCTTAGTTTCTTTCAGCTTTGTAGTGTGAAGCTTTTCTTCTAGCTGTGTTGTTAGAGGCTTTGACTTCTGTATGACATTCTGTATGAAAATTCTCCATCCAAGCCCTTGGTAGATATTAATATTGTCTACCTTTTATTTCAGGGCTAGGCTCCTAACCCAGATTATTAAAAAGGCTCCATTCCAATTTTGATTTCAGGGTTGGGTTTCTAAACCAGATTATTAAAAGACCCAGTTTTCACCACTGACCCTAGTTTTCTTTCTTTCCATAATTTGAAGGAAGGTGAGTGTTTGTATACAATAAATATTTTTTCATCTTATTCCAGTTAAATTTTAATAATATTCTGTCCTAAAGTCATGAAAAGAAAAATTTCTCATCTCCACATTTGGAAGCATCATGCCCTGCTGACTCAGGATTTCACATATTGTCAAACTGTTCTCAGGTCTCTTAAAGAGAAGATTCCAGAGCCACTTGCTTAAGTTAACCACCACCCCCCAGCATTTGCTTACCTTGTCAGAGGTATCTGCAAAGCCCCCCAACACACCCAACAGGATATGATCCCCCCCTTGAGAAAAATGTGTTCGCCATGAACATTTTAGTAAAACATTGCAACCTTCTTTCTCTCTTCGGCTTTTGTGCAGATTCCCAGCGAAGCGAATAGCTCAAATAAAGTTGGAGCACAAAAGACTTTGTTTCCTAGGTAACTTCCAAAAAGAAAAAAAAAGTTTGGTGCATGCAAAAAGAGAGACAGAAAAAGAGGGAGAAAGAGCAAGAGCCTGAAGAGAAACCCCCACCACCAGAGGCCACATTTTGTAGGCGATTCCTTCCTTGAATAACAATGGACTGGGAAACAAAGAAAGAATAGTGACCTGACTACAGGCTCTGACCAGCATTAAATAAAAGCATGTTTTATTTAATGGCGACAGGGACAACTGGCTGCCAGAGAACCCTTTTGTCCTGTTCTCTTTTTTGATTTGAGAAGCTGAACCTTTACAGTTCTGATAAATATAGGGCAAGTTGGAATTTCTTTCCTTTGAACTATAGGGTCCAAGAGTGGCATTAGGTGATGCCCATCTTGAACAGAGCCTTGATTGTAATTTACAGAGGGAAAGTAAGTGGGAAAGAAAGCCAATGACACAGCTGTCTAAATCATATTTTATTTAATTCAAGTTAGGAAAGTAACACTCTTGAAGTGGATTTAAAAGAATACCTGTTAGTTAGGAACAACAGAGTTAACCATAGTTAAAAGAGAGAAGAAAGTGTCTGGAGAGAATGGGAAAGGGCTGTGATGGAATGTCTCAGAACCAGTACCTTTCTACTCCATGGGGTCATGTGGCAACACTCAGTGGGGGAGGGCGAACGGGTGCTGTTAAACTATGAAGATGAAATGCAAAAAAAAAAAAAAAGGAAAAATTAAAAACATGCACACAACACACAGTACACCCTGGTTAAGCCAAATCTAAAATATTAATGAATGAATATACTGGGATGACTCCCTCCTTCCTTCCTTCCATATACATCCTAATTTTACGAGAAATAACATAAATAGTGGTTAAGAGCACAGACTTTGGGGCTAGACTGTCTGAGTTCAAATCCTGATTCTATCACTTATCGGCTGTGTGACCAGGGACAATTCCTCAACCTTTCTAAGCTCAGTTTCCTCATCTGTAAAATAGGGAAATAAAAGCATCCATCTACCCTCCAGGGCTGTTTTGAGGATTAAATGCGTAAGTCACCAGAATAGACTAAAAAGAATGGTGGCACTTAATAAGCTCTGCAAATTAGTGTCAGCTACTACTCCTGATACTGCTACTATTATTGCTACCCTTACTGTAGCTGTGCCATATCTGTGACATTGTCTTTGCAAATGAAAACTTTCCTTTTGATCCCAGTCCCATTTGTCAATTTGGGAAAGACTGAATTCTTCTCTCTCCTTAGAGTGAGTTTATTTTCCTGTGAACTACTTGGAAGAAAATTCGCTGGGTGTACTTTCTTCGTCCAGGCTGCTTAAATTTTGCCTCTTCCTCATATTCATAGACTGTATTTGAAGACAGGTCTGAGTTCAAGGGCGTGTGACAGGGCCCTGCAATCAGAAGGACACCATGCTTTTTTGAGTAGGAGGCCCTGCACCTTCAGTTTGCCAGTCCTGTTTGGAGAATAATCAGGTAACCCTTTTTCAGGATCTACTGAGGACGTTGACATTTTTAAACCCTACACCATGTCACCTTTGGATTCAGTTAGGCCTCTGTTATGGCACTTTCCATATGGCATTGCTTTAACATAACCTGAATTATTCCTGGATGTGTCTATTTCTCCTGTTAGGTTATGAGTTCTTAGGAGTCAGGAGCCATATTTGATTTTCTCTTCAGTCTTCCATGATGACAGCAAAATGCCTCCTCATTGTAGGAGCTCAACAAATTATTGGTGCACTTGAATGATATGAGCCTCGTGTGTTTTAATAGTGATGGGAAACCCCAAAAAAGTAAAACTGTGCTCAAGATATCAGGAGGAAGCAGACACCACAGGATTCAAGGCTACTAGCCATCTTAGTGCAAGTAAGTGAAAACAAACAGAGGAAACCACAAGCAACATTTGGTTCCATCAGAGGCTCAGCATTAATGTATTCCAGTTCTAATTATTCCTAAGCCTATGGCAGACATCTGTTTTGGAGGTGGAACACCCAGGGTCTAATTCTATTTTAAGTTTCTAAATTTTAAGTGACAGGGTTGCTCATTAATTTTTAAGCAAAGCAAATGCCATCTCCTCAGGCCCAGTTAACTTTGATCTAGATGTTATTTAGGACAAATGATTTTGTTGGGTCTGTGGCTCCCTCACTGAAAATGTTCACTTTGACAGATGTGCTGAATTTGGCCTGAGTTCAGACATTAACCTGGCTCTCTCCTAAGAATCAGTCACAGATAGTGATGTGCAGGTCTCAAGTAAGACACTGGGGTATGCAAAACAGAGAGCAAACTCATGGAAGTAGGAAAAGGGAGCTTGAAAACAAAGCCTGCATGGTACAGGAACCTATTTCCAAGAAACCACAGGCTCTGGTGTCTCATGAAAGGATTTAAAAAATTACACAACAGAGAACTGCAGGGCATAAAACATATTAATGACATTAATATTAATATATTAATTTTGGTAGTTTGTCTTTAATCTACTAAGTCAGCTCTCCTGTTGAGTATTTTTTCCAGGAGTGAGGGATGAGGAGTGGTTTTTATGTTTCATCAGTTTGGGAAACCCCTCCATGCCATTAAGTAAGCATGAGGTAACATTTGGAAATGACTGAGGATAGCAAGTAACTGTTCTGTTTTGGTCACCATCATTAAGTCAAGGTCTCTGTAGGTTATACTCCACTGAAGATTCCTTCTCAGCTAATCTGTCTCTCCACTATTTTGATAGGAGCTCCAACCTCCAGCTTGTGAGGGCTGAAACTAGGTACTCCAGAGCTTGTGTGTGGAAGGACTTTGCTCTTTGGTTCTACCACCACGACAGAAGCATTCAAGTTCCTATAGATGATCTGTTGATTTAGAGTAATTAAGCTTATAATATTGAAATGGACTTTGGTTTTATTTTTGCTATGAAATTAGTAACTGCTTACGTGTAGTAGTGTTTTAAAGCATTCTTGTTCCTGAGTGGTCAAAGGAAGTAAAATAGTTCTGATTATTTCTGATTAGATTTTATACGGTGAATGCAGTAATCAGTTCATACAATTTTTTTCTATAATTATCTAACAAATAAAACAGAAAGAGAACCACTACCTCAGGGCATCTGATCTGCATGGCCCAGCATGCCATTCCTTAACCAGTGGGCGTAGATAAGGTGAGGAAAAGCTGCATGCTGATCAAACTTGTTTGAATTAAATTATCCTTTCAAGGTTGTGTTCAAATGAATCCTATTGCTTGTTCCTAGTAAGACTTGTAAGGGCAGAAACCATTTCTTGTTCATAACTGTATTCCTACTGCCTTGGTAATGCTTAAAAAATTTTTTGTTGTGCTGCTAGCTAGCACCCCCTATATGCCTGGCATAAGCACACAAAAATCCTCTCAAAAGAAATAGTATCAAATTATCTCCACATAAAATTTTTCAGTACAACATCCAGCACAAAGTCAAAGATAACAAGGCAAATAGGAGACAAGACAGCATGAGCAAGGAGCATCCAAAACAATAGATAAAATATAAGCAGACCCATAGGGCCTCCTGCTTTTGGAATTACCACTCCATGCAGGAGGAGCAGTGAATAACCTTGGCTTCCCCAGAATAGGTGTGTGGGAAGCCTCTTAGACCACTCATTCATTCATTCAGGAGCATTTCTTTGAAAGTCAGTCAACCCCCTATGGAAACAAATTGTCACGTGAAAAACTATATCTCTCTCATGGGTATATGCATGTTCACTGTACAGTTCTTTTGACTTTTCTGTACTTCCAGGTTTTTTCATAATACAATGTTGGAGAAGAACACACATAAAAATTTCCCCTTCCTTTCCCAGGTTCCCATTCTGGCCCTCCTACCACTGATTTCGAGAAGCTGTAGACTCCAAGATGCACCATTTTAGAATCAGCCACCACTCGCCTTGCCCATCCTGTCCCTGACAAAAGATGATTCTTTGATACTTTCACCCCATTTCTGTGCCTGCTGGCCCCATAATTTATACTCTCAGATCCTTTCTCTACCTTCCCACGAAACTGCTTCAATGAAAGTTAGAGTTATACACTTACGGTCAGTGTTCAGAACAAGAAATAACAGACATTAATTTCTTCACTTTTGTGGCTATGAAGAAGCATTTCACCAAAGATCTCAAGATTTTCCCCAACCTTTCTCTTATTGCCAGAAGAAAAATATGATCCCTCCACATTTTACTTTCTTTTGGGTTTTATTTTATATGCTGATGGGAGCTTATTTTGCTACAAGACTCTCCAAAAGACATCTGTTAAAGTGTTGTGGGTATTTCAGCAGGAAATGTTTTGAAAATTTGGCTTTAGTTTGTGATCTGATAACACATGGCATTTATAGCAGCTGACTTTCAGAGCTGATTCATTACTATCATGCTGTCTTAAACATGAGAAATATTCACTAGAGAATGGATGCTGTGGTATACTTGAAAATAGGAATAAAACCTTAGCATCCTAAGATGTCCATTGCCAGTCACATGGGTTACTAGTGAGGTGATCTGGGACCTTAATTTCATTCTACCCTGGGGTAGACCTTAGACCAGGTTCCTACATTTCTGCACAGGTTATGGCATATCTGTGAGATGGAGGGGACCTTGTCTGCCTCAGATTTTTCTTTACTGGAGTGTATGAATATGTTGCACATAAACATGAAGTGCCTTGATTTTTCTGGAAGGCTTAAAGGAATCTGGTAATACCTTCTTCACACATCACTCTTACTGCTACAATTACATAGCACTTTTATTCCATGACACTGTCCCAGAGTCTCCTACTGGCTGGCATTGTGCCCTTGCAAACATGTTTAATAACATTTCTGATGTATTTTGTGCTCCTCCCTTTCCTCTCTCCTCAACTCCAAGATTTACCAAAGTGAATAACTGTGGGAAAACAGAATGAAATAAGTAAAAGTTTAGGGTACATCCTGTGGTTTCTCTGCCCTAAGCCTTTCTTCCCTTTCCTGGTGTTTCCTTTTTTACCACTCTCTCCCAGGCAGCCAGGGTCCTCATGCTTCCCGAGGGCCTGAATGCAGCACCCCCAAGTGCCCAAACGCTTCACACTGCGCTCCTAGCCAGTGTGAGTCTTGGCGGAAGCCCACATACGCATTCACATTAATGTGCTGAGAACTCCGAGTCATAAGCCCAAAGGAACACATCTCTGAGGCAGAAGTGTGGATAGCGGTTGTAGGCCAGGAGGGAGATACTTGGGAATAAGCGCCTACTAAGTTCTTCTTTTAACCACTTTATACATTACTATCTATTTAAAACACCAAAATGCATAAATATTCAGGACTGGGAAAAGTCATCTTATCATTGATAAGTCTGCTTTTCCAAATCATACCTTTATTTCTCTTTCCTGACAGATATTGCCACCACCACCACTTCCTCAATTCTCCTGAGAAGCATTTGGCAAAAGGAAATATACAAAAGGCCAATAAGCATATGCAAAGGCCCTCAACATCATTTCTCATCAGGAAAATTCAGATGAAAACTACAATCACATACTGCTATATACTAGAGGGGCTAAAATTAAAAAGATCAATAATAACAAGTGTTGGCAAACATGAAGAGCAACTAGAACTCTCATAAATTGATGGGATGAGTGTAAAACTGTATAGCCACTTCAGAGACTGGCAGTATCTAACAAACCTAAACGTATGTCTACCCTATAGTTCCCTCTTAGATATATGGACATAAGAAGAATGAGTATGTCCACAAAAAGCCTTGTACAAAAATATTTATAGCAACTTTATTCATAAAAATTCCCCCTGCCGCCAAAAAACCCTCATAGCTAGAAACATCTCAAATATCTACCAACAACAGAATGGATAAACAAATTAGAGACTACTATATACATATAATGCAGTATTACCTGGTAATAAAAAAGAACACGGTATTGATACATGCAACATTGACCTCAAAAAAGTATGTGGAGTGAAAGAAGCCAAATACAAAACAGTATGTGCTCATTCACTTTTGCATGCCATCCTGTTGATAGTCTGAGAGACATCTTGGGTATGAGATCGGCCCCTAGTGAGCAGAACTTGAACACAATGGCAATGGTGCAGTTTCTACCCCAAGAAAGGCTTTCTGAAAGGCTGCATATAACCAGCAAGAATCTCTCTCTCCTTTTGATCTCAGCTGGAACTGAAGGAAAATTCTTAGGGTGATGGAATGGAAAATGATTTTATGTATTTTAACATTCAGGAACACTTTGTTTAATGGTGTTCTATTAATGAAGCAATTTAAATGTGCTGAGCATAACAAAATTCTACTTTGAAGTGTGTGTGAAAGGTAGTTCCCATGTGAATGGAAAAGAGGGCTCCAGGGAAGCCAGGAGGGAGAACATTTCCTGCTGCTGCTCAGTCCTTTATTCACAGGAGTTGCTCTGACTGTCAAGGAGAACACAAAACAAGGCCCACTGGACCACGGTCAGTGTGATGTTGATGCCAGTGAGTATCTTATTCATCCTCTGTGGCTGGCTTTGCCAATTAGTGGGGTCACTGCCAAGGGCCATTCAGTATCAGTCCTCAAAGGTTGCTAGCACCAAATAAAAGACATGAGTGGGGCAAAGGCAGGCCAGGCTTTGAAGTGGAGGGACGAAGGCTTTGAATTGCTGCACACAGCACAAATACCCTCACCCAAATCCCAATGTGGGACTCACAGTGGCCCAGGGGGGTAGGGAGGATTCTTCCCTCACCCTCCTGCCTTGCCCTCAGCTGGGGGCTCTGAGGTGTGCAGTAACTAAAGAGATGTTGTATATTTGCTCTCACTCCAAGTGACATTCTTCCCTTGTAACTCAAACTGGCTGTGGCAAGAGCTCGGTAGGGTCATACTTGACCTTACCACAGCAGATTCTTTAAAAATAAAAAAAAGATAAAACCTCATGCACAAGCCATGCATGTTCCATCTTTATTTTCCCCCTTTCCCCCTCTTTTTAATTGATTCTTTTTTTTAGTATAGCTTTATGAGTGTTATCACAGTCATAGACTCATGTAACCCTCCCACAGTCAGGATTCAGAATATTTCCATGACCTCAGAAAGGTCTCTTATGCTATCCCTTTAGAGTCACAGTCTCCCCCCCACTCTTAGCCCCTGGCAACCAAGAATCTGTTCTCTGTCACTATGGTTTTGTCTTTTTGAAAGTGTCATATAAATGGAATCATACCTTTTGAGACTGGCTTCTTTCACTCAGCATAATGCCTTTGAGATCCATCCAAGTTGTTGTATCAGTAATTCATTCTGTTTCATTGTGAGTAGTATTCCATTGTCTGCTTATACTTTGAACAGTGAAATGTCTCAGGCACGCAAGAAAACGTGAACCTGAGAATATTCCGTAATGATGTGTATAAATAAGTGATTTTATTCGCTGTTCCACAGCCAGGCTCATGTTTTAGAGATAAAGAATTCCCAAACTAAGATCTGCAACAAGGAATTTTCTTTATTTCTCACAATATTTGATATTAACCAGACTCATTGGCTAATGCTTTCGTTAGCTGTTGTGTTGCCTGTTAAGCTGTTGTCTGTCAGCTGCACATCCATTCTTCCGGACTCTGCTTTGCCAGGACACTGAAAATAACATTTCTTTCTCACCAGCTGCTCTCTGTTAGGTTCTGCCCTAGGTTTGTCAGCTCCTTACTGCAGTTACTATCTCTGTGTTGCCTCTGTTTCCCATTTGCTGTGTCTGGCTTATGATACCTTCCCTATATTGGATTCTCTCTGTTAAAATAACTGGTATGGATTCTGTGTTCCTGGCTGAACCCTGACTGATGAAGTACGTGGTACCAGGCTTTCACCCCTGACTTGCTTGTGTCTGAGCCATCTAAAGTACTTGCTACTTCTGGTTCCTTAGCCCATGAGGAAAACAGGAACTAGTGTGGTGGTCCGTGGGGTGTCAAGATTATAATGATCTCCGCAGCTTATGGCAGAAAACAGGAGAACTGATGTAGTCTCAAAAGCAAACTGCTTCTGGTGATTCTTGAAAATGGGTACAGAGGGAAAAAGTATTTGTGGGATTAGTAGCTGTGGAGTTCCACGTTCTAGGTGCTGTGCTGATTTGTCCCAAGGGAAATACAGTATCAGAACAGCAGCTATGAGAAAAGTCACAAGTTACTTATAGCCAGTTTCCAAGATCTGTCTGCCTTTTGCAAGACCAGACAGATGAGTTAAATGGAACATGCAGCAGGCATCACCACTTCTGCAGTCTTACATTTGAAACGAATGTCAGGCTCTTCTCTCCCTGCTATACCAAGAAGGAACCTGTAAAAATTGAGGGAGTTAATCCTATCCATGCATGGCCTGGTATCTTCATAAAGCACTGCTCTTCCGGATCATGTTATTTCTGTGCTCAGAACTCTTCAGTAATTTCCTGTCTGTGGACTAGATTCATACATTTTAGTCTGACACTCAAGATCCTTCAGTATCTGGTCTATTGAACCACTGTAGCCAAGCCAAAGTAATTTGAATTTATGCATATGCACTTCATTTTCTCCTGCCTATATGAGCTCACTCTCATGGTTTCCTCAGTCTATAATCCTTTTCCTCTCAGTGTACAAATCAAAATTCTACCCCGTCCTTCAAAGCCTTTTCAGATGCTTCCTTTACCATGAAGTTTAATCCTAACACCCAACCCCATTCTAACACTACACACCAGTTAGGTGTTAACACCTTATACTTAATAACATGTGATTTTCAATAGTATTCCATTACTCTGGATGGCAGAGATTATGTCTCTCATTTTTGTGTTAACTTTTTTTTTTTTTCAAAATGAAGGAATAAATAAGAGGCCACAGTAGGAGAGAGGGCATTCTAGGTGGAGAGACTATTTCGAGAGTGCAGGATATTTTCCCAAGAAGCACATGTAGTTTGGTTTGGCTGAGGTCTAGGGTCTGTGCAAAGGATTTGTGAAAAATCCATCTGGAAAGGTAGGTTAGGACCAGATCGTACAGAGGCTGGAGAGTTGAGCTAAGGATTTGCATTTATTTCTCTAGGCAGAATGGAAGAGTTGCAGGTTTAGGATTAGGGAAGAACTTTTAGGTCAAAGATTCTCATACCAACATTAGAATTTTCCTTAATCTATTTAAAGGAGCAAACTTAGGAGATAAAGGAAGACACTTAGACTGAAGCAAGAGAGACTGACTTAATTTGGATGGACAGAACCATTTTGAGATAGGCCATAAAACAACAGAATATTTCTGAGTTTGCAAAACTATGAAGATGTTTTATAAAAGCAAAACACAACCTGTCTAGGACAGTGTGGTATGTGTAATTCTTTTACAACAAAGGAAAGGCTTGGTCAGCATTTCTCAGTCTCAGTCTTGTAAGCCAAAGAATATCAGAAATCTCTAGTGAGGATTCATGGAGAAAGGGAAGGAGGGGAGAGGCTGGATGAGAGGAGATAGAGCTGGAGATGGGAGAGAGAGTGAGGCAATGAGAAGGTCTTTATCCCAGGGCAGGTCAAATACTGTTGAAATGCCTCTCTTGCTAGCTATAGTCTTTAAGCCCTCTCTTGGCTCAGAACTCAACTTCTAGTCTTGTAATTTGTCTGTAAACCAGTTAGTTTTTCTCAGAAGCTGCTTTCTCGGAAGACCTATCTTCTTCTTCTTGATAGAAAATGGAAGAATGAACATGGTCATTGGTGATACCTTTGGACTATGATCAAGGAGGTCTGGGTCCTAGTTTGAGTGATTGCCTTCATTTACTTCCCAGTAAGACTTTCAGAATGTCCCCTGTGCTTTAGATGTACCTTCTTGGTAAGAAGAAAAGTATGATTTGACAGACTGTTATTTTAAAATCCCTGGATGCACAGTATGATAAGTTAGAAAACTACTATCAGGCTATGAAATGATAATGAATCCCTGATATTCTTCCCAGGCTAATTTTATGAAGTCTGACAAAGAGGATAACTGTGCACACAATATGGTGGAAGGAGTTAACTGGCAATCCTAATGATAAGGATTTAGATCTCTGTGTTCCTTGGGAACCTGATCAACTTTCACCATAGGGGCCCCATCTCATGTCAAGCTTTGCCATCTGCTACCACAGAGGCCATTAGATAGTCTGTCCCTGGATCACTGATGAAGGTTGGAGAGGGATGCTTGGTGAAATTGCTGGAGCATCTCACCACATTTGAGGAAGGATAATTTCCATGCCTTTCTGTCTAGACCTCAGAATCTAAGCAGGGTCTTAGACTCCAAGGGTCCCCATGGACCTGATGGCAAGATGAATGCAGTGATAGATGTTTCAGGTCAAGTGCCAACTCTGATCAGGAGTGGTTATCTGGACGATGTGGGAAAGAGTGCTATGATCTATTGGGAATGCCTGCCTTAGGCTTGCACACAGGAAGAGCAGATGAATGTCTCTAGTATTTGAGGCCCACATCTGGGCCTGGACCAATGGACCTTACTGATGAGAACAGATGAGCTGGACATCCCATTCAGCAGAGGATGAGAGTGAGCTGCTATGACAGACTGTCTCTACACTCTAAAATGGGAATCTATGCCATGAGGGTGCCCTAGAGGCCCCAAAGTGTCATATACCATAGGCAACTTCTAATTATCTTAGATTAGATTCTCTGTGGTCTTCTGAATTTTGCTATTTAAAGAAAAGAAATTACGAACTAAGCATGTCTTGATTGAATTTACTTCCTCCAGAAACCATATATTTATCATAGGCACTGGGGTACAAGTCCCAATCCAGGAACTGTGGAATATTTATGTGTGTGTGTGTGTGTGTGTGTGTGTGAGTGTGTGTGTGTGTGTGTGTAACTTTCTATTTTGAAATAATACTTACACAGAAGTTGCAAAAATAATAGAGAGGATTCCCATATACTCTTTACCCAGTTTTTCCTAATGTTAACCTCTTATGTGACTACATACATTTATTGAAAGCAGAAAATTAACATTGATAAATATTATTTACCAATTTATTAACCTTATTTGGCTTTTACCAGTTTTCCCACTAATGTCCCTTTTCCAGTCCAGGATCTAACCCAGGGGCCCACATTGCATTTAGTTGTCAAATCTCCTTAATGTCCTTCAGTTTGTGGTAAACCCTCAACTGTTGCTTTAATGACCTTGACACTTTTGGAGAGTACTGGCCAATTATTTTCTAGAATGTTCCTTAACTTAGGGTTGTCTGACATTTTCTTATGATTAGATTGAGGTTACATATTTTTGTCAAGAATCCCACAGAAGTGTCATCTTCCTGCATTATAGCAAGAGGTTCGTATACAGCTGTGTTCTATTAACTGCTGATACTGATTTTGATCACTTGGTTAAGATGGTGGCTGTCAGCGTTCTATAGCTAAAGTTACAATGTTCTGTTTGTAATCAACAAGTATTTTGTGGGGAGAAACTTTGAGGTGCTGCACACATCCTATTTCTCCACATAATTTCACCCAACTAATTTTAGCATTCATTGATGATTATTACCTGTAAAAATTATTACTGTTCTATTTGGCTGATGGTGATTTTTAAAATTTATATTGATACTTCTACATTTGTTCATTAGAATTCTTCTGTAAAAGGAAGAGCTACCTCACCCCCATGCATGTATTTATCTCAATTTACTTATATCAGTATAGACTCAGGGATATAACTAAGTTATAATCCATTACTATCATTATTTTATTGCTCAAAGTGTCTCAGATTTAGCTATTGGAAGCTCCTTCAAGTTGGCTTCTATGCCCTTTTGACATGCCTCCTATTATTTTTTGAGCACCTTCTTATTTTTTCAGCATCTTAAGATATTCTAGGTTTATCTTACATTTCCCCTGGCCTAGCCCTCAAATAAGTAATTTCTCCAAGGATTCCTGGTTTATCTTTTTAGAGAATGGTATTTAGAAAGAAGATCTGGGCAGTAGATGTGCTCAATGCTACCAGAGTATCATTGCTTCTAAGGCCCTCTCAGATGACAGAACTAAGAAATATGTTTGTATGCTTGTACATGCACATATATGCATTTATTTTATGCCTATCCATCTGCATTTACATGTATACAACTCTCTGTGTGTTTGAAAATATATGAATGAATTTATACTGATATTTTCAATGTAATCCAACACCAAAGGATTCATTCTAGCCTACCTCCTTTCCTTATTTGTAACTCCTTTCTCTAGCAGTGACAAACTGAGATTATCATTATCCACAACATATTTGCTCAGTCCTGTCATCCATATAAAGTAGTTTCAGAATTTCTAGTTCATTCTCTTGGGAAGAACAAATTTACCAACAAGAGTACAATATTTGTGTACAGTTACTTTTATCTTTAGCTTTCCATTGTTTCTTCAGGTGCAGCTGCTCCTAAAGGAGCTCCCACTTGGGGATGGGGCCTTGGGCATCCACATTACTGTAGAGGGAAGAACTAGAGGAGATCAAGCAGACCAACTTTTCTCACAGTCGGATCACCTACCTCTACTGCCAGTTCACCAGCCTGGACAAAGGTGAGAATGGGGCCCTCAGCTAGGATTATTTCCAGCTAATTCCAGAACTTGTCATCAGCCCACTGGGGGCTGGTTCATTAGTGCCTTCTTTCCAGAGGGAGAAGACCAGGTAAACTTCCATGGATTCATAAAAACTTTGGCTCAATTCCACCCCACTGAATATGGTGGAAAGAGCAAAGATAAGAATGAACCAGAAACACTCAACAGCTGAAGCAACAAACTATACTTTGCTTTTTCGGCTATATGATTTGGATAAAGATGACAGGATCTCCCACAATGAGCTGTTCCAGGTGCTATGCATGATGGTTGGAGTGAATATCCCAGATGAGGAACCGAGCAGCATCACAGGACCATCCCAGAGGCTAATCAGGATGGGGTTGGTGCCATATCTTTAGCAAAATTTGTTATGGAGAAGGTGGGCATAAATAGAAAGCGAGCATCCATTTTCTTGACTAAAATGATGAGACCAAACTGTTCCTTGCTCTCTAGTATTTAAAAACTGGAACTGGAAAGTCCTCCTATCTACGAGCCCCATCTCTACCCTACATTCTCTTTCTGCCAAGATACCACTGCTGTTGCAGGACAACCCTACGTGTGTTCTGTTAACACAAACCTGCCTTTGGTGTAAACAGAACATTACAGAATGGCACACCCAGCCTATTTTTCTTCAGTATCCATTCACCTGTTCCTCACTTATAAATATCTCCCCAAGTTATGCTGCTGAATGCCAAATGCCCATCCTGTCTGAGAAAGTGAAGGAGGGACTCTTGCTAAGAAATGGCCAAGCAAGCTTTTCCTGGGTATAGACTATGTCTGTGCTACCTTCCCTTCAGCTAGGTCTCAGCATGCTCCTGCAACCTTTTTCATATGGCCTTTTCTTTTCTGTCACACAACATACCATTCACTTGATCTTTCAGTCTTCCTGTTTTTTTATTATGCCTCAGAGTTCCCTGTTTTACTTGGCACCCCAAGCCATATCTGACTTGACAAGATGGTTCTGTGGTCTGGCAATTTTTATCTACCTTTGCTCATAAATGAGCCTCTGGGATGTTGTATCCCTAGGAGCTTTTTGGGAATCAGCACTTCTTTCAGAGAATATGACCATCTCTTGGTCGCCTGCACTCTGCTCTGTCATCAAAGGGCTACTGGATGGAGCTATTCTTCTTAAAGGGGGAAAAGTGTCAAGCCAAACTTCTAGGTGGCTTCCCCAGGTCACTCAATGTCTGGCCTCTGATTCTCCATACATAGACTACCTATATGGCTACTCCTGTTCTTCAGAAAATGACTATATGCCTGCAGGTTTCCTCAGCAATGGGGCATGGTCACCACCACAATGGCTGCTTTGACAGTATGTTTGGTGACCTTCTCATGGGTTTTTGAACAAGGAGGCAGGCAGGGCACCCTAGAAACCTCCTGTATTCCCATCCTTGCTACATGGTTTATGCCTCAGTGTTTTGCATGTCCTGGGATGTTTTTCACTTCACATTTCCAAGTAGGTTAGAGTTACAGAAGTGCATAATTTATCTATCCAAAAGAATTAAAGATAATCCTTAGTATCCTGAAGGTTTTTGCACTTGGCACATGATTATGCTGGAAGCCATAGTCCACCCCCAGTGGGGGTCCAAAGCATTGACTGTATTGTCACATTAGCTGCCTTGGTTACATTGACTACCTCCTTATGTAAATTACTGTTAATCTCTTAGAAACATGGGATCTGGCGTTGGTGGCCCAATATGATGTGGCATTATAGACCTTTCAGCAAGCCAGAGCAGCTTATTTGTCCAAGTAAGCTTAGTTTAAAGGCTTCATTGAATCAGGCAGTTGCCATCCTAATGTCCAAGTCTTCATTCATGTATCTGCCTGTGGCTAACTTTCCCTGACTCATTGCTTGCTTGTTTGCTTCCTTGCTTTGGAAGGAAGATGTGCACACAATTCCTTAGGAAGGGAATGGCTAAAGAACATCACTGCAAAGGAAAGGGAGAAGAATGGGGAACAGAGGAGCAGCCAGGTGGGAGGTTGAAGTATAAATTAATGAGGAATTTTGTAGAAGTATTATTCTGGCTTTGTGATCAAGTGATGTAATACAGGAATCATACAAAAGGGAAGAATTGTCTGATACTTACCTGTTCAGTACCTCAGAGGCTCTTTGACTTGAATATTTAAAGTTACTAAGTTTATGGCTTTTGCCTCTTTTGGTGTTTGAACACTGTTTGAATCCATGGCTGTGCCTTATTGTTCTATATAAAATTATATTCATCAATCCATCAATAAATATTTGTGGTTAAAATGAAACAAAACAAAAATACTTCTTTCCAAAGTTACTTAGGTTTAGCTATTTTCTTCCCCACCTCCTTCAGTGTGATTATGATACTCATCGGAAATATAGTTAGGTTTATATGTACTGTTTGTTTTCCATTTTGGGTTCTCCTCACACTCTGGTTGATATTATTTATTTATTGGGGGTGCTGGTATGTAAAACATTACCTGAGTTCTAAGAGTTAAACCTACCCCCAAAATATACTCCGAGAACTGCCGCTCCCTCAACTCTACTACCTCATTCTCATCCCCCATTCTTTCTATCCTGTTCCCACTTAGCCCCTGTTGGTAATCCAGTCTCACTAGTTTCTCATTTGTCTTTCCTGTACAGTCAGTTTTCCAATAATGCTTGTTTTGAAAAAGCAAATTTGTTCCAATGTGATTGATATATCTTAGGGAACAGTTTGAGCTTCATGCGAATTTCATGTTGCTTATGGATAGTTTTGTGCATGAGAAATTCTAGGTGAATGCAGAATGTGTACCCAGCTGACCCGAGCTGGGTGAGCATACATAAAATGTACATACTTCAGACATCTCTGAGTTTCCCTGGTTTACCCCGTGTCTTAGAAGCCACACTCATCCACACCTGGGGCTACAGCCTTCCACCCCTTTGCACCAGTTCACAAGCTACAGCCCTCCTGATCCCCAATCCACAGGCAAACTTCAGGGCTTTTTCTAGGTAAAGTGACATGTTTATTGTATTATATTTCCTAACTAATATGTAAAATTGCATTACTGCTTTTTTTTAAAAATGAAGTTTCTATCTGTGTGTGTGTGTGTGTGTGTGTGTGTGTGTGTGATAGAAGTTTTTTGAGTGTTGTGCCCTGTGTTCCCCATAAAGCTTCTGGTTTTATTGTGAAACTTTGCACAGTGTGGAGATTTTTAGGGATGAATATATTGTGTTATAGCGGAATAGACTCTTTTTTAAAAAAGACTATTTCTTTTATACAAATAAGTTGGATACCTGTATTTTTTCTTATACATTTTCTTATATACCCTTTTCTCTAACATGAAGGGTAGCATACAATAGATAATCTTTGGGGCTTTGCCTCTTTTTCTTAAGATATTAAACTTTATTTTTTTAAAGATTTTATTTATTCATAGAGATGCAGAGACAGAGAGAGGCAGAGACACAGACAGAGGGAGAAGCAGGCTTCATGCAGGGAGCCCGACATGGGACTCGATCCGGGTCTCCAGGATCAGGCCCTGGGCTGCAGGCGGCGCTAAACCGCTGCGCCACTGGGGCTACCCAGATATTAAACTTTAAAAAATTGTTTTAGTATAGTTTACACAAAATGTTACATTAGCTCAGGTATACAACTTAGTGATTTGACAAGTCTATACATTATGCTATGTTCATCACAAGTGTAGCTACCATCTATCATATTTTTACATTGCTATTTACAGTACCATTGACTGTATTCCTTAGGCTGTCCTTTTTATTCCTATGACTTACTTATTCCATAACTGGAAGCTTTTATCTTCCTTTCCTCTTAACCCATTTTGCACAACCCTCTATGACCCTCCCCTTCTGGCAACCATCAGTGTGTTCTCTGTATTTATTTATTTATTTATTTATTTATTTATTTATTTATTTATTTATTTTTTAATTTATTTATGATAGTCACAGAGAGAGAGAGAGAGAGGCAGAGACATAGGCAGAGGGAGAAGCAGGCTTCACGCACCGGGAGCCCGACATGGGATTCGATCCCGGGTCTCCAGGATCGCGCCCCGGGCCAAAGGCAGGCGCTAAACCACTGCGCCACCCAGGGATCCCTGTTCTCTGTATTTATATATCTTATTCTGCTTTTTGTTTTTTCACTTATTGTTTTTTTTAAAGATCCCACTTATGAGTGGAATCATAATGGTATTTGTCTTTCTTTTTTTTTTTTAAAAAAAGATTTTATTTATTCATGAGAGCCACAGGGAGAGAGGCAGAGAAATAGGCAGAGAGAGGAGCAGGCTCCCTGCAGGAAGCCTGATGGGGAACTAGATCCCTGGATCAGGGAACGCACTCTGAGTTGAAGGCAGATACTCAACTGCTGAGCCACCCAGGCATGCGGTATTTGTCTTTCTTAGTCTTATTTCACTTAGAATAATATCCTATAGGTTCATCCATGTTGTCTCAAGTGGCATGATGTCATCCTTTTTATGGCTGTGTAATAGTCCATATAGATGGATCTTAGTTTTTCTACTATGCATGCTGTTTTAATTCTTTATTTTTATATCTAATTTTAAATTTATTTTAATTCTAGTGTAGTTAACATATAATGTTATATTGGTTTCAGGTGTACAATATAGTCTTCCAGCAATTCTATATGTTACTCAGGGCTGCTCATCATGACAAGTGCACTCTTTAATCACCTTTACTTGTTTCACCCCACCTTCATCTCCCCTCTGGTAACCATCAGCTTGTTCTCTATAGTTAAGAGTCTGTTTTTTGGTTTATCTCTTTTTTCTTTTGTTTTCTTTCTTAAATTCTGCATATGAGTGAAATCATATGGTATCTGTCTTTCTCTGACTGATTTATTTCACTTAATTGTACCCTCAGGATCTATCCATGTTGTTGCAAATGGCAAGATTTCATTCTTTTTTATGGATGAGTAATATATATATGCTACCTCTTCTTTATCCATTTGTCTAGCAATGGAAAAGTGGTTGCTTCCATAATCTGGCTATTGTACATAATTCTGCAGTAAATATAGGGGTGCATGTATCTTTTCAAATTAGTATTTTCATATTCTTTGGGTAAATACCTAGTAGTGGAGTTACTGGATTGTGTGATAATTCTCATTGAATTTTTAGAGGAACCTCCCTACAGTCTTCCACAGTGACTGTACCAGTTTGCATTCCCAACAGTGCACAAGGGTTCCTTTTTTCCCATATCTTCGACAATACTTGTTATTTCTTGTCTTGTGTGATTTAAGCCATTCCACAGGTATAAGGTGATTGTGGTTTTGGTTTGCATTTCCTCAATGATTAGTGATGTTGCACATCTTTTCCTATGTTGGCCATCAGTGTCTTCTTTGGAGAAATGTCTGTTCATGTCTCTTGTTCATTTTTTAATTGGATCATTTATTTTTTGGTTTTCAATTATATAAGTTCTTTATATTTTTGGATACTAGCCCTTTATTGGATATGCCATTTACAAATATCTTCAGTAGGTTGTCTTTTAGTTTTGTTGATTGTTTCCTTTGCTGTGCAGAGGCTTTTTATTTTGAGATAGTTCCAATAGCTTATTTTTCCTTTGTTTCCCTGGCCTCAGGAGACAAATCTGGAAAAATCTTGCTATGGCCAGTGTCAGAGAAATTAACGACTGTCCTCTCTTCTATTATATTTATGGTTTCAGGTCTCATATTTAGGTCCTTAATCCCTTTGAGTTTATTTTTGTGTATGGTTTAAAAAAATGGTCCAGTTTTCCCAACATAATTTGTTGAAGAGACTGTCTTTTTCCCATTGCATACTCTTGCCCCTTGTGTTGAAGATTAATTGGCCATATAGTTGTGGGTTTATTTTTGGGCTCTCTATTCTGTTCTGTTGATCAATGTGTCTGTTTTGTGGCAGTACCATACTGTTTTTGATTACTATAGCTTTGTAGTATATCTTGAAATATGGGATTGTGATATCTCCAGTTCTGTTCTTTTTCAGGATTACTGTTTACTATTTGGGGCCTTTTGTGGTTCCATACAAGTTTTATGATTATTTGTTCTAGTTTTGTGGAAAAAATGCTGTTGGTAGTTTGAGGGGATTTGCATTAAATTTGTAGATTGCTTTGGGTAGTATTAGACATTTTAACAATGTTTGTTCTTCCAGTCCATGAAATGGACTATCTTTCCATTTGTTTGTGTCATTTTCAATTTCTTACATTAATGCTTTATAGTTTTCAGAGTACATCTCTTTAACCTCCTTAGTTAAGTTTATTCATAGGGATTTTATTATTTTTGGTGCAATTGTAAATGGGACTGTTTTCTTAATTTCTCCTTCTGGTACTTCATTATCAGTATATAGAAATGCAGTGGATTTCTGTATATTGATTCTGTATCCTGAAACCTTACTGAATTCACTTATCAGTTCTAGTAGTTTTTCAGTAGTCTTTCAGGTTTTCTGTATATAGTATCATGTCATCTGTAAATAGTGCAAGTTTTACTTCTTCCTTACCAGTTTGGATGCCTTCCATTTCTTTTTGTTGTCTGATTGCTGTGGCTAAGACTTAGTACTATATTGAATAGCAGTAGTGAGAGGGAACATTCTTGTCTTGTTCCTGACCCTAGGGAAATAGCTCTCAGTTTTTTTTCCCATTGCATATGATGCTATCTGTAGGTTTTTCATATATGACCTTTATTATGTTGAGCTATGTTCCCCTCTAAACCTACTTTGTTGAAGTTTTGTTTTTTTTTACCATGAATGGATGTTGTAGTTTGTCAGATGCTGCTTCTGCATCTATTGAAATGATCATAGGGTTCTTGTCCTTTTTCTTGTTGATGAGATGTATCATATTGATTGATTTGTGAATATTGAGCCATCCATGCATCCCTAGAAGAAATCCCACTTGATCATGGTGAATGATTTTTTAAAAGATGTTATTTATTTATTTATTTATTTATTTATTTATTTATTTATTTATGAGAGACACACAGAGAGAGGCAGAGACCTAGAGGGAGAAGCAGGCTTCTCGCAGGGAGCCCAATGTGGGACTCCATCCCCAGGCTTGGATCACGTCCTGACCCGAAGACAGATGCTCAACTGCTGAGCCACTCAGGTGTTCCTGGTGAATGAATTTTTAATGTATTGTTGGATTCAGTTTCCTAATAATTTTGCATCTATGTTAATCAGAGATATTGGCCTGTAGTTCTCTTTTTTAATAGTTTATTTATCTGGTTTTGGTATCAGGGTAATGCTGGTCTCATAGAATAAATGTGGAAGCTTTCCTTCCTCTTCTATTTTTTGGAATAGTTGAGAAGAATAGATATTAATTCTTCTTTAACTGTTTCATAAAATTCACTTGTGAAGCCATATGATGCTGAACTTTGGTTTGTTAGGAGTTTTTTGATTATACATTCAATTTCATTGTTGGTAGTCTGTTCAGTTTTCTATTTCTTCCTGATTCAGTTTTGGGAAGATGTTTATATGTTTCTAGGAATTTATCCATTTCTTTTAGGTTGTCCAATTTGTTGGTGTATACTTCTTCATAATATTCTCTTATAATCTGTTGTATTTCTGTGGTATTGGTTGTTATTTCTCCTTTTTTATTTTTATTTCTGCTTTTGTTTATTTGAGTCTCACGTCCCCTTTTTTTTTTTTTTTTTTTTTTTGAGTCTGGCTAAAGGTTTATCAGATTTTTTTTCTTAACTTTTCAAAGAACCAGCTCCTGGTTTCATTGATTTGTTCTATTGTTTTTTCAGTTTCTATTTTGTTTATTTCTGCTTTAATGTTTATTATTTCCTTCCTTCTACTGGTTTGGGGTTTTGTTTGTTCTTTTTCTAGCTCCTTTTGGTGTAAGGTTAGGTTGTTAATTTGAGATTTTTCTTGCTTCTTTATGTAGGCCTGTATTGCTATACACTTCCCTCTTAGAACAGCATTTTCTACATCCCAAAGATTTTGGACTGTTGTGTTTTCATTTTCATTTGTCTTTATGTATTTTTTTAATATCCTCTTTGAGGGACGCCTGCGTGTCTCAGTGGTTGAGCATCTGCCTTTGGCTCAGGGCGTAATCCTAGAGTCCCAGGATCGAGTCCCGCATTGGGCTCCCTGCATGAAGCCTGCTCCTCCTCCCATAAATACCTCCATGTATTTATGTTCTTTCCAGATTTTTCTTGTAGTTGATTCCTAGTTTCATAGCATTGTGGTCAGAAAAGATGCATGGTATGACTTCAATATTCTGAATTTGTTAGGCCACACTTGTTATGTGGCTTAACATGTGATCTATTCTGGAGAATGTTCCATGTGCACTTAAAATAATTTGTGTTCTGTTTTAGGATGGAATGTTCTGAATATATCTGTTAGATCCATTTGGTCCAACGTGTCATTCAAAGCCACTACTTCTGTGTTCATTTTCTGTTTGGATTATCTATCCATTTATGTAAGTGAAATGTTAAAGTCCCTTACTATTACTGTATTACTATCAATTACTTCCTTTATGTTTGTTATTAGCTGCTTTATGTCTTTGGGGTGCTTCCATGTTTGGTGCATAAATATTTGCAATTATTATATCTTCTTGTTGGATTATTCCCTTCATGATGTATAGTGTCCTGGTCTCTTGTTATAGTCTTCATTTTAAAGTCTATTTTGTCTAGTATTAGTATTGCTACCCCAGCTTTCTTTTTACTTCCATTTGCATGACAAATGCTTTTCCATCACTTCACTTTCAATCTACATAAGCTTTTTAGGTCTGAAATGAGTCTCTTGTATGCAGCATATAGATAGTCTTGCTTTTTTATCCATTCTGTCATCCTGTCTTTTGACTGGAACATTTAGTCCATTCACATTCAAACTAATTATTGACAGGTGTGTACTTAGTGCCATTTTTTGTTACTTTGTTTTATGATTGTTTTGTAGTTTTTCTCTGCTCCTTTTCTGGGGTCTTCACTCAGGGTTTGTTGGCTTTCTTTAGTAATATTCTTGGATTCCTTTGTCTTTATTTTTTATGTATCTATTACTGGTTTTTCATTTGTGGTTACCATTAGGTTTGTATACAACATCTTGTAAAGAGTGCATAAAAAAATAACATTCTATATTGAGCTGATGGTCACCTAAGTTTGAACTCATTTTTTACTCTTCCCCACCTCCTACATTTTGAGTACATGGTGTCATACTTTGCATCTTTTTATTTTATGAATCTCTTGGCTGATTTTTATAGATATACTTATTTTTACTACTTTTGTGCTTCCTACTTTTCTTACTCTTATGGTCTTTCCTTTCTACTCATACAGTCCCCTTTGACATTTCTTCTAGGGCTGGTTTAGCAGTCATGATTTCCTTTAACTTTTGTTTGGGAAACTATCTCTCCTTTTAGTCTGAATGATAGCCTTGCTGAACAGAGTATTCTTGGCTGCAGGTTTTTTTTTTCTTTCAGCATTTTGAATATATCATTCCACTATCTTCTGGCCTACAAAGTTTCTGCTGAAAAATTGGCTAATAGCCTGTATGTAACTGTTTTCTTTTCTCTTGCTGTTTTCAAAATTCTGTTTTCATCTTTATTTTTTGACATTTTAATTACTATGTGTCTTGATGTGGACCTCCTTGGGTTGGTTTTCTTGGGGGCTCTCTGTGCCTCCTGCGTCTAGATTTCTGTTTTCTTCCCTAGATTTGGGAAGTTTTTAGCTATTATTTCTTCAAATAAATTTTCTGCCTTCTTTTCTCGCTTTTCCTTCTGGGATCCCTCTAATGTGAGTAGTATTATGTTTGATGGTGTCACTGAGTTCCCTTAACCTATTTTCATGTTTTTTTCTTTTTCTCTCTACTATTCAGCTTGATTGCTTTCCATTACTCTGTCGTCTAGGTCACTGATTTGTTCTGCTTCCTCTAGTCTACCATTATTCTATCTAGTGTATTTTTAATTTCAGTTATTAAGTTCTTCATCTATGATTGGTTCTTTTTTATGTTTTCTCTTTGTTGAGAGTCTCACTGAAGTCCTCCACTCTTTTCTCAAGCCTAGTGAGAATCTTTATGACAATTACTTTAAATTCTCTATGAGGCATTTTATTTATCTCTGTTTTGTTTAGCTCTCTTGCTATGATTTTGTCCTTTTCTTTCATTCAGCACATATTCCTGGGTCTTCTCATTTTGCCTAACTCTGTGTTTGTTTCTCTGTGTTAGGAAAGTCAGCTATGTCTTGTGCTCTTGAAAGTAGTGGCCTTATGAAGAAGAGCTCCTGTAGTGCCTTTTTACCCTTCTCTTCCCTTACTCCCTTCTCCACACTTAAAGTATATGTTGTCATATTTTACATCTTAATTTTTATGTCTAATTATAACTATTTCTTTTCTACTTAAAGAAGTCCCTTTTACATTTCTTGTGAGACCGGTTTAGTGGTGATAAATTCCTTTATCTTTAATTTGTTTGGGAAACTTTATCTCGCCTTCAAATCTGAATGATAACCTTGCCAGTAAAGTATTCTTGGTTGCAGGGTTTTTTTTTCCTTTCAAGCACTTTAAATATATCATACACTCCCTTTACCCCTGAAAAGTATCTGCTGAGAAATCAGCTGATAGCCTTATAGGTTTTCCCTTGTAGGTAACTTTTTAATTCTTTCTTGCTGCTTTTAAAATTCTCTTTAACTTTTCACAGTTTAATTATTGTGTGTCGTGGTGTGGACCTCATTGGGTTCATATTGTTTGGAATTCTGTGTTTCTTGGGTGTGAATATCTTTCTTTCTCTAGGTTAGGGAAGTTTTCAGTTATTTCTTCAAATAAGTTTTCTACACCTTTCTCTCTCTCTCTTCTTTTGGGACCCCTATAACATAAATGTTTGTTTGCTTGATGTTCAAGAGATCTCTTAATATGGCTTCATTAAAAAAATTCTTTTCTTGGGGCACCTGGGGGCTCAGGTGGTTAAGCATCTGCCTTTGGCTCAGGTCATTACCCCAGTGTCCTGGGATTGAGCTCCATATCAGGCTCCCTGCTCAGCAGAAAGTCTGCTTCTCCCTCTGATCCTCCTCCCTGCTTGTGTTCTCTTTCTCAGGTAAATAAATAAAATTTTTTTAAAAAAATTCTTTTCTCTTTTTCTGCTCAGTTTGTGTGCTTTCCATTACACTGTCTTCTAGGTTGCTCTAATCTATTGATTCTAGTGGTTTTTTTTTTTATTTCAGTTACTGTATTCTTAAACTCTGACTAGCTCTTATTAGTATTTTCTAAATCTTTATTGAAGGGCTTACTGAATTCTTCCACTCTTTTCTCCAGTCCACTGATTATCTTTATGATCATTACTTTAAATTCTTTATCAGGCATATTGCTTATCTCGGTTTCATTTCATTCTTTTTCTGAGGTTTTTATCTTTTTTCTCTCTTTTGGAGCATATTGCTTGACTTTTGGTATTTCTATGGATTAGGCAGAAAGGCTACTTCTCCTAAAACTGAAGGAGTGGTCTTGTGTATGTTGTCCCCTCTGTAGACTCTGTTTGGTGACTATTGCTGGCTGGCTGGAGCTGTGGCTGTATATGTTAGTTTCTCTTTTAAGCTGTGGGGTTTTTTTATAGAAAGAAGAAAACATAAAGAAAAAACATTTTTTAAAAGAAGAGGAAAAGAAGAAAAGCAAAAGAAAACAAAACAAAAAAACCCCAGGGGGATCCCTGGGTGGCTCAGCGGTTTGGCGCCTGCCTTTGGCACAGGGCGTGATCCTGGGGTCCCAGGATTGAGTCCCACATTGGGCTCCCTGCATGGAGCCTGCTTCTCCCTCTGCCTGTGTCACTGTCTCTGTCTCTGTGTGTGTGTGTCTCTTATGAATAAATAAAATCTTTTAAAAAATTAAAAAATAAAAATAAAAAACCAAACAAGACAAATTTAAAAAAAATAAAATATTTTTTCAATTAAAAACAAAAATATGGCTTATTTTCTGTGCCCCAATACCACAGAGTAGTTGTGGGCTATTGTGGGCTTATGGATCCTAGGCTAGCTGAGTTTGTATGATCACTGTAAGCCAAACCCTCTTCTGGTCTGGGCTTTTATGGTGAAGGGGGCGGGGGGAGAGAATCCCAGCTGTTCTTCTGCCATTTTAAACTATGGCTTTTTTTTTTCTGGGTCCCATTGTGACCAGGGTTGGTGTGGTCTTGCAGACCCTGGGCTTGCTGAGATCAAAAGCTCCTGGTGATGACCAAACCTGCCAGTTATGGCATCCAGACCCACCACTTACAGCATCTGGATTCTGTTCCTTTCTGGGCTTTTAAGGTGGAGGCAAAGAGAATGTTCCCACCGCTACTTAGCCATTTTAAACTTGGCTTTTTTTTTTCCTGTGCTTCAGCACAGCTGAGGCTAGTGTGGGCTTGTGGACCCTTAGCTTGCTGAAGTTGCAAGCTCCCTGTGAGGACCAGATCTCGCCGTTATGGAATGTGGACCCTGTTCCATTTTAGGCTTTTAACGTGGTGTGAGAACATAAACTGTGTAGTTCTCCAATCCCCTGACTAGGAGAACATTCCTACAGCTCCTCCACTACTTGGCAGAGTTCTAGTGTTGTGTCTTTTATATGCTAGTTGCTCTTTAAAACTGTGGCTTTTTTTCTGTGCCCAAAGACGGAGGGATCTGTTCCGAGTTCCTCAGTACTATCCATCCCCACTGCTTTTCACAGTGTGGGTACAAGGGTCCCCTTTGTTACTGTGACTCTGTCTTGCTGTTCTCTCCATCTTTGATTGTTCAGAAGCTGTTCAGTCAGCCCTCAGTTCTTCAGGAGGAATTGTTCTATTAATAGGTATAATTCACTGTGTTCTATGCAGGAGGTCAGTTCAGGGCCTTCCTACATTGATTGCCATCTTGTGCTGGAACCTTGGGCTTTGCCTTTTTCACTTAAGAATATGTCCTGGAAATCACTGGAAGAAAGATCTTCCTCATTTGTTTTACCACTGCATAGTACTCCATTGTGTGGGTGTCCCATAGTTCATTCTGCCAGTACAGGTACAGGTGCCACAGAAAATGGGCTAATGTCACCAATAGATCAGTATCTTCATCTCTATATAGGCTTCCTGGTTCTTTACAAGATCTTGTGATTTTAAGCAACACTGCAATGATTAATCTTTTTTGTATCATTAGACGTATCTGTTTAGTGGGATTACTAGGGTGAAAAGTAAGCATACATGTAGTTTTGTTAGACATCGCCAAATTCCCCTCCAGGTAGGTTGTGCCAAGTTTGCATTCTCACCAGCAATGTTTGTGAGTGACTGTTTCCCCCCAGTTTCACCAATAGATTATGTTGTCACATTAATTTTTGCCAATCAGGTCATAAATGATTCCTCAGTGTTGTTTGCATTTCTCTAATTATGAGTAAGTTTGAACAGTTTTTCTTAAGTTTAAGCAACATTTTTATGCATTTATTGGATGGTCTATTCAATGCTTTTCCTCCATTTTTCTACCAGGTTTTTGTTCTTTTCTTTATCTCTCAATTTTGAAGAGGTATTTATCTACTAGTGATATTAGTCCTTTGTCCATGGTACATATTGCACATATTTTCTCCCAATTTTTGAGAAAATTTGGGCATGCAAAATATTTACTGTTCAGATTTATCAATCTTTTCTTTTCTGCCTTTGTATTTTGAGTCAGAGATAGAAAGCCTTTTCACAGTCTGAGGTTAAAGAATAATTCACCCCTATTTCCCTCTAGTACATTTGTATGTTTCATTTTTTATGTTTAGGTCTCTGATCCATTAGGAGCTTAATCTCATGCTTGGTGTGAGGTATGGATCTAATTACATAGTTCTCAACCAGGAGCAATTTTGTCTCCCTAGGGGACATTTGGCAGTGTCTGGAGACATTTTGAGTTGTCAAAACTACAGGGAAGAGTGCTCCTGGCATCTCTTGGATAGGGGCCAAGCATGCTGCTAAACATCACATAGTGCCCAGGACAGCCCCCACAGCAAAGAATTATCTGATTCAAAATATCAATAATGCTGAGGTTGAGAAACTCTGATGAAATGTTTTCTTTTACCAAGTGGCTACCCAGTTGTTCCAGCATCATTTTAAAAACTCCCATCTTTCGCCTCAGTGTTTTGGGATACTACCTTTATCGTAGATTATGTTTTCATATATATTCAGGTTGATTTCTGGACTTTGTATTCTTTCCTACTGTTATATTTTTATTTTTTTCTACTGGTATATTTTTCTATTCATATATTAGTACCACACTAATGTAATCATAAAGGCTTTAAAGATATTTTAGTGCCCAGTAGAGTTACTTACCCCTTATTGGTTTCCTTTGTCACTGTTTTCCTGGCTATTCTTGTATGTTTGTTTTTCCATAAGAACGTTAGTATCAATGGGTCTAACTCCTTTTAAAAGAAAGCTTATTGGTATTTTTAGTGAGATTGCGTTAAATTTATAAATTAGCTTAGAACTGATCTGCTTATAATGCTGAATCATTCTTTCTAAGAATAGGGGACATCCTTCCATTTGAGAAAGTCTAATTTTGTGTTTTTTAGGAATGCTTTATAGTTTTTCCCATACAGGCTTTGCACATTTCTGGTAAATTAATTTCTAAGTATTTAATCTTCTTTGTTATTGCTGTAAATGGAGTTTTCTCTACTATTAGGTCTTTTAACTGGCTATCATTTGTGTAAATGAAGGGTATTGATTTTTGTGTGTTTGTATCCTGCTACCTTACTGAATTCTTTTAGTGTTTGAGTTAGTTTTATCATTGATTCTTTACCAGAAAAATCCTATAGTATCATATCATCTGCAACTAGACATAGCTTTACTTCTTATCAATTCTTATGCCTGTAATTGATTTATTTTGTCCAACTGCATTGATTAATCTTTCTAGTATAATGTTAATTAGTAGCAGAGATAGTGAACATCTTTGCCTTGTTCCTGATTTTCGTGGAAATGCCTCTAGTGTTTCCCCATTAAGAGACTGGCTTTAGGACTAAGGTATATATATTTAATTGTGTTAATGAAGTACCACTCAGTTTTTATTTTCTCGTCTTTCTATAAAGAATAGGTATTGAATTTTGTAAGGTCTCTCTAGCATCTATAATCATATGGGGTTTTTTCCTTTAGATCAATTAATATGGTATATGACACCAATAGATTTCTTAATATTGAACCAACCTTCCATTCTTAGAATAAATCACATTTAGTCATGGTATAGTAATTTATTAATGTGGTAAACTATTTGCTAACATTTAATTTATTTCCACATTAATAATCTGAATGATACTGGTCTATAGTTCCCTCCCCCTCTATTCCTTCTATTCTGTACCTTCATAAAATCTTCATAAAAGAAATGGAGAAGTTCTACTTTATTTTCAATATTCTGAAACTATTTATAGATTATTGGAATTATCTGGACTTGGAAGGTTTAGTAGAATTCCTCTGGAAAACCATCTGGGCCTGAGATCATCTCCTTTGCTACCCTTGAAGGAGGAGGATTCCCAGATGGGCTTTAAAATTGTGAGATAAACCTTGAATTTTCAGCTGACAGTGGGTTTTAAGTTAAATTGGCTGGTGAGTTTCCTTTGCGTTCCTTTTGGAGAACTTCTGATTTAAATTACATGTCAAGAAACTAAGCATCCCCTCTTTCCACTTGGAAGAGCTATGAGGCTACCTTGGAGCCATCACCAGATATAAACAGACAGAGGACACTGTACCTCTTGAAAATTTAAAATATTCCAATGCACCCTTAGGATTTTACTACAGTGCCCTGGAGAACCTCATCACACAGCTTGGGAATCACAGGTATATACCCTCACAGCCTTTTTTACTATGCATGTATGTATGTATACACTCCTAGATATTTTTGAGCTCATACCATACACAATTTTATACCCTATTTAAAAATCTCCGATAAAATATATACATTTTCCATGTCATTGAATATTCTTTTATAACACTCTTTTTGATATTATAGTCTATCCTATGAATATATCAGAAGTTATTAAGTACCTACTTTTGGATATTTAAGATATTTGTAACTATTTTTCCTGTTCTAAACAGTACTTTGATGAATATCCTAGTGAATAAATCTTAGCATTGTCTTAGGATAAATTCCTAGACATAGAATTGCTAGATCAAAGGGTATGAATATCTTAAAGGGTTTTTTTGGTAAAGATTTTATTTTTTTAAGTAATCTCTACACCTAATGTGAGGCTTAAACTCACAACTCCAAGATTGAGAGATTCATGCTCCACTGACGAGCCAGGCAGGCGCCCCGTCTTATAGGGTTTTTTTTGCCACTTTTATTTATTTTTTTATTGAAGTATAATTAAGACACAGTGTTACATTAGTTTCAGGTGTACAACAGTGATGTGTCAAATCTATCCTACATTATGCTATGTTCACCAAAAGTGTAGCTACCATCTGTCACCATACAACACTATTACAATACCATTGGCTATATTCCCTATGCTGCAGCTTTTATCCCCATGACTTACTCATTCCATAATGAATGGAAGCTTTTACCTCCCACTGCCCTTCACCCATTTTACCCATCTTCCCTTTCCCTTCCCTCTGGCAACCATCAGTTTGTTTATGGATCTGTTTCTGCTTCTGTTTGTTCATTTGTTTTGGTTTTTAAAGTGAAATCATATGGTGTTTGTCTGACTTATTTCACTTAGCATAATATAATCTCTTATAGTTTGATAAATATTGGGAAATTGCCCTCTAGAAAGAGTGTAACAACTTATACTTCCTCCAATCTTATATGGGAGTATATGTTATAGGCTTTTCATTTGATGGTTAAAGAGTTTGATTATAAGTGATTATGAATATAGATTGAGATATTTGTGTGTTTTAGGCACTATACCGGGCACTATTTCATACACATACAATTTAATTGTATTTACATAACACTGTATTAAATCTTAACAACCCTGTAAAATTGACGTCATTATCCCCATTTTACAGATGAAGAAACTGGGACTCAACTTTTTCAAAATCACACAACCAAAAAAAATGTAGAGCTGGGATTTAAACCTAGTTAGACTCATAATCTTAGTACTAGATCACTGATAATTCATGAAATTGATTGGCTATTAACAATGATCATGATGATGTCTAATACATGTTGAGTGCTTATTATGCATTAGGTACTATTTATATATATTAACACATTTAGTCTTTGTTTCAAATTTATAATGTACTATTATCCTTGAGACACTGAAATGATTAACTTGTTCAGGGTCATACAGCTAATAAATGGTAGAGCTGGTATTCAAATCCAGGCAGTTTGATTTCACAGTCTGTACCATTAATGACCAAACTACAGTATGACAGTTTGCAGAGTTGTGGAAGACTGTGTATCAGAATCTCATTATGAATGCTTTTTTTCTATTGCTAAGAAAATGTCTGTCCAGCAATTTGGTGGCAAATTTCCTGTCCCTATAATTGCAGCCTTTTCTCTTGCAGCAATATACAGCCCTTGTAAGCTTGGTGCATAGAACTGTGTTCTATTCTGAGTCACTTCCAGGTCCAAGGGATATAACTTGAATGAGAAAATCTTCCAGTGAAATTGGTGACCCAAACTCAATTAAATAAATGAAACAGTATTTCTAAGTAATTGGGGAGATTTTAAGTATTATCATCTAAGATCACTTTCTGGTTTACATAAGTATGATCTAGACTCCTCCTCTTATTGACATTTGTTGGGTAAATGAAGGAACACCCTCATTGTTATTCATTATTTTAGGCTTTTTCCTGTAGCCTACTTTGGTATTTAGATGTTATTAAAAATTATGAAGATTATGACAAATGGTGATATTTTTATGTCATTTCTGTAAATGCTCAACATTATTCTCTCCCACCTGCCCTCCTGAAAAAACAACTTAATGAACCAAAAAACATGTTATAATGAATGGAAAAATATTTTTGGCATTTTTATGCAGAAAATGCCTCATTAAAAGCAAATGCTTTAGCAAGCAGATTTGAGATTAATAAGAACTTTTGTCAAGCAGGGGCTTTTACAACAAATCACTAGCATGTGTAAGTGCTCTATATAAAGACCTATAAAGCCCTAAGAGTCTCTCACCTTCCTTTCTTATCCCTGGGCTGCACTGCAGCAATGTAGTTGAGTGTGACATGGCACTGAGTGGACTCGATGAGCCTGAAGGACATGGAGCCTACCATGCAGCCACAAGTAGGAAAAATATCTGTGTATTGTTCAGTGTCATTCACTGTTTTGTCTGGATATGTTAGTTCTAACGCAAATTCATTTAGATGAAGCCTGTTCTCAGCTGGATGTTTGGCATCATGCAGTCCAAATATTTTGCATCTATTTTGTATATTGTAAAAGCCATAAGGGTGCAGGGTTTATTACTATACATACAAACTTAATTTCAAGAAAAACCTCAACTTGGACCCACACTTGTAACTTCTTTAGACTTTGGGCCTCAAACTGTAATGACAAGGGATCCAGCCATACCAGCAGCCATATAGGCTGATTTGGTCACGGAAGTCATAGCCCCTGACTTGAGCGATGCCCTCCTCAAATGTACAAAGTGCTCACCTATCCCCACCGAGGCTTTACAAAGCACACTTGTGGTGATGGTGTTTGTAGGTGTTCCAAGCTGGGCTTAGCTTCATCTGTAATTCATACATGGGGCTTGGGCTAAGTTATAGCCACTTCCACCCAGGGAAAGCAGAAATCAGCAGCAGTGATGAAAACACACCGATAACTGCTTACCCTGCAGAACTAGCCTCCCTTATTGAATAGGGAAGCATAAGATAATGACATCGCCCATCTTCAAATGGTGATTTTTTTCATCCACACCAAGTCATCTACACTATCACCTGACCAGTTACAGTTAACATTAATTGAGGTCTTACTCTGTGCCAGGCACCATGCTACATTCTTTCCATGCCTTATCTCTCTTAACTCTCAAGGTTGATGAGCTAGATGCTATTAATATCGCCATATTACAGATGAGGGAACTGAGGACAAAGAAGCAACTTGCCCTAAATCTTTCAGCTTATATGCAGAAGAACTAGTATTTGAAGCAAAATATTCCCCCTGATTTTAGAGCCCTTGATTATTATTGCCTTGTTCTGCATTATGCAATCAGGTAACTAAAAAAAATACTTCTGTAACCCTACTCTATTCCCCAAAAGAGGCATGAATGAAAGAGGAAAAAGAATCCAGTCTTTCTCAAATGCCTATAACTTGCTCTCTTAAGTGGCCTAGCCTCCTCTACTAGGAGGAAGGAAATGGATTCCCAAGACCCACTCATGCTTCCTGATGAGCAAGGCCAGGGCTTCTGGCTGGCCACCAAGCTCACCGTTAAGAAGTGCCGGTCCTTAACTTCACGCCTCCTCTGGCTGTGAGCTGGTGGATAGGCTGGCAGTGGAGGAGCTGCTACAGAAAGGGGGGCAGCGGCTCTCTGCTCCCGGCGATCACTTCGGCTCCGGTGTTCTGGGGGTAGAAAAAGCAATAATACAGAAACATCCTTGGCATTTTCCATTTTTCTTTCCCCCTTGGGAGGGTAAGCAAAAGGCTAGAAAAAGTAAGTTTTTGCTAATCTGGCTCACCTATATACCACATAAGATTTTCAGCATGATTTCAAACTAAACTTCCACTTCACATTAATATGAAGACAGGCACTTATATTTTAGTGGGTCCATCTCATAATCTTTGTACAAGATGGCTCACTCTGAGTTTGGAAAAAGCAGTATATTTTCAGCATGCCTCATTTCAAAACTACATGAGCCCCCCCCCCCCCAAAGTCTAGAACAATGCTGGAAGATTTGCTGCCTTTGATGCTAGAGTGGATGGTAGGCACAGACATGCCAGAACGGCCTGGGGAGTGGCAGGAACAAGTGCTCACAGCCATCCAGGAGGTGACGGGAGTTGGCTCACACTGGCTCACAAGTGCTGACTGCTTTGTGCTGAGGAAGTCAGCAAGCCAGTTTTTATTTTATTTTTTTATTTTTATTTTTTTAAAGATTATTTATTTATTTATTCATAGAGATGCAGAGAGAGAGAGACAGAGACACAGGCAGAGGGAGAAACAGGCTCCATGCAGAGAGCCCGACGCGGGACTCGATGCAGGGTCCCCAGGATCACACCCTGGGCTGCAGGCAGCGCTAAACTGCTGCGCCACCGGGGCTGCCCAGCAAGCCAGTTTTTAAACTCTTGGTAGCTTGAAAGAGGCCACGGTGGAGGTATTTACATCACAGAAATTAATGAGTGTTACAAATCAGGGCTTTTATTTATCTTTCTATCATATATCCATTTATCTATCTATGTTTTCTTTTCTAGAGAGCCAGTGACCGGCACACCATGGCAGCCATCTAAGCTTTGTCATTTGTAACACTCAGAGGGCTTTGAAATCCTAGGCTCCTAGAGAAAGTAAGGGAATCCCAAGGATCAAAGTTGTCTGATTTAGGAATAAAGCTACCCCTGGGGAAAGCCAAGAAGTTTCTATTTGGGGGATGAAGTGGTCCTGCCTTGGTAACAAGAATCACTCAGACATGAAGAGCACAGTTTAGGAACTGGGTGCCTCCGTGAGCTACAGAGTTCACCCTGCCTGACACACGGGCCAACACTAATGGCCACCCTGCCTGCAAAATCCAGCCTGCATTCATGCCCAGGGCCTGAGATCTTGTGACACCCCCCCACATACACACACACAATATGACCAAGATACAAAGTCACTTTACAGGGCCTCTTTACTAAACTGCCTCCATAGCCAGTGCGTATCAGAAAGACCTTTTGAGATAAATGTCTTCCTTGCCAAAGTGCCTACCTCCAGTGCAACCCTCTTTTTTCTTTGCAAGCAAACGTGGGCTTTTCTAAATGGACAGTGTAAGGCAAGAGTTACATTTTAAAATTCCTAATGAGGAGTAGAATACAGGTATCACTGGTGAGGAAAAGGTTGGAGGACAGGAGTCAGTAGGGAGACATCAACTTAATTTCCCATTTAGTTGCTCCCTTCCTACACTTTCTTAAATCTCTCTCTTTCATTTGCCCTAGGCTGGGAGGAGGCACACTAGATTAATGGCTCCCTAATAATACTTTTTTTCTGGCATTGTGGTAGGGAGAACATTCATCTGTGCAGACTCTTGCTCCTTATTCCTTTAGACCACTGGAACTTAGACCTCAGCCCTGAAACTTGAAAGAAAATATAAAATAAAAATATCTCTTTAGAGCTACTTAGCTCTCCCTGTCTTACAAACATAAATGATGGTGTCATTTAAAGCTATTATTGGCTCTGAGTATAAAGAATTGCTAAGAAAAAAGAGGAATCAGATGCTAAATAATATGAAATCCACTGAGGTGCAACTTGCTCTGGGTAGCCTTCTCTGAAGCTCCTTAGCATGATTTAGTGCCTTTCCTCTGAGCATCCATATCACTGTGTTGAAATTACCTGATTACTTGTCTGTCTCCTTCACTAGACAGGCATTCCTTGTGGACAGGGACCAAATATTTGTTATCGCTCTCTGAATCCTAGGTTTAGCACAATGCTTGGGCCTCAGTAGGCTTTGTTGAGAGATTTGCTATGGAGCAGATCTTGAAAACAGCCAGTTTCTAGGTTCTGATCTCAGTGCCCCCCCCACTCTAGCTTTCTCCTTCTAGCCTCATCTTCAAAAGGAGCACAGCGCTTCTGCCACCACAGCTTTGCTCGTCTGTGCTTCATTAGCCACTCACTCCTGGTGGAAGCCAGGATCTTCCAGCTGTCCAAATAGAGAACCCCCAGGGAAGCTCACTGCGGCATTTGCTGAGCAAGGTCGCTGTCTGGTAGGTATTACACATGACCACCAGATGGCAGAAGTGGTATTCTGATGAATGCACCACTAAGCTACTGTTTCTTGGACAAGGTTAAAAAAAAAAAAAAAAGTCACTTTCTAATTTTAATTCCACACTGCATGTTTTTAATTCTATGATGCCTATAACTCCTGTTTATGGCTCTCTGCAGTGCTATTAAAACTACTACACCCAAGATTTGCTGTTAAGACAACCTCAAAGAAAGCCAGTCTATGGATGACAACATGCAGCTCCACAGTCTTCCTTCCCAAACCCCAGGAGGCCTTATATCCCTCTCTCAGCCCCCAGGAGGAAGTTCTGAGAAAATTGATATTGGCACTTGCTGTTCCTCAGTTCTGTCATTAAGTCCAAACCCGACAACACAGTGAAATGTGATAGCTTACAAGCAGCTTAATGTTATCTGGTTGAATCTGGAAAAATCTAATCAGGGATGACTTATGAATAATAATAAAGGGATAAAAATAATTATGTCTAAAGGGCTCACGTAACTCAAGCTTTCTGATGATGGGATCAGAGAAGGTATTTAGTGAGAATGATCAAATTCCTCTGTCATCATTCTATGCCCTCAATGCTCAACCAGTTTTCTACAGAATTTGATTTACTTACACATACATTCATTGAGGACCTACTCTATGTCAGGTTCATGTTAAGTGATTTGAATAAAAAAATTAATAATACATCATCCTAGCTCTTGAGTTGCTCATGGATTAATGGTAGAAGACAGGCTTACAAGAGGTTAGTGATGATATCAGCTTATAAGTGGCACGACTGTGAGGATGCAAAAGACATTATTATGGGAACAGTGCCTAATCGTGGCTGCAAAGGAATGGTGAATATGTTAAGATTTCCAGAAGGTGGCTTGCACTAAAAATTTGGTAAAGAAGGACTTTTTAGCTAACTATAAGATCGAAGTGACTCAATTTATTTTATTTTATTTTTTTGTCATTTTTTAAAAGATTTTATTTATTTATTCATGAGAGACACACACACACACACAGAGGCAGAGACACAGGCAGAGGGAGAAGCAGGCTCCATGCAGGGAGCCTGACGTGGGACTTGATCCGAGGTCTCCAGGATCACGCCCTAGGCTGAAGGCGGCACTAAACCACTGAGCCACCGGGGCTGCCCAAAGTGACTCAATTTAAAAAAATCAAAGTGAATAGTAAAAATGCCAGAGATATTCTAGAGAATACTGGTCATCAGTCTTTACTACGAGTGTCACAGTATCTGCTACCAATAATCAAGGGGAATTTTTATTTTTTATTTTTTTGTATATTTTTTATTGGAGTTTGATTTGTCAACATATAACGCCCAGTGCTCATCTCGTCAAGTGCCCCCCTCAGTCCCTGTCACCCAGTCACCTCATCCCCCTGCCCACCTCCCTTCCACTACCCCTTGTTCATTTCCCAGTTAGGAGTCTCTCGTGTTTTGCCACCCTCTCTGATTTTTCCCACTCATTTTCTCTCCTTTCAAGGGGAATTTTTAGAAGCACTTGCATTAGGGATATTAGTAGGTTAATTCTTTCATTAAAGGGGGAAAAGACTAGGGATATGGGAAAAGGGAGAAGCCATAAACATATGGAAGAAAATAAGCTGAAAACAAATGTGTCCTTTATCCATCCTCACAGTGACGTTAAGATGTTTTATTTGAATTGTAATACCTTTGGAAAATACCCTTCCTTAAAGGAGCACAGGGGATTCAGAACAAAGACACTGAATGTACAGATACCATCTGTCTCTACAGCAAAAATCTAAAGGCCAAAAAAGCTGGCGTGCCAACTTCTGATACCCAACTTAGGGGGCTCTAAAAGGGTGATGCCAGTTTTTAATCTCCTTGTCCTAACTACAATGGTTTTAAGTCACTGAAAAGTAAGAGAAGGCTGTTATCTTCTACCTTGCCTGCTGTATGCCGATCTCTGGCTTTCTCAGGACTGTGAGAGAAAGAGAAATAGAAATATTTATTTTCCTAGGACACAGTGTATGGTGAGGAGGGAAAAAAGCTCTGGCTGAAGGTCTGGAGGCCTGGATCTGGGTCTTGGCACTCCACCTAATGGGCTGCCTGTTACCCTGAGCAAGTTTTCTGACCTCTCTAGGCCTCCAAGTGCTCTGCTATAGAATGGACCAGATCACTGGTTCTCAACAGGAGCACATCCCCTGAGGGAAGTTCTGGTTGTCTTCTAGTGTAGTCATTCCTAGGCATTTGTATATTACAAATATTATAGATCATTTTCCTTTTAAATTCTCATATTTAGACCATGGTGCTATTTCTATTATGTGTATAAACAGGTATATTACCCATGAATTTCATTTCAGTGTGAAAAAGGGAGCATTTTAAAGTACTTGCTATAACAACAGGAGGTGTTGGAACCGATGGGATGGAGAACAGCCCCTAGATGGGACAGGCTCTGAGTTCTCTCCCTGAAAAGCCCCCCAAGCCCATGATCAGTTACCTCTGCGCAGGGCTTGCAGGCTCTGCCGGGCATGGCGATGCAGTTCCTCCACGCAGGGTGGCCTTGTGGCTGGGAGGAAGATGTTTCTCTGCTGGTGCCATGGTGCACGGTAGTATACACTCAGCTTACTCTCAATGTCCAGGTTGGATACAGCTGCAAGACAAAGATAGAAATGGGGCATTATACATCACAAGCTTTAAACTGTGCATCTGGCAGACCCTGGGGTGGGGAACAGGGCTGGAGGCCGGGTGGAGTGCAAGTCCAGAGAGCTGCATTCACAGTAAGAGCGCACTCAAGGTTGGAGAAAGAAGGTTTGTAGCTTATGGTATGGAAAGAGACAGCCTTTGCCCCCAAGCTAAGGGATGGGAGACCCCAGGACACCAACCATTTGCCTGTGACCAGCTTTCTTTCAACACCTCTTTGTACTCTGTGACACAGTCGCGCATCAACCTGGACAGACTCTTGTCCATCCATGCTTGGGAGTGGGACTGGAGAGGGGGAGTGGTCCTGCCTTCCAGGAATGCAGAGAAAAGCCTTGACTGTGAGTCAGAAAGGTCACCCTAATTCCAGTCTTTTGGCCACAGAGCCTCAGAATTATAGTTCTGCACACCTGCTCCTGATGCCCACCGGAACTTTGTAACTCCCTTGCTCTGCTTTCTGTCTCCTCTAATCCCTGGCCCCCAACCCTTACTATTTCACCTTATCCTGCCCTCCAACCTGCCAACTCCATAGCCTGCCATCTTTCGAAGCATTGCTCAGTTTCCTTAGTTTCATCTGGGGAAGAGGACAAGCACTGAAGAACCCATTACAGGGGTACTGGGTGGTAAGTGAGGAAACCACAGACAGTGCAGGTGAGGAGAAGGGTACTATCCTTGCAATGCATCCAAAACATCAGGGAAAGAGGCCTCGTTCCCCAAAACACACCCTCGGTCTTCATGTACATACTGAGCCTAGGATGGGGATCACCTATGAGTGACCCTCAGATAAATTTATCTTCAGATGAATTCTCATGGGAGGAGCTGGTCCTAGGCAGGAAGATTCTGGTTAGGAAATTACTACAGAGGAACACTTGGGCAGCTTGCCAGCCTCAGGAATGGTAAGAACTGGCCCAGAGTGCTTTACCTGCCAGACCTGCTATCCCGAACAGACCCCTGCTCCTCCCAGTCTCATTGTCTCCTTCTGCTTCTTTCCTTCTTTTCCCAAGTGGATGATTTGAGCATGTTCTGCCCAACAGTTTATTCCTGTACCCCAAAGAGTCTTGGTTCTTCTCCAATCCTTTTCTTTTTTGAAGTCTGGTTTACCATTTCACTTTGGGAAGCCTTACACAGAACAAGCTACTCCACAGATAAAGCATAAAGACAAACGGAAAAGGAGGGAAGATACTTTTGTAGAAAGGAAATAGAAGAAAACTGGGGAAGATGCAATCTTTTGATAATTAATCCCCTCTCCCCCTAGCCAGTAGTGCATTTATGGCAATTAGTTTTGGTTTTCTTTTCTTTAATTTTTATTTTATTTTTTGAGAGAGAGAACTAGCATGTGTGCTAGTGGGGTTGTGGAGAGGGGGACAAAGGAAGGAGAATATCTTACACAGGCTCTGTGCTCAGTACAGAGCCCAACACAGGGCTTGAGCCACAACCCTAAGAGCATGACCTGACCCAAAATCAAGAGTTGGACACTTAACCGACTGAGCCACCCAAGTATCCCTTGGTTTTGTTTTCTAATGCAGTCTTCAGTAGTCTTTCTTTTTCTAGAATAATGCATCAAAATCACAAGGACCACCAATAGAAACAGACATGTTTCCAAAGATGCTAAAGAAATATCACATGTACAGGGTCAAGGGAACAGTGCCATACCTATAAAACAGTGCCATGCAACAGAAATTTCTGGGATGATGAAATGCTCTATTAGCTGTGCCATCCAGTGTGGTAGCCACTAGCCACATTGGCTATTAAACAATTTTAATTTTTAATTTTTTAAAAATTTAAGTTTAAATAGTTATAAGTAGCTATTCTTTTGGACAATCATAATCATGAATACCCTTATATTCTCTTACCTTCAGCTACAAAGGAGATTACTCCCTTTGACCTAGATTTTTTTTCTTCTTTGGTGTTTAATATCTAAGAAGAATTCAGGCCCAAGGGTTAAAGATCCCAGGACTATCTTCCTGGATAGGGGAGAGTATTTTTAGGGCAGAGTTCTATGGGGCCAAACATAAAGGCAGCAACTTTTCTTCCTTGAGTTACTCTATAACCTTAGCCCTTTCCTTGGAAACCATAAGTGCATGGTGAACTAATCAGGGGTCACTGAGTTCTGGGGACAAGAAAACCTAGGAGGAATCACTAAGAGAGAAATCAGTCTCTTTAGGCCTAACATGAGGTGTGGGAGGCCTTGAGGTAGAAAGGGCCAGGCCATATCTAGATCAGAGCCTCCCTTCTCTCCTGAGTCAAGTAGTGAAGATTGCTAAGACAGAGGCTTTGTTTAGCTATCCTCAGAGGAATGCTCTGGTTCAGTGACCAAGACTAAAAAATCAGCCCCTGCCTGGCTGCCGAGGTCAACTGCCATGTAACAGGGCAAAAGTCATTATCAAACTTAGCAGAGGTGGGTGGGAATTCATGTGCTAGTGACAGCTGGGAGAAGGTACTGAATAGAGAGCTTGCCTGGGGAAAAGAAGAGGCCAAGAAGGTGGGCAGTTCCAGGAGCAGAGGGTCTCCTGAGCACCTCCTCTCCTGGGCCTATCCCTTCAAGAAAGAAAGAACCAGGGTTCAGGGCTGAGCCCAGGTGACTTGGGGATAGACTAGAAGACTTTTATAGTCCCTCGTTCCCACAGCACCAATGACCAGAACTTTAGGATGTTAACTTTTGATAGCCCCTCAGAAACCAGGTCAAGTGGCCATGGTTCCTTAATCTTAGTATGGGGAAGAGATGAGCTCCTGCTATTTATCTCAGTGTTCATCTGAAGAAACGACTCATCAGAAGTGCTTGTCAAAAACACAGATGACTGGGCTCCAGCCTAGACTTCCTGAGCCAGAATTTCTTACAGAGGCCCTAGTAATCTATATATTTGAAAAGTGCCCTCAGATTATTTTTTATCATGAGGCATCTGTGAGAAACAGAAAGTGTTATCTCATGGTGCCCTGGAATCTTATGTGAATGAAGGGAGATGGGCAACATGATGGGCAGTGGGATGAAACTGCCAAAAATGGAAACATCTATCCACAACCTGGAATGTTTTCAAAATAGCTCTTATGTCCTAGGCACAGTGCTGCCATGTAACGCAGAACAAAAGACACAGGAATTCTTGCCCTCCCGGAGTGTATGTTCTCTGGTTCTGTGCAAAATGGTTTTGATGGGATTGTGCCTGGAAGCAGTAGGTTGGGAGAAGAGTCCTCTGGCTGACTCCTCTGTTCTACTATTAGATCACTCACATTGTCTAAGACCTCTACACTTCTAAAGGCTCTATCACCAAAAAGATCAGTCTCCACTCCTCCATCTCCACCTTTCTACAATAGGTAACCCCAAGTTAAAGCATACATTAGCAATCATAAAATAAGTGTAAAGAAGTTCTGTAAAATTCTTTCCTCATTATCAAATATTAAGTTATTTGAAAAAAGCATTCTTTGATACCACTGCTTTGCTAATGCCCTAAAGACATTCTTAGTGTGCCTACTGGGCAAGCCAGTGCTGAGTTTCTGGGCTGCAAAACTCTGCCTGCTGCTCATGACTGTGGATTCGCAGATGCAAAGACTAACACAGGAGTTCCAGCACAGGCAGCCAAGTCATGGTTCCTGGGAAGAACCAGCTCTCTCAGTGACAGCCTCAGGACTAGGAATTCTCACCTCTCCCCATCCAGTCTTTTTCTTTATCTGCTGAGACGCTATAATGGATTTCTGCCATGCATTAGCAGGTGAACATTTCACTCATCAGTTGCCACAATTGTGTTTATCTCTTAGACGGAGAAGGGAAGGAAAACTCTTTAATCCTTTTGCTTTCAGTTTTGTCCTTTGGTTACAGAGCATTAACTAGTATTATGTGTCCATTGGAGGCAGACATACAGGCACTAATGCCGCTCTTCCAGGGGAAAACTCCCATTTTCCTTCTTAAAATTTATTCCTTTCTCTAAGTAACAGTTCAACGAAAGCTGAATACACTCATTCATAAATTCATTGCACCACTGCCATTTATTTCAAAGCTGTCCCACATCTTCAGGCTCACCATGCCCCCCTTTCTTCCCTAACAATTACACTGTGGCTCAGCCTTGGAAGCTAGTGGTCTTAGGACTCCCAGTGATGTTTGTTCTCATAAAAATGACACAAAGAGCAGCAATAAGGTTTCTCCTCTGCTTATTTGGATACATCGAGACCCCTGCCCCCACCCTGTGGGAGGCAGAATTCTAGGATAGCCCCCAAGATTCCTGTCCTCTCATGTATGTGCCCTGTGAATTACATTGCCTATACTCAGGGTGGTGGGGGACCACACAGGGTACAAACATGAGAAGACAGGCAATGGGGATTTTAAGATCCTTACTCTGTTGACTTTGAGTTAATCAAAAGGGAGATAATTTTGTTGAGTGTATCTGGCCTAATCAGCTGAGTTCTTAAAAAAAAAAAAAAGAAACAAGACAAGAAGCAGCAAAGACTTTCTCTTGCTAGCCCTGAAGAAACAGACTGCCACACTGTAGAGAAGGCTGTGTGGCAAGTAACGGGGGACAACCTCTAGAACCTGAGGTCCTTAGTCCTACAATTTAAAGGAAATGCATTTTGCCAACAACCACTGAGCTTGGGAGAAGCCCCCAGGGCTCAGATGAGAACTCAGCCCCAACCAAAGCCTTGATTGTAGCTCGGTGGGACCCTGGGGAGAGGACCCAGTGAAACTGTGTCCAGACCCCAGACCTGCAAGATAATAAATGGGTGGTATTTTAAGCTGCTAAATCTGTGATATGTTGTTATGCAGTAATAGAACATTAATACACCCTCCCACTATTTTACCTGCTTCCCTAGCACCAGTTGCTTGCCTTGTCTAGTACTTGTCTTCTTCCTTTGTTATTGCTCTTCAAAAAAGGGGTAGATAATGGCATGGACTACAATAGGAAATAGGGCTCTATGTCTCATTTTAACCCCTACAGCAGAAAAAAGGTTATTTGTATGTATCATTTCTCCTGTCTAACTATAGGCTCTCAGAGAGAGCTCTGGCCACATGCTAACCTGCACATCAGGTGTATTACATTCATGGTATCTTCACACAACCCAAAGATGAAAGTACTGCTCCCATTTTACAGCTAAGAAAACAGACATCAGAGAAAGTACATCAGTTTCCAAAGTCTCATACACCTGGCCCATGGATGATCTGGGACTAGAAACCATCTCTGTTTGGCTTCCAAGCTGCTGCTGCTCTTTCCCAAACCAATACTCAAATGTTTGCCTAAAGTAAGGCTGATTGGGGGCAGGTGTAGAGTAGGCTGTCTGCCACATAAAAAATATCCAGTGCTTCTCAAAATCAAAATAAAAGATTCAGAACTGCTACTGTCTGCATCATCCATAGGACTGGGTATAGCCAAGAACTGAATGAATCTTTCAGAAAGTACCCAGGAGATTTGTCATATTCCAGAAATACAGACACCATAAACCCAAAATGCTGAAAGAGAAAACCATTATAGGAAATGTCCACAGGGCAGTAGAAAGTCTTTATAGACTGAACTTAGTTCATTCCCCTGTCAAACTCTGGATATAATGGAATTGTCTACACCTTGATTCATAGTGATGTATTGAAAGCACAGATCTGGTCACTGGGTTCACCTGAAATGAACTGACTTGGAAGTTGAGGAAAACTAGTGGCTGCCACTCTCCTGAAAAGGCCAGGCCCATTTCTAAGAACAGGAGGAAGCTCATGTTTAGGAACTGTTGTGAAGGGGTTAAAATCAGGAGGGAATTAGAATCTTGCCCTAAGCTTCTCCTGTCCTACCAGGGTTGGTACTTATTAATACTGCCTTCTCTGGGCTGGTCTCATGAACGTCTCACTCCCTTAAAGCTTCATTAGCCCAAAGAGGAATCCAAAATGCTTATCCTTGGCCTGCCTTCCAAGCCTCTGTACCTCAAGTCTCCACCCCTGCCACTGGCTTTCTCCATGGGCTATCCCTTCTTCCTTCCCTCAGGCTTTCCAGAATTTAAAAGGAGTAAGGTGGCAGCTGAAATCAATGTCTGAATGCTATTGTGTAGTGAAAATTTCAGAAAGATGTGCAAACGGATTTAGAAATGGAATTGGCTTTTGGATTTTTAAATGTTCTTAGAGTGCCCACAGGTCAGACTACCCACATCCACCTAACTAACCTTCCTTCCTTCCCTTCTATCCATCACACCCACCCCATGACAAGGATTCCTTGCAAGGAACACATCTCTCCACAAACCCTCCATTCTGATGCCCTGTGACAGAAAGCAGCAGGGAATGTGTTAGCACATTAATACATTAATGAGCATCTGAAAGAGTCAGTGTCACAGATATGTCACCAGTTTGTCCCCCAGGTCCCTGCTATGCTGAAGCCAATCCTCAGCCATCATCAGCTCGGTAAGCAAAACAAAAATCTACTCAGGGCCTTTCTTGCAGCTGCCTGAGCTCTCAGATCTGTTCGGAAGGTAGGGAGGGTTGGGATTTCACCTAGTGCAACCATTCATTCCTGTCTGCCCTTTCTTCCTTGGTAACCAGCCCCTTGCCCACTCTGCTTGGCAGTGTGGAGGAGGGAGCAGGATAAGGAGCACCAAGGCTCCTGCCACTTGTAGAGCAGCCTGATCCAAGAGCCAGGTTCCCAGTCTGTCCCTGATGGACTGCCTTTTCTGTAAAACCACAATAATTCAGACTTGTTCACCCCTATGAACAAAGCATCCAACGTGGACCCTCAGCATCAGAAAAATCTAGGTTTTCTGGTAAGTTCCAGCATCCTGAAACATTCCAGCACCCATAGCACAGAACATGTCGGTATATTTATTTATATGCTAAAAGGATCTAGAGTGATTTTTTCCCTTAGAGATATTGCCCCAACTTCTAAAACAAAACAATCCTTCATATTAGGAATACTGTTAATTATTGCTACTACTGTTGTTGCTGTCTTCATGTCTGACATCCCATGGAAAGATCACTAGAGGCATTGGTTCTACTTGCAGTTCGGTACCCTCGTGCAAGTCATGGAAACTTCCCAGGATCCAGTTCCTCATCTTTACAAATGAGGGTTTGGACTCTTTACAACTGAGTCCTGTCCTGCTCTGTTTATGCTTCTATTTTCTACCAGTCATCAGAGTAAGTGAGGTTGCATCATCCATCCAGAAGGACTCTGCATTCAAGCAATGGCAGGATGCTAAGACCCTGAACTCTGGGCCAGAAAGATGGCGGTTTATCACAGTGGCAGTAGATCCAGAACAAATGACTAAACTCTTTGGGCCTCTGTGCCCTCCTCTGTGAAGTGTGAATCTTAGAGCCTTGCCTTCTTGGAGTGGCTCTGAGAGTGCAGTGAAATGATAATGCCCTTGCCATGTCCCTGCTCGCTACATATAGTTCCATTTCCTGTACTGGGAACAAAAGAAGACCAAGAGGCCATGATTGGGGTCACAGTTCAAAAGAGGAAAAAGTCTGGAGCTCACGAAGTTTCTTGTTTCTTTATTTGCCTGTCTTGGTGAGTGAAGTATAAACAAAGATGAGGCCACTAGAGATCATTTTTTGGGGCAGAGCCCTTACAATCTGGAAGCTAGAAAGAAGGCTGCCCACAACCTGAGCCTGTGGTCTCTCTGACAGGTTGCATGTCCCCAGTGTCTGGTACTGGTTTACTGGGGCAGCATTCAGTGTAATGACTTGGAGATGCTAATTGTCCACATTGCTTTCAGAGCTGCAGCACTATACATTCTCGGAAGCGGTTTATAATTTACGTGTTTATCTTTAGGTCACTCTGCTCCCATGTTCTACACCGTGCACTTCCTCCAGAATGTAAGCACATAGCCATCTGTTCCAGCTCAGCTATTGTTTTAAGAAAATTCCTTTAGGCATCTAGCGGAGTCATTGAATTCTACTGCTGGAAGGGACCTCGGAAATTATGGAGTTTTGTGTTTTTTCAGACCATAGGGCATGACCTATTAGTGGACCGTGAAATCCATTCAGCAGGTCAAGACTAGTATTTTTTAAACAACGAAATAGAATACAGTAGAATAGAAAATACCAAAATGCATTGCATGTAGTAAGTATTGTTTTGTGAAGCTATTGTTTCTGTCACATGTGTGTGCATGCTGGTAAAAATGTGTTTCTGGCTCTGGATAGCAGTCAACACACTGAAGGCTACTGTTTAGGCCACCCCTCTCATGTACTAATGAGGAAATCAAGATTCAAAGATTTGACCCAAGATCACAGAGCTGATTTTTGGCAGAGGCAAAACCAAAGGTCAGGTGTCCTGACCAATACGCTTCCCATGGCAACTCTTCCTCCTGTGCCATCCTGGCTACTTCACCCTTCATCTGTCCTGGTCATTATTTGCTACCCATTACATCTGTCATGGTATACTTCCAAAACAAAGCAAAAACCCAAAACACTTCTCATCTGTTCTCTAAGGAATCGGCCATTTTTATTTTAGGATTCCAGAAGCACTTCAGCCACGTGAGCTGAAAACAAGTTCCCCTGGGAGGTTGGCGCTGCCAGTCAGCAGACCACATATTGAGCAGCACTAGTTTAAGGAATGAGAGACCAAGGCAACAAGGTAGGCATTAGGGTGAATAATATGAAATTAGTGGTATTCAACTGTTTTGCTCTACAAAAACTATCTGAATAGCTCAATTTAATAATTAGGTCAACCTCAAGGTTAGCTTTGCCAGAAAGGACATCATGTTCTTAGTAGTAAAGTGCTTCCTTTCCAGCAACCTGGACTGAAAATGACCAGCCCATCACTAAGAGGTGACACATTTGTTCCAGTTTTCAAGGCATGCGTGCCTGAGCTTAAATCAGAGGGGGCAGGGATGGGAGCTTGGCTCAACACTTGTTTCACCAGCCTCACACCCCTTTAAAGACACAAGGGCAGTTTTACAAGTTTGCGAACAGGTTTCAGTAAAGAAAGAATAACACTGATCAGAAATAAGGAAGTTGATCTTTCAGGAGAACCAAATGGAAAGTTAAGAAATACTGCCAAGATTTAGGCAAGATAAGAAGCTTTTGCACAGCAAAGGATACAGTCAACAAAACTAAAAGACAACCTACAGAATGGGAGAAGATGTTTGCAAATGACCTATCAGATAAAGGGCTAGTTTCCAAGATCTATAAAGAACTTATTAAACTCAACACCAAAGAAACAAACAATCCAATCATGAAATGGGCAAAAGACATGAAGAGAAATCTCACAGAGGAAGACATAGACATGGCCAACATGCACATGAGAAAATGCTCTGCATCACTTGCCATCAGGGAAATACAAATCAAAACCACAATGAGATACCACCTCACACCAGTGAGAATGGGGAAAATTAACAAGGCAGGAAACCACAAATGTTGGAGAGGATGCGGAGAAAAGGAAACCCTCTTACACTGTTGGTGGGAATGTGAACTGGTGCAGCCACTCTGGAAAACTGTGTGGAGGTTCCTCAAAGAGTTAAAAATATACCTGCCCTACGACCCAGCAATTGCACTGTTGGGGATTTACCCCAAAGATACAAATGCAATGAAACGCCAGGACACCTGCACCCCGATGTTTATAGCAGCAATGGCCACGATAGCCAAACTGTGGAAGGAGCCTCAGTGTCCAACGAAAGATGAATGGATAAAGAAGATGTGGTTTATGTATACAATGGAATATTACTCAGCCATTAGAAACGACAAATACCCACCATTTGCTTCAACGTGGATGGAACTGGAGGGTATTATGCTGAGTGAAGTAAGTCAGTCGGAGAAGGACAAACATTATATGTTCTCATTCATTTGGGGAATATAAATAATAGTGAAAGGGAATATAAGGGAAGGGAGAAGAAATGTGTGGGAAATATCAGAAAGGGAGACAGAACGTAAAGACTGCTAACTCTGGGAAACGAACTAGGGGTGGTAGAAGGGGAGGAGGGTGGGGGGTGGGAGTGATTGGGTGACGGGCACTGGGGGTTATTCTGTATGTTAGTAAATTGAACACCAATAAAAAATAAATTAAAAAAAAAGAAAGAAAAGGGTGAATGTCACAAATCTGTTTTCACTATTTGCAAAGAGCCGGATGAGGTTGGTTGCAGGGAAGACCACAAGTATCATCCTTTGGTAGGTACTCTGTTTTCCTTGAAATTCAAACAGGAAAATGGAGAGGAAAGAAGGCATTCTGCCCACAAAGATGAATATGGGGTTTTAAAGTCCCTTCATTTCTGCTCAAACTACAGATGAGATGTCATGAACATGGGTACCTTTGACATTCCAGGGAAGAAAGTGGAGCTGGAATGGGAGAGGCAGGTCAGAAAAAGCATGTGAAAGTCACCCTTCTGTTTCAGGAGACACTGCACACAGCTACTGGATGTTAGAGGAAAGGGTTCTATTTTCAATATGGTACATGGAGTCCCTTGTCTTCTTGGACAGATGCCCTTGGTTTATTTAAATTGTGAAGCAATAAGGTATTTAGCACGTGATACCCAATTCTATATGCTAATAAATCTCTTCTCCTAGGTAGAGATTAGGCTCTTAAAATTTACTTAGAGATCATCAGTGACAATGGAAAATTTAAAAAATACTTCAAAAGGCCCCACATACCACCTCCACTGCACTTACTTAGAATTATTATTTGCTAATTAGTATTTCTGTAGATAGAGGAGAAGTAATGCCCTTTATTGGGCCAACAAAGAAGCTATAAATCCATGAGCCTGCAAGCCAAAAGAAATTCTTTTCCAAGGACCTTTCCACTCCAAAAGCCTAGATATTTATAATGAATTCTATGTTCTCTATAAAAGACAAAGTATGAGCTGTATGAGTGGAGAACACTTACTGCATGATATATTGAGTCTGATCAGAGAAGATGTGTTCTCTTATGACTTGGTTAGCCTTAGTCTAGCTGAGTATGCTGTGATACTGAGAGAGGCCCACTCTCCATGGATAGTGGCTCTTTCCCTCTTTATTTGCCCTTGAAAGACAGACTCAGAGAATGAAGAGTTTGGGTCTCCCCACAACAGGCGTTGAGACAAAGATTCAGGTCCAGGTTTATTTCGGAGGTAATTCTAGGGCGCCACCAATAGGAGGTATTGGGGGAAGTGAGAAAAGAAAAGGAAGAAAACCGATAAAGTGTGCACTCTTGAGTACTATGGGTAACCGGGGCTATCTCCTTTGGGAGCTGGTGAACACGCACTGTAGAGGCGAGGGAGTTGGGAGTATTTATCTACCAATTCCTGTCAGTCATTGGTTGAGGGTTGCCTAGGCACCAGAGCAATATTTCCCTGGTACTTCTAGAAAAGCAGGCTCCCTGGCCAGAGAAAGCCCTCAAACAACAAATGCAGTTCCTAGGAGCTATAAATCAGGCTTCTGTGCACTGAAGTGATAAGAGTGAGGGAATATGGTCAGAGTACCAATAGTCTTGGGGGATTTAGGAATGTAATCCTCACAGCACACAAACATGTGCATTTCAAATATGGGATGTCTTGATTGTGCTGCTAATTTTAAAAGCTCCCCAATGCCAAAATAGCTCAAAATGGATCTGTTGTCAAAATCCCTAAAGTGTAGCAGTGAGGAAGACTGGTCAGACAGCTCTGGATTCTAGTAGGTACATCAGCTGAGAGAGCTTTGGCTTGGAGGCCTGTCTCGAGGAGGCTGCCTTCTGCAAGGGTGTGGACTAGGCACCCTTGTTATCCCCAGGGTCCTGCCTCCTGTGTGGCATTGACTTGGGCCTCTCAAGGTCTGTTTCCTCCTCTGTCAGAGTTTCAGGTATGATAAGGTATGTCAGGTTCATCTTGCATATTTGCTGCTCCAGACCTGGAATTAGCCCTTTCTCCAAGAAGCCCTGGCTCTCCTCAAAGGGAGAGCTTTAAGAGACCACATTCTGCATGCCAGGGGTATTCACTGTTGCTGGGTTGTCATTGACTCCACACTTCTTCAACAGAGCTAGAGAATATGTAAGTTTTAGAAGGTGAAGCTAAATCATGAGTTCAAACTGCTATTTCTAATTCAAATCAAAGATTATAGGTTTTAATTTAACTGTCTTGATTTTATAATTGATCTCTTTTCTCTTATGCTGAAAATCTTGATTCTTAATGACAGTGGCACAATTTCTTGTTTGAATAGTCTCAAAATGACTACAATAAGACAACTGAATTCCGTTTTAGGTTTCTTTATGTTTTTCTTTTATCTTTAGGATATTTTCTACTGGAAATGGAGTGCTTTGTTTAAAAGTCACATGAAATGATTGAAGGTGTTGAATACAATGATTGTGAAGGTCCTGTATATTCTATGAGTGTATAAAAAGAAAACTGAGAGACTCCTGGCTAACCTATACAGGTAGATCCAGTTCTTAAATAGGGGAATCTATCTAAAGTTTCTGTATTGTTAATTTGTAGCTTATTTGAGAAAAACATACACGCATTCTTGCCCTTCTACTCATCTGCCCCATGGGTTGCAATATTTAGAAATCTGGGAGTTCCTTCTCTTCCTCCCTTCTCTCTTGGGAACTCTGCCATTGGCCCTTGGAGGAGCTGGATTGGCTTTGTTGAATAACAGCACAGAGGAACCCATGTGGTGATGAGGAGAGCCTTTGATCTCCAGAAGACTTGAAAACTCAAGCCTGGAGGTCTTGGCATTTATCCCAGAGATCAAACACATATGTTGGCACCTGCAGGGAAAAGGGAAATGAACTAGCCATTTTTGAATCCAGAGCCTATGATAGAAACTCCATAAGCAATGACAGAACCTACTGAAGGCCACAGGCCCATCAGAAGCTATGCATAGCCTCTCTGGGGATCTCCCTACCAAGCATTTGGGAGAGTGGACCACACACAGGGATCAGACCACTTCACCTATGAATAACTCCAAATAAGCCCAAATATCAAGACTAGGCTAAAGCATATGAAACTGATAAAATAATTGGTTGGATATTGTTAATTGCATATGGTTCAACTTTATAGCTCTTAAATAAGCAAATTAGGATCCAAAAACTTCAATAATCTTTCAAAATAGATAAATGACACCTTATTTCTCCCTCCCAGGTTCAAGGAATTTGTTTTGTTGCTCTTCTCAGGTTGATTTACTAAGGTAAGGAGGCAGTCAGAAGTGAGAGGAGAAGAGAGAAAAAAGTTATAGCAGGCAACTGATTCTAGAGGGTCCCATTAAAGGACTAGGGCCTTGGGCCCAGTGCTGGCTGACATGGTTCAGAGGCTTACCAGAAGATCTCAACCCGAGTATCTCAAAGTATACTGGAGTCCCTGTCTAATCACACTTGGGTCTGGGAAACAGAATGTGTCACCTCTTATTAAGTTCAAGGTATTGTGCAGACGCACTTTAAGGAGAAAGAGAAACCATTGGTGCCCTTGAGAATTTATAACCTAGTAGCCACATTAAACAGATTAGATGATAATCCCATGTGGGATCACATGTGTACCCTGAGAGAGGCACAGAATGCCATGCAGTTTCAACAGAAATGCTCTGTGGCTCAGGAAGGGGTATGGGGAAGAGGTATGAAGTGGGAGGAGGCCGATGGATAAGATTAGCAGTGAGGTTGGAAAATGCTGGAGGAGAACTACATATAATCTCCATTTTGTGGTAAAAAGGATTTGAATACTGGCAGTTCCTATGAGACAACCTAGGTTGGAAAGAATCGTTGTGAGTCCCAGGAGCAGCTCTCTGCAGCTGGACCAGGAGTTTGTGAAGCAGGGCAGGTGGGAGGGAAGGGTTAGCGGCCATCAAGGGGAGGAGACGCCACCACTTAGTGAGCATATGTGTGAACCGGGCACTTGGTTAGGCTCTTAATAGAGGTAATCTCATTTGGTTCCCACAGTAAACCCAGGAAGCACAATTGATTATCTGCAATTTACTGAATAGGTGCAGAGATGTTAAGAAACTTGCCCAAGGGCCCAAAGTTCTAAATGCTAGACCTAGGACTTGAAGTGAGTACATCTGATTCCAAAGCCCCACACTACTTTCTGCCTCAATATCCTACTTTCTAACTCTGCTCACTGCTCCGCACAGGAGCAGATGTCTATGTGGGAAGAATGGTCATCCCAGAAAGGGAGACTGAAGTTGTTCAGTGGAAAGCCCTGGTGGCCAGGATGAGGGATCTGCTATATAACCAGAAGTATCTTAGTTGCCCCCAAAGCATAGCTCAGCATAACCTGTTTGAGGATAGAGGCGGACTTTATTGTGTATTTTTTGCATCCTCTAGCTAAGCAACTGTCTAGAACATTGACCTATACGTTACAGGAGCTCAACTATGTAGGCCTCAACTCTATAAATGGTTCAATCTATATATCTTGGGGCTTTTTCTGTCTCCTTTTAATTTATCAGCTTTCTTTCCCTGATCCCTTTCCTCCCAGATAAATTGTATTCAGATGCAGCCCAAGTTGCACCTCCTCCATGAAGCCATTTAAGACCCCCATGGACCAGTTGGTTCATTCATTCATAGAACAGTTAGTGATTAAGGACCTGCAATGTGCCACACACTGTGGCACTGGGATATGATGCTGGACATATATCCCACTGGGAGATGGTGCTGGACATTATACACAATCCTTATCCTGTGGAACATACATCCAGGTAGGAAGAATACCAGAAATAAAGTAGATTAATAAGGAAGGATGTAATCAGGTAGTAATAAGCACTTCGATGAGGGGGATGTGAGAGAAAGCAAGGCTAGTGGGATGCATGGCATGGAGGAAAGGACAGTGGATAGCTAATGACCCATAAGGCCTGAGATTTACCACCAGGCATCAGAGATACCAAGGTAAGAGAGTAAGAGGGTCACTGTCCATATGCAACTGACCTTTAGTGGAGTGACCTCTTCCTCTAGCTCAGCATGGCAGTCTAGCCTAGCTGATTATTCAAAGTCATTTCCTCTTCTTCCTGGGCACAAAACTAGACTACATTTCCTAGCCTCCTTGCAGTGGGGTGTGGCCGTGTGTTAAGGTCTAGCAGTAGAATGTGGACAGAAGTGATTTGCACCACCTCCTACACAACCCATAAAGACCTCCCACACATTCTCCTTCATATTCTTGAGACCTTAGAAGCCACGTACTGAAGATTAGGTATACTCATAAGACAAAAGGAGCTTGAATCCTTGAACTCTGGCTAGGAGAGGAGATACCCACCAATGAAGACAAACCAACTTTAGATATTCTGCAAGTTGTGAATAAACCTGAATTTTATTAAGCCATTGAGGTATTGAGCGTTATTTGTTCTAGCAGCTTGCACTACACTGATTCACTGAAGTCACTGTCTCACCATGGCTACTCATTCAGGCCTTTCTTGGCCTACAACATGATCCCTATTGTATTACCATTTACCTTTGTACTTTCTATTCGCTTTTCCTTCCAGTAGATCCCATTCCCTCAACTCATATGGCAACGGTGCAATCAGAGGCTTGCTCTTCTTTTTTTCTTTTTTTAAATTTTTTAAAAATTTATTTATGATAGTCACACAGAGAGAGAGAGAGAGGCAGAGACATAGGCAGAGGGAGAAGCAGGCTCCATGCACTGGGAGCCCGACGTGGGATTCGATCCCGGGTCTCCAGGATCGCGCCCTGGGCCAAAGGCAGGCGCCAAACCGCTGCGCCACCCAGGGATCCCAAGGCTTGCTCTTCTTAAGTGAATGTTTTGTTTGATACCTAATTTGCCCATTAAAGTGGGATTCTCTTTTCATTGCTATATCATGTTAGTGGATGCTTTTATGGCCCTTTAAGTCATTTGTAATTTTAGGTAGGGGAATGATCAATGCTTTCATCTTTTCTCCTTCAGTTTGCTTAGAAGACCTGTTACTAGACTACCACAAAATATAGTCGTTCCCCAAATTATGATCATTTCTGAAATGGTGGGGGGCCTGAGTCAATATGGCAATACTATCCATACATGGCTGTAGTTGCTTATACTATTTCTTCTCTAGATTTCAGCACCAAACACAGTATCAGGCATATAGTAAGTGTTCAATAAATGCCTGATGAATGAATGAATGAATGAATGAATGAATGAGGTTATTTGAAGTTGTTCACTACGCTGGTATGCTATGGAAATAATTTGCAAAAGTTTTTGTTCTTCAGAAAACATCTCTGAAGCCACCCTCTCAGTTTATAGTAAGCATTAGCAAAAGCTTATTCTTGAAAACCAGATGCATAGAAGTCAGGCTGAATTACATGTTGCTTTGGAGCATCCACAGCGGGAGGGCACACTAAGTAGGACTCAATTTTCCTGCTCCTCTAAGTGCTGGCTTTTTCTCTACCTTTGCTCTTTCTTCCCGAATTCTACCTCCAAATTATCTCTAGGAGTCTATGAGCAGTCACTCTTTGTCCTGACACACACCTCCCTAAGTCACCTACCCAGTGAAAACAGCAGGCCCCCCCTCCATCCAACACACTGTGCTCTATTTCTCTTCAGTGGCAACTCCCAGGCAATGGATTAGTGCCCAGGAATGTCTATGGCTAGCCCATGCTGAGATGTCTTCTGAGTGCCCCCAGAGCAAGTCACCCAACCCCACATGGGCTTGTGCCTTCAAAGTGCCTGTTGGCCCTGGATAGCAACTCTGAAAGTCACAAAGCAGAGCTTCACTGGTCAGAGACACCAAGGCCAGATCAAGTTGGCAAAAGAACATGATCAGGAAAGGAATGGGCTGTATCCTGCCTTTGAAGTGTAAAGAAATGCTTTTATTGTTTTTCTTTTACACCTTTAGACCCATGCAGCAATAGAAAGTGAGGTTAAAACACAAATGCCACCAACCTGCAAACCAAATGGCATGGGTCAATGACATCAGCCCTAAGACCTGTTTGGAGCCCAAGCAATGGTCCAAGTCACACATAGGATCAGCTTACTTGTTCTACCAATAGATCAACATCAGGAAGGGAAATTTGTGACAGAATTTCACCCACTGCAGAAACAGCTGGCTAATCTGGTCATTCCAGTAATAAATGAGAACCATTTATTATTTCATTACACTCACATCACCTATAAAACACCTTCTAAGCTGACTGTTTCCCAAAGGTTGACAGTGAATTCAATCAAAGGTATAGATTCAGTCCTGTGTAGATATGGGACAGACTTCTTTCAGTGGGATGTTATGGGGTTCCCTTCTGTCATTTCTGCAGGGAATTAAATATTAGGGCAGGGATGTTTATATAAGCAGCTAGTACCTAAACACAACCAGGGAATCTCATTTTACTTAAGAATGAGTTTCAGTCAGTGTTCTGACTTATTTAAAAAATTTTTCCTTCACAAGGTGTCAAACCAATAGCTTTGGTAAGCACAACATTTATTTGCCTTTATTGTCAACCCAGGTAAAGGTTTGTTCTTTCCAGAATAAACTTTCCTGGGATAAGTGACATTCAGACATGCCGGATTCTTACCTCCCTCACCACTGTCGGCTTACCACTATGCCCTCTCAGGTCTTTTTCAGCTATTGGTTATTGGCTGAAGCCCATTCCAGAAATACGAGTGCTCTCTGTGGTAGGGTGCTCTGCAAATCCACAGAGACCAAGCAAACTGCCATTTCAGGGGCAACAAATTCCAGATGCTCTGTCCTCCTAGGGTGAATTTAAGCCAGTGGCCTGGTGCAGATGGGTCAGGGTCTGAACTGTGGGGCTATCAGAGCCTTTTTAGTGACAATGGATTTGGGGCTTTGGAGTGGGTTGTGTTTATTTAGATACATCTCAAAAGGCTCATGTCAAAAACCGAGAAAATCCCAGTTGAATATTCAATTGTTAGTGAGGACTCAAAGATTGTCAGGCCCTTCCTTTGCCTCCTTCCCTGGACTGCACTTCATCAATCTTACTCCACTTCCTTTCTCTGTCCCCTTCACATTCCTTTCCCTATTGTCTTGGTTGAGGGCCTGGGCTCTCTAATAGACCAAGACTAGCCTGACCTTTTTGGGTATGTTACTTTTCCATCCTGTAAAGAAACTCCACTTTTGGTGGTTTTTTTCCACTTGGTATATGAGGTAAAGGTTATAGCTATCATGGCCATGACAAGAATAAAATCCTTGAGTACTCAGGAAAATCAGACCAAGAAACTGGAATGACTGATCATTCTCTGGTCTTCATTGTTTATGCATTAAAAAAAAAAAAAACAAAAACAACCGGGACACAAAGGCAAAAATAAACTATTGGGAGTACATCAAAATAAAAAGCTTCTGCACATGGGATGCCTGGATGGCTCAGTGGTTGAGCATCTGCCTTCAGCTCAGGCGGTGATCCTGGAGTCCTAGGATTGAGTCCTGCATCGAGTTCCCTGCATGGAGCCTGCTTCTCCCTCTGCCCATGTCTCTGCCTCTCTCTCTCTTTCTCTCTTTCTCTCTCTCTCTCTCTCTCTGTCTCTCGTGAATAAATAAAATCTTTTTTAAAAGCTTCTGCACAATGAAGGAAACAATCAACAAAACTAAAAGGCAACCTATGGAATGGGAGAAGATATTTGCAAATGACATATCCAATAAAGGGTTAGTATCCAAAATATATAAAGAACTAATCAACACCCAAAGAACAAATAATCCAATGAAAAAACAGGCAGAAGACATGAACAGACATTTCTCCAAAGACATCCAGATGGCCAACAGACACATGAGAAGATGCTCAACATCACTCATCATCAGGGAAATAGAAATCAAAACTACAATGAGCTATCACCTCACACCTGTCAGAATGGCTAAGCTCAACAATGTAAGAAACAACAGGTATTGGCTGGCAAGCATGCAGAGAAAAAGGAACCCTCATGCACCGTTGGTGGGAATGCAAACTGGTGCGGCCACTGTGGAAAACAGTATGGAGGTTCCTCAAAAAAGTTTAAAAAAATCCAGTAATCATATTACTGGGAATTTACCCAAAGAATACAAGAACACTAACTCAAAGGGATACATGCACCCCAATGTTTACAGTAATATTATTTACAATAGGCAAGATATGAAAGCAACTCAACTGTCCATCGATTGGTGAACGAATAAAGAACGGTATACACAGACATACACATACAATGGAGTACTATTTAGCCATCAAAAAGAATTAAATCTTGCCATTTGCAACGACATGGATGGAGCTAGAGTACAATGCTAAGCAAAATATGTCAAAGAAAGACAAATATATAATTTCATTCATGTGGAATTTAAGAAACAAATGAGGAAAGGGGAAAAAAAGAGACACAAACAAAGAAACAGACTCTGAGCTCTAGAGAACTAAAGGTTACCAGAGGGGAGGGGAGCGGGAGGATGGGTGAAACAGGTGATGGGGATGAAAAAGGGCACTTGTTGTGATGAGCACCAGCTGATGTATGGAAGTGCTGAATCACTATATCGCACACCTGAAACTAATACCTCACTGTGTTAACTGGAATTAAAATAAAAACTTTCAAAAAAGCAAAAACAACAAATATTAATCAGGCACCTGCCATGACCCTCCCCTGTGAAATGATCACCTTTGTTCCTGCAACTTCTGCCCTGCTTCTCCCACACTTTCATGTGCTGATGATAATGATGATGTCAACAACAAGTTTCTATCTTTCTCTGAATATTCACTCATTGAACAAATGACTACTGAGCATCCATTGAGTGCTCTTCCTACCTGAGGCACTGAGAAACATATGGGGTCTCTGTCTTCCTGGAGCTTGCTGTCTAGCAGGAGAGACAGATAAACATACAGATATAATATCAGGTGGCAAAAATTCTGTGAGGAAGTCAGAAAGTGGGGTAAGGGGATAAAGAGTGATGGGGTTGCTGTTTTGAAGAGGGTGGCATAGCAGATAAGCTCAGTGCCTTGCCAGCATCACCTTGGCACTCCAAACGCTGCTTCCCATGACCTTCTGAGACTCTCTGGGGGGTGGTTTTTCTCCTGGAGATGGGAGAACGCTGGGTTACAAGCAGGGCAAGAAGTATTAGAGAATGCATGCCCCTGGGAGCAGCCCTCCACAATTTCAGACCTCCTCCTCCGAGGTTAAGCGAACTCAGAAGTGTGGTCTCCACCTCTCCCGGATTTCCTCAGCAGGACTGAGTTCCAAACTGCCACGCGGTGCTTGCTTCATAGCACGTCTCTATCACATCTGTTCCCTCCCCTCCCCTCCCCTCTCCCCAACAGGCGTTACTTGCTTTGCTTGCCCCAGGAAACCACTTGTACTCCAGTCCTTGTCCCAAGGTCTCCTTCTGGGGGAACCCAAACTTAAGGTCGGTGGTTAGGGAAGGCTTCTCTCAAAGGTGACATCTGAGCAGATCCTTCATCTGGTGAAGCAGGGAGCGAAGGGGAGAGGTGCAGAAAGAAAAATGCAAGCAGAGAGAGCAGCCAAAGCAAAGGCTCCTCGGTGGGATCACATTTGAGTGTCTGAGGAACAGCAACGCCAGAGTGCAGGAACAGAATGAATGAGGGAAGGGGCAGTAGACAATGGCTTTCTTACTTTCTTCATTTATAGTTACAATACCTCTGTTAGTCCTTTCTGTCACTCTTTCCTCCAGTTGGTTCACTTCCCATTTCTCTGGTGGCTCATTTTATGAGAGTTCTGCCATTTTATTTGCATTTGTTATTTCACTCTATTTAAATGCATCTACCACTGATTGGTGCCTGGAAACAGGGAGACAGTCCACAGCCCTACTCAGGGAGGCAGCTTCCAGGGGGAAAGGAACAGGCTTTCTGCAGTGCCTCCTCCCTCCCCCAATTTTTTTTTTAAGATGGAGAAGGCTTACTTTCTCCTGTTTCTTCACCATCACTATCAGCAACAGCACCATTTCTTGAGAACCCACTGCGTGTCAAACTTGGAGCCATTTGCTTGGCCCTCATCATCTCTGCCCTCCTACCAACTCTGAAAACCAAACAGTAACTACCTTCTTCCTCCTATTTCACCAGGAAGGCAACCTTCTTCCTTCCTCCTATTTCACTCTCCTGCAGCAGACAAGGTGCTCACACTTCTGGCTACACGTGACACACCCCAGCAGCAAAATCCTGTGGCTGTCGTGCCCTCACCATGCATTCCAGGCTCTGTTGAGGTGGCTGCTTTGATCCTGGAACAGGAGACTCCAGATCACAGAGGATACGGAGTTCTCTTTAGGCAGCTGGCATGAGCTTAGCACAGATGCCTCCCAGAGCAGGATTGCTTTGCTGCCTCCCAGGAGGTTTATCATCAAAACTTCTTACCCTGACCCACATTGTGCCTCTCTCCATTTGGGCTTCTGGAGCTACCAGGGAACCGACAGCGGAGTCTATTAGTGCTTCGTTCTGCTCACAGTTCCTTCTGGAGGAGTTGGCATCTAAAAATTAGGTAGCAATATGCAGGCCCTGAGGTGGTAACTGTTAAGGCCTAAAAGGCAGGCCAGGGAGACTGAACTCTATTGGCAGAACTGGTCTGTGGTCTGTGTGGGAAATCCTCTGTAAGGCTCTTCTTGTCTCTAGGGATTAGGTTTCTCCCAGGCTGGAAGCAGTAACAGTTGCCAGGGCTCCCTTTTCCTCCATCCTAATTGTCCTTAGTGCTTACCAAATATCTGTGTGTGCATCTATAGTCTCCATCTTCCTAGGTAGCTGGATTGGGGCCAAATGACAGAGTGTCAGCTACTAGCCAGTGAGATGTGGGCAGAAGCAGTGTACACCATTTATGCAGGCTTGGTCCTTACAAGACCTCCCCAAAACCTTGCCGCTCTCTTTGCCTCTGCTCCTGGGGCTACGTGCTTTAGGCTTATGTCAGACTTTGTATGATGAAGAAATAGGACTTTTATTATGTTAAAGTGCTGAGCTTTGTTGGTTTATGTGTTAACAGAGCATAACATAGCCTATCCTAAGTAATGCAGTTTTCCTGTACTCTGCCTTTCATTCATTCAGTCGCTCTTTCAGATAGCCTTCATTCACTTGGTATTAATTGTCTACTCCATGCTAGGCACTAGTACTTTAGCATGAATATACTTTAGGGGAAGCCTGGATGGCTCAGTGGTTAAGCTCTGCCTTCGGCTAAGGGTGTGAGTCCCAGGATCGAGTCCCACATCGGGCTCCCTGAGGGGAGCCTGCTTCTCCCTCTGCCTATGTCTCTGCCTCTCTCTGTGTCTCTCTCATGAATAAATAAATAAAGTCTTTAAAACAATGAATATACTGGGGAGCCCGGGTGGCTCAGTGGTTTAGTGCTGCCTTCAGCCCAGGGCCTGATCCTGGAGACCCAGGATCAAGTCCCATGTCAGGCTCCCTGCATGGAGCCTGCTTCTCCCTCTGCCTCTCTCTATCTGTGTGTCTCTCATGAATAAATAAATAAAGTCTTATTTATTTATTTATTTATTTATTTATTTATTTATTTATTTATTTTAATTTTTTATTTATTTATGATAGTCACACAGAGAGAGAGAGGCATAGACACAGGCAGAGGGAGAAGCAGGCTCCATGCACCGGGAGCCCGACGTGGGATTCGATCCCGGGTCTCCAGGATCGCGCCCTGGGCCAAAGGCAGGCGCTAAACCGCTGCACCACCCAGGGATCCCCAAAATCTTTTTTAAAAGAAAAAAATGAACATACTTTAGGTTCTTCTCCTCAAGGTGCTGGATGTCTAGGTAAAGAAGTAGATATGGGAACAGAGGCAATAACACAATGAGGTAAGTGTGTACTAGGTGCATAACACTGTGTTGTGTGCAGCAAAATAAATATTCAGAGGCCCTTATCTTGAGAAAACTTCAAGCACTTTATTCTTCCCAGCTTTATTCTTTATCAGACTCCTTTCACTGAGGCAGTGCTTACCCCTGCACACTGCACCAGTTCTAAAAGATCTGCATTTACTGCCATTCTGCTTTCTACCTGTCTATTATTCCAAATCCATCTACCTGGAGTACCATGTCCATAGGTCACATCCCTGCTTGGAAATCATCCAGGGCTTTTTCATTGCCTACATAAAGTCCAAACTCCTCAATATGGTGTTGATCTAGGTCTGAAGCTATTTAACATTATTTTCCATTTCTCTTTTACCCAAAATTTCTCTTTCAACCTGATTGTTACAGTCCAGGTACTGCAACCCACTGCAGATCCTACTCCATGTCTTTCCTCACACCATTCTTTCACTACAACTCCCCTCTCGTCTAAGTCCCTTTTCTACAAGTATCACCTCAAGTGCTACCCTTTGGTGTTTCTTCCTACTCTAGTCTACAGTATTAATATATTCAACAACTTAGATGAAATGGATAATTCCTTTTAAAAAACTGGCAGGAGAAATAGAAAATATAAATAGAGAACTTGAATTTTTATCTATCATCTATCTATCTATCTATCTATCTATCTATCTATCTATCTATCTATTATCTATCATCTATCTATTTGAGAGAGAAAGCTGGAGACAGAGCATGAGTGGAAGGGGAAGGGCAGAGGGAAAAGCAGACTCCCCACTGACCAGGGAGCCTGATGTAGGGCTTGACCCAGGACCCTGGGGTCATGACCTGAGCTGAAAGTAGATGCTTAACTGACTGAGCCACCCGGGTGCCCCAAGAATGTGAATTCTTAATCAAAACCTTTCCCACAAAGAAAATTCCAGGCCCAGATGGCTTTATCAGTGAGTTCCATAAAACATTTTAGGAAGAAATAATACTAATTTACACAAATTCCTTCAGAAAACATAGGAGGGAATATTTCCCAACTCACTCTATGAAGTCTTGATACCAAAACCAGATAGGGTCATCTCTAAAAAATCTATAGCTACCATCATATTTAATGATGAAACACTGACTGCATTCCCCTAAGACTGGAAAGAAATCAAACATCTACTCTCACTACTGTAATAAAACACAAGAAAGTAAGTAGTAAATATTGTTATTATCAGACAAGATAATTGGGTAGGTTAAAAACCCTATGGAATCTATAAAAACTGGTAGCATTAAGAGTGAATTTAGAAAAGTCACTGGATGTAAGGTCAATATAAGCTATATTATATTCAGGGATCAGAGGACATTGTTAAAAATGTGTATCCTCCCCAAATGTACTAACAGATTTAAATCGATGGCCAATCAGAACCCCAGCGTTTTTATCTGAAGAAATTCATGAGCTGATTCTAAAATGCTTATGGAAATGAATAGGTTCTGGAATAGCTGAAATGATCTTGAGAGGGAAGAACAAATCTGGAGGATTCATACTACTTGATTTCAAGACTTACTATAAATCTACAGCAGTCAAGACAGTGTGGTTTTGGCAAGAGTGTAGACCTATAGATCAATGGAGCAGAACAGAGAGTCCAGAAATTGACTCACAAAGCTGCGTGTTTTTGTTTTTGTTTTTTTTTTTCTTTAGAAAAGGTGTTAATTCAATGGGAGAAAAAAAGATTTTTTTTTTTTTTATGCATGGTTCTGGAACAACTGAATATACATATGAGAAAAAACTGAATTTTGACCCCCACCTTACTCCAAATACAAGAAGTAATTATAGAAGGATCATAGCCCTAAACATAAAAGCTAGACCTATAAAACGTCTGAAAGAAAATGCAGGAGAAAATCTTCATGAACTTGAGGGAAGCAGATTTCTTTGACAGGCCTCAAAAGGGACTAGCCATAAAAGAAAATACTGATGAATTGGACTCTTTGTCAAAAATTTAAAAATCCTACTCACCAAAAGAACACTACTGGGAAATAAAATTGGCAAGGCAGACTAGGAATAAATATTTGTAATCCATGTATCTGACAGAGAACTTTCAGTTGGAATATATAAAGAGCTACTACAAATCAATAATAAAAAGACAAAGAACCCAATTAAAAATAAGAAAAGGGATTAACTAGACATTTCAGAAGAAAATATATGAATGTCTAATAAGTACATTAAAAGGTATTCAACATTATTTGTCATCAGAGAAATTCAAATTAAAATCACAGTGAGATACCATTTCACATCCACCAGGATAGCTGCTAATATATCAATTGCTGGCAAGGATAAAGAGCAACTAGAACTCTGATAAATTGATGGTGGGAGTGTAAAACGGTATAATCATTTTGGAGTAATCTCTGCCAGTTCCTTATAAAACTAAATGTACATGTACCCTATGACTAAGCAATTTTATTCCTATTTATCCAGGAGAAATGAAAACATAAATCCACAAAAAGATGTGTACAAAAATATTCTCAGCAGCTTTATTCATAATAGCCCCAACCTGGATACAGCCCAACTAAATGGATAAACTGTGCTAGATTTCTATAATGGATTACTTCTTAGCAATAAAAAAGAAAAAGGAATGAACTACTGATACTTATAACAATATGGGTAAATTTGAAAAATATTTTGCTGAAAGAGGCCAGACATTGTTTTTAAAGATTTTATTTATTCATTTATTAGAGAGAGAGAACAGGGGAGAGGAGGAGGGGGATAGAGAGAGAATCTCCAGCAGACTCGTGCTGAGCATGGTGCCTGATGTGGGGCTCGATCTCACGACTGTGAGATCATGACCTGAGCTGAAACCAAGAGTGGGATGCTCAACCCATGGAGCCCCCCAGGTGCCCTGAGGCCAGACATTTAAAAAAATGTTACTGTAGGGGTGCCTACACGTCGGGTGCTGTGCTCATGGGGAGTCTGCTTGAGGATTCTCTCTCTGTCTCTCCTTCTGCCCCTTCCCCCACATTTGCTTGCCCTCTTTCTCAAATAAATCTTTAAGAAATCATACTATATGATTCCATTTATATGAGGCTCTTGAACAGGCAAATCTACTCTATATGAAATCAGCATAATAGTTGCTAAAGTGGGTGGAAGATTAGAAAGGGGTACTAACAATTTTGGAGGTAATGGAAATGTACTATATATCATTTCAGGAGGTGGTTACAGACATGTATATGTCAGAGCTCATGGAACTCAACCCTTAAATCTTGTATATAGCTTAATTGTATTTAGGTTATATTTTAATAAAAAAAATTACTTCCAACCCCTCCCCAAAACACTGTGTTGGGTGCTACTGTACTATACTGTTATTCATTATTTTCATACATGGTTATCCATTTTAAACTCTCTCAGATCCCTCACATAATAGGTGGGACTCCATATTTGTTGAATGAATGAATCAGTAATAATTGAACAGTATAAAAGGGAAAGGAAAAGTAAAGAAAAATTAGAGTATGACATGATACACATTTATAATGTTTTTGTTTTCCTACGAGTCAACACCATTTCAAAAACAAGTCCCTGTCTCCCAACACAAAACAATAGCCCAATATCTAAGACATCTTGCTTTTATTTACAATAAGAGAGGATGCAAGGAAATAAGAGAAAGCTTTTGTCTCTTGTATTTTGTGGTAACACCACATAATTATTACTCTATTTCTTAACTCTAGTGAGATAGACCAAAAGACATCTGATGAATCACCTTTTCATTCATAAAACCCTGCTTATATCTTTCATCGCTTTTATCCTCCTAGAATAATAGCAGAGAAACAGTACTTGATGGGCCTGCATTATCAGACGCTATTGGAAAGGTCTAGATAAGAGTGCTGAACCACCTATTAGTATTCTGCATGCAAACCCTTCTCTATAACCCAGAGTCATCCGTTTCCTGGCAACCCTCAAAATTTCATTCTCATTGAATTGCTAGATCTTTATCAAAATATAATTATAGCCTTAATTTGAAAGATAAATTTTGATTGCCAGTGCCATGCCCAAAGGAAGAAATAATCAGGTGGGAGAACACTTAGGCACGATTGTTAACCATATAATCAATGTCATGAATCACCCAATCCCTAAAAAAAAACTTTGTGGGGAAAAACTTTGTGAGGGGTAAAGTGAAGAGGGGAAAAAATCATCGAGGCATCAGACTTACTTATGACTGTTATATTATGTTTGCTCATTTTCTCATATTGTTGCTTAACTACTTGTCCTCTCTTCCCAGGTAGAAGAATCTGGGGAAGGCCGGTTCTATGTGTCCTGCTTCTTTCTGTGTGTTTCCACAGTGGCCCAACCTGTAGTGGTAAGTAGCCCAGTCTACAGGCCCCCTATTTCAGGTCAGGTTCCCTGGAAGTAGACTTTGACGTAGACATTGGTGTGTGAGAAGCTTGGTACAAATGCTCTTGGGGTCAACACCTGCAGAGGAATTAAGCAGGACTGGGCAGAGAGAGAAAGCAACTATGACACAGTTACAGCAAAGGCTTGGCTGGTCCTGAGGAGGAACTCTGGAGATGCCTTGGCTCTGAAGAACTATCCTGAGTCGAGGCAAGGTGACCCGTCATTGGAGTAGTGCTGACCTGGGAAGGGGTGTGCCCTCGGGCAAGGTGGCTCTCTTGAGCCAAGGACAGTTCCCAAAGAGGGACTTGGCTGTGAGCTGCCAGCCACGAGTGCCGAGCTTTGACTAGTGAGTGCTTGAGTCCTGTTGAGAAGGGGGGATATGGGCAGTGCATTAAAGTAACCAGGTACCCCACAGACTGTAGTGACTGAAGGGCAGGGGGAAGCTGATGTGAAATGGAACCCTGAAGGATTGAGCCCACTAACCCATTTCTGCAGGATTGCAGCTCTGAACCTCTTGAGGCAGCCAGGGGCTCCTGCTGTGCTTGCTAAGTCACCTGGGGATGTGTGACTTGCCGGGGAGGAGTAGACGGAGATCAGAAATAGTCTTGTCTCCTGATCCAACTGGTATGCTACTGACTTTTCAGAAATTATTCTTAGTTTATATCTGAGGGCGGGTACTGATACTTTTTAAAAATTGCTACCTTTGAGACAAAGTATGGGAGACACAAGAGAAGTCACACCCTTCAGTCCCCTTTCCTTTCGGGCAGTGACATCTATAGCATCAGTGCTCTCATGGACATAAATGGTTTGTTGGTTTGGGGATGGAGAAGGAACCAAGCATATATATAAGTTTTTTTTTTCCACTGGAGTGAAAAGAATGGATTTCACCTACATTTTAATGTACAGTCAACTTCTCTTGAGACCTTTGGGAATCCTCACATTTGTAAATACAGAAGCTTCAGATTTCACCACTGGGTAGCCTGTTTCTACACCACCTGGTATTTATGCCCTTGGTGAATTTCTCTGTCCTGGAGTCTGGGCTGGGCCTGTGACGTGTGCATTCTGTCAATAATACAAGATGCAGGCCCAGCCTTGAGAAGGCCTGGAAGCTTCTGCCTTTGCACTCTTTGGGGACCCTAAAACGCTAGGTAAGAAGTCCAGTTACCTTGCCTGGAGAGACCACATGGAAAGGCTGCTTGGAGAGGAAGTCCCAAGACAACACAGAAAGAGGAATGCAGCCAAGCCCAGCAGCCCAGCTGAACCAAGCCCCCAGGTGGCATACTAGCCGAATGGCTACCAGTGAGACTAGCAGAACTGCCCAGTGAGCTCATCCCAGACTACAGCATCTTGAACCAATAGATGGGCTGTTGTTTCTTAAGCCAGTAAGTTCTGGGGCAGTTTCTTAAGCAACAATAAACAAAACAACCCCAATGAGCAATTACCTGGAGTCAAGTGACTATGCTCACCTTGCCCAACCCCCACCAAGTCACCAAGGTGCCTTTTAACCTTCCACTGAAAAGTCCTTCTCTCATTTGATGGCTGTTTTTCACAAGGAAATAAATATTTTTATTACTTCACAATAGTTACTGCCTACCCAGTGATGAGAAGAACAAAAATTTTAAAAAGTCTCATTGGCCTGTCAGAGCTGGAGGCTTGGGGATGGGGATCCCTCAAACGGGTGTGACCCTGTGTATCAATTTCATATGCTTGGGGCTCAAATTCATGCCTCAGCAAATTTACAGATGACTCCCTGTCATGGACCTTCAAGGTCACTCACTGAGAGAGAAAACTCAGAATATTAAAGCCTGAGTAACAGGGTCTGCATTGATTGGACACACCACAGAGGGCTAGACATGGAGTCCGCCAGATTTGAGATGTAGTATAGTAAAATAATCCAGGGCTAGATTCTGGAGCCAAATTACCTGGGATCAAACTCCGTATCTGTCACTTGCTATCCATAAAAGCTTGGGCAAGTTACTTAATCTTTTTGCCTTAGCATCCTCATCTCTAAAGTGAGGATAATAGTCCCTACCTCCCAGAGTTACTGTGAAGATTAAATGAGCTAATATATGTACAGGACACAGACCAGTAACCTGACTATTCTAAGCTTGACCATAAGTGGTTCTGTAGTAGGAACTGGAAAAAAAATCTCACAAGGATTTTAAATAATGTGAATAGCTGTTTCTAGTGATTATACACAATGAAAGGCTATCCAGAGACTGTATATCAGCTTTCTGAAACTATATCCAATATAATTGGTTCTGATTCCAGCCCTGCCATAAACTAGCTGTGTCACAGTGGGCAAGTGATTTATAACATGAGGATAATGACAATGACCTTGCCTAAAGAGGCTAGACCAGATGGTCCCTCTAGGAGCCTTTTATATCTCTATACCTTTCCAAATTCCTGAGACAGGAAAGGGCAGGTGGAATTACCACCATTTTTAAGATGGAGATCTGTATTTAGCTACATGACTTGTCCAGAGCCAAACCCAAATCCCAGACTAGAGCTTTAAAAAAAAGGGTGTCTTTCACACTGGAGGGCTTATTGCCATGGCACAGACATTTCCCAGTCTCCCTTACAGGTAGATATGGCCATGTGATTGAGTTCTGGCCAGTGGAATATGGGTGGAGAGGAGGTGTGCTACTTCCAGGACAAGCCTCCATGCTCTCTCTATTCCCTGTTGAGGGATGGCTAGATCCAGAGGAAGCCCGGGAAGGACTCTGAGGCCCTATGGGATAAGTAGAGCCACAAGAAGGCATAATACCAGCTTATCATTACAAGCCCAAAGTTGATTAGATGTTATGTGATAAGAAATAAGCTGCATTGTGTTAAACTCCTGAGATTTGGGGCTTGTTACAGTATTGACCTTCGTTGACCCATAAGCTCAGTGTCTCTAGTTGATTGCTGGTTCAGGTTGTGAACTTCAAGAGGAAGAAGCCCCTTCTTGTTTAAGAGCAAGGGATTGTTGACATCTTCTTTGCATAGGCAGAGCAAAGTCAATGACATTTTTATAAAATCTGAATCCCAACTCATGGTCTTCCCATCTATTCTTCTATGTGGGCCAAAGAGTTAGCTACTGGGCTTTTTGGCTAGATTGAATCAGCATCACTTTCACATCTTCCGTAGGGAACACAAAGATGGCGGGAACACTTTAAAGATAAACTAGAAACTGTTTCCAAGTCTCTACTAGATAACTAGAGGAACAAGTGATTTCTTAGAGGTGCTTTCTATTTCCTGGTCTCTTCCTTCCCCTAAATCAAGCTACCTTAATATTTGCCAGTGGTTATACTTACGATCTACAGAAAATAAGGTAAACTTTTAAAAATCAAAATTCACTTTGGAAGGGAGAAGAGAATTATCGAGTAGAGTCTACCTTGAATAGAGCACCAGTGATGGGTATTCACACCTTCCCTCCTAGATTCTCATGCTCTTTAGTTTGTTTCTTTCACTGTAGACAATTAGGCATTTACATTTTTTGGCAATCGCCAATGCATTTTTTTCCAAAACAAAACAAAACAAAAAAAAAACTCTAGTTCAGTCAATCAAGAACAAGAGGAGCCTTTTTACTTTAAGCTGGACTTTGCCACCTTTGCTTCCAAAGAAAAGATGAACATGGGGGAAATGAAGGCTTTTGAAAATAAATAATGGGAGAGGCCTAACAGGCTCTCAGGATCGACAACCCACAGGAATAGACTACTGTGGCCACTGAAAAGTTCTCAGGCCCTTCCTGGCTCCATTCCATGTGGTACCTTCTCCATCAGCTGGGGGCAGCCCCCTTGAGACAGAATGGGCACCTCTCAATTACCTGGAAGAGGTTTGTCACTCAACTGTCCAGGGGTTTCCATCTGGAAAGGAAAGAGTAGCACCCCAGCTACTGTCTGCACTGAGGAAGCTGGTATATGATTTCAGTGCCACCCTGGACCTTTGGGTCCCTCTGTATTCTGCGCCAGACTCCTTTGGAGGTGGGGAGTGGCCTGCTGTCCCCTGAGCACAGAGGAGGAAGCCCCATATATATGGCTAGTTGGAACTCCTAGGGAATGTAAAGCTGCAGGTGCCAATGGCTGGGGCTGGGGAAGGGGTCCCTGTCTGGGCTCCCATCCCCCAATCTTGCAGCCCAGCTGCTTTGGGCCTCACATAGGACTGGATGAGCTACTGCCCTTCTCACACAGACCAGCACCACAGCATCCCTGCCCTGCCGAGGATGGTTGCTGAACTGCTCTGAAGGATATGTGGACCTGGTCTCATGCTGTCTGGGGGCCCAAGTTTGGCTCACCCTCATGCAGCTGGGAAGGGAGACCCCATTTTTGTAATAGTGGGGTCAAGCTAAGCTGCATCTCCAGCCGCAGGGCTATTTTTAGATGCTGTATCTTTGCCTTGCTCACAAGCAGCTGTGAAAAACAAACTGGTGACCAGGAGGCACGAAACTGCATAACAGAAACCTCATAAAACAGGAGCTCCCAAACTCAAGAGCAGACCACACTATGGCTACAACACCGTGCACCATCATGGCCGGGCCTGCTTAACCTGCCCTTAAGGGGGCACCAGTTGGGGCTTTGCTCTTTCGCTGCCCGCGCATTCCCTGGCCTGGCATGCCCTGGGCAAGTCCAGCTCTGGACCACCAGGTCTGGCAGGGCTATTCAAACAGGCAGCCCCACTCATGCCCACAGATGGTGACCCAGGTGGACAGGTGTGTCAGGGGAGCAGGCGCAATAGGGTTAACGCTGCCACAAAAGGAAGAGCTCCAGCTCTCTCGCTTCTCTCTTCCAGCTCATCCTAACAGTCCATTTGCCTTACAGCATCACAGCCAGCTCCATGACAGTGAAACCCCTGCACAGGCAAAATGTCACCCAAAACCAAGTGGCAGGGCAGGAAAACAGGATGGAGCCCCAAGCTGGATCCCCGACTTCTCCCCAGCCCTCGGAGCTCCCAAAAGGCTGGACTTCGGGGCACACTCCCTCTCACAAAGCCCTCGAGTCCACATGCCCCCTATAGGAAACCCACCATCAGCCCCTGCAGCCCCGAGAGGCCCCCTCCACTCAGCTGGTAAGGGCCTGGGTAGCCGCGTGGAAAAGTGCCGCCCCGCCCCAGAACCCGGGATGAGGGGCGAGGTGGAGGCGGCAAACTTCAAAGCTGCAGCTGCAATATGCTTAAAATAAAAGAACCCTGAAAGCCAGAGCTGTTCCCCTCGCCCCTCGGAGCTACGCGCGGTGCACCTTGACCGCCTGCTCACCCTCACTCCGCTCGGCCAAGGGGACCTGACTCTCAGACCTGGGGGCGGCGGGGCGGAGGGGGGGCGGATTTCCTCCTAGGCTGGCGCGCGGCGGGGCTGCGGCTCTTGCTTCCTCCGTCCCCCAAGTTCCCCCACCACCCAGAGGTGTGAAAAATTAGTTTAAAATGATGTCACCTGCCCCTACCCCTTCCCCCCAGGCTGGTCCCATCTCCCACACACCCGAGTGGCCTGGGCTGCGAGTCGCGGAGCATCCCGGGGGGTTGCGGTGGGGCGCCGCGCCAAGGCTAGCTTCCCCGGGCGCCCGCTCAGGCTCGGGCTCGGCCCTGGGAAGCCCGCCCGCGCATCGTTCCCCCGGTGCAGAGATCCTACCGCCCGTGCGCCCTGGGCGCGCCGCCGGGCCCCGCGCCGGCTCCCCAGGAATGCGGCCGTCAGGTGAGGTAGGCATGCGTGCCGGCTCCGCAGCGAAGCAGCAGCTGGCTGGGGCGCTGGGCTCAAGATATGCCTCTTCTCCCTCTCCCCGCAAAGGAGAGGCCTCTCGGGGGGAGGGGGGCTTTCCAGCGCCTTGTTGCGTTAGGACCGCATTCCCTCTTCCTTTTGCCTTTTATCTTAGTTTCTCCTTCAGATGCAAAAAGGGAGATCGCAGGAGTCCATGCTCAGCTCCAGCCTAACTCGGTCCACAGGCAGGGAGAGAATTATGAATGGATGCTGCCTTCTGATGAGGAAGTCGACTGGGGAGGTCTCTGCGCACGGCGCGCTCCATCAAAGCCGGGGCATTGGCCCCTCCACTGCTTCAATGCTGCAGGCTGAGACACCTAATTGACCACTGGGAAATCAGGTGCCGGGAGACCTGGGCGGGACGTAGCCCCAGGGCCACGCTGAGATCGAGCGCCTTGCCGGTGTAGACAGCTTCGATTTACAGCCCAGTGAATGGAGGGGACTGCGGCAGCCAAACCTCCCGGGCAGCAGGCACGGTTGCACCAACGCTCTGCAGACAACCGCCCGGCTCCGTGAACATCTCCCAGCTCCGCTGGGCTAAAGGGAACCTGCTAAAAATAATCCGTCCCCTGCCGCCAGCCGCAGTGAGCTGCAGGACTCAGCCCCCAGCCCCAAACTCCGCGGTGCGCGGGAGCCGGCCACAAAGCCGGCCCTGCGCGCTTAGACAAGCCGGGGATTGCGGAGGATGCTGGGTCCGGATTTCTGGAACCTGTGCGTTTGCTTCTCCGGTAGCGCGACTGCCCGTGCTGCGTGTTACCCATGCCCGGAGTGGCAGTGGGCTCGGCACATCACCAACAGGCTGGACCGACCACGGCTGCTCAGCACCGCACCCCCGCGGCTCCCTTCTCACCTCCCTTGTCCCCAGTCTCTGACCAACAGCAGAAGAATGAGAGACGCTGACGGTGCCAACTCCTCCAGCCCCGGCAAGAGGGAAGCCAGACACTGGTGTGGAGTAGGTGCCGGGTGTGTAACAGGACTAGGGCAGCCCCCAGATTGTAACATTGTGTCCCTTCCCCCTATTCATCTCTGGTGGCTGAAACCTTGCATCCTAGATACAACTCACTCTGCCCAGGCTTAAAAACACTGCAAAGACAATGCCTTCACAGTGATGAACTGATCTCCAGGGAAGGGTGATTTACTAAGCCAGCTGTGGGGTTGAATCAGGGTTAAAAACCATGGCATTGTGTGCCCATGCCTTAGGCTGGTAGGTTGTATATATAACAACAGCATGCAGAAGAGAAAAAAGCCATTTAGGGCCACTGCACCACTTATGGGATATACCCTAATATATAACAAGGGGGAAAAAAAACAGTGGATGAAATTATCCAAAGATGCCTTGTGGGACACAGTTTTTGGTAATCTGTCTTGATGCCTTGGAAACCCATTTCAGAAAAACTTGACTATTTTCTGACCAGGTCATCTATTTTCAAATAGGGAGGTTTATGCCCTGGACAGATTTACATGTGTGGGCAGTACTATGTCCACGAGGCCGGTGACTCCTCCATAATTCACAGATTGTGGTGAAACACTAACTTGCCAAGGTCATAAGAAATCACAGGGTTTGCATGTGCACTGGTAGAGCATTTCCTAATTGGCATTACTATGAATTATGATTGTGGTCACATGAAATATCACATCGAACCCAAGTTAGTCTGGGTTGGCTGCTGTCCTCCGACCCCACTCACACTAACCTCCTTGGAGGGTTGCCAGCTACCAGGAAGGTTAGAAGATCTGGCCGGAGTCCCCCTGAAAGATGGTGTGGCTAGGACAGGAAGGTTGAGGAGGAAAGAAGTGCTGTGGCCACTCCCCCATGAGGATCAGAGGAGAGCCATGAACCCTACAGTTTAAGGGCTAGGTAGGCAAAGGAGAAGAGGCTACCAGAGAGAAAGAAAGAGATGAGTCAGAGAAGCAGGAGACCAGGAGGGAAGGAGGGCCCTATCTCAGAAATCATGGGACAAAAAAGTTTCAAGGAGGCAGCATGATTGAGAATGCAAATGTCACTGAGAGGTCCATGGGAACAGTTTTGTCCGCCAACAGCCGACCTGTGCCCCTTAGACTTCAGGAAGGCCTGATGGAGTGGACACTGATATGAAGTATGGGGTGGATGGGAAGGCCAGCCAGAGCTTCTGAAAAGAAAAGGGAAGTCTTTCCCTTAGACTTGCTCATCAAAGGATCGGTGGCACCAGCAGCATTTGGGAACCTGTGCCACCCACACCTGGGAGAGGTGCACAGTGAGGTCTGGAGATCCGTGTGTATTCACAAGCTCCCAGACCCACTCTACTCGGAACACTGGAAGTCCCACCAGGGGACTCAAACTGGTCAGGCTCTGAAATGAGAATTTATGTCTAGGTGAGCAAGATGGTGAGCTCATAGGGAGCTGGTGGCCGAATCACTAACCCTGTATCCCAAGAGTTGAACTGTGTTGCTCCGGGTTTTTGGGGCTGCTCTGTCAAGGGAGAGCCTTGCCAGCACTCCCTAAAGTAATGGAAATGGCCACATCTTCCCCTTCACATTGATCTTTACAACACCGAGGTTGTTATTAACAGTGATAATGAAAATAAATGATATAACTAGATAGTTTGCACGTGAATGAAGTTTTAGCAGTTCCCATGGTGTAGAGGGAAAAAAAAAAACAAACCAACAAACCGGGTTTTTGTCCCAGGAAGACCTGTGCTTGAATCCTAGCTCCTCCACCTTTTAGCGGTATGGCCTTGGGAAAATGATTTGACTTCTCTGAACCTTGGTTTCCTCATTTGTAAAATGCAAACAGGAATACCTAATTTATAGGCTTATTAGGAAGAGTAAATAAAAGATACAAAGCACCATGATGGTGCCAGCACATAATAAAAGCCCAACAAAGGCAGTTCCTTCCTAACTGTTAGAAGTCTTCATGTGCATGCTCGTCTAGTAGTTTTTCTGGGGTCCCTGTCCCCTGAAAGGTGGTTAGAGTACCCGATGCTTCCCATGGCTGAGGGCTCCAAAGGAAGCACATACTGAACATCTCTTAGATGCCAGCTACTGTGCTAGGTGCTGGCCAGGAGAGCAGGGTCTGGGCCCTGCTGGAACTGGCATTTTAAGGGCAGAGTTTGCATCCCAGTGCAAGTGGGTATCCTACTTGTTTTTATTGGAAGCCAAGGATACCCAGTCTCAAGAAGAAACAACTGCAAATGTGTCCTCCGTAGGACAGTGATCAGTAAACTGGTTCTGCTGTAAAGGGCCAGACAGTAAATAATTTAGGCATTGTGGGCCACGCAATCTCTGTTGAAACTAGTTCACACTGCTGCTGTGTGTGTAGCTCAAAAGCTGCCACAGGCGAGGCATAAATGAATGGATGTGGCCGTGTCCCAATAAAACTTTATCCACAACAGCAGGCGGCAGGTGAGATTCGGTCCGTGGGCCACAGTTTGTCAGCCTATGATCTATACTGTGGCTCAAGGCATAAATATTCCCTTTACCTGGTACTGCCAGGAAATACGGAAGTCTCCATAGGTGATTTTGCACGTAACTAAAGTTTATCCAAACACGAGCAGTTTCCTGAAGCCCCTTGTTATTTTAAAGCCTATTTTATACCTTCCCTGGAAGAAACTGGCTAGTTAGCTGTTCACCAGACTGTCTCTGCCTTTCCCCCACAGCCAGCTTCCCTTGCAGTTAGGTGCAGCCACATAACTGAGTGCTAGCCAATGGAACGTGGGCAACGGGGTGTGTGTCTCCAGGCCGGGCCCATAAAACTCCTACCCGTTCCTACACACACTCCCATCTCCCTCCTGCTGGCTAAACACAGGCGCTCTGTCGGGTGGTGGAACCCCAAGATGGAAGGAGCCTTGGTACCCAAATGACTGCATGCTGGCCTGCATTAGACTGCACTGTGAGAAATAAGGCTCTGAAATGTTGGGGATTTTATTACCAGAATTTAGCCTACCTTGAACAATTCACTTTTCCTATCTTTTTAATCAGATGGTAGGAAACACAATTTAATGCTTTGGTGACTACTTAGGGTCTTTATTAAGAAGGCTTATTATTGGTCTCCATGGTAACACATTTCAAAGACTCCTTTTTGGGTTTCCAAGCTCTTTCCCTGATATTTAGCTCTCCACTGTCATTCCTCTTTCACCCTCCTTCTAGCTCCTTCCCCGTGGTTTGAATCCACAGTGAGCTGAAGAAAACAGACACCATGGCTGAGTAACATCTGTTCATTAAACAAGAGTTACTAATGGTCTGAGCAAGAACCTAAGCAAGGTTCTTAATGAAGTTCACGGGCTTGCTCACAACTATTTGCAGCCTTCGGAAGCTCCCTTCACTGACTTTCAGCCTCAGTGCTGTGTTCTAGAGAGCTGAAGTTATTGGAAATTCAGCATCTCTGGAATCAGTGTGGCATTTCAGTATTATCTAGCCCACAAACTTTCAATTTTTCTACTAGTCAGCCAGGGGGGATCCATGATAAAGATTCTAGTTCCGTGCCTTGACGTTCATGGGCTAGGCAGCTTTCGAAATACACTTTCGGATTTTTCTGCACATAGATTAAGCCCATTATATGCTCCAAATCTGCTTTAAACTCACCTTTTCTGCTTAATTATTCTGTGGACACCAAGAGATATTAGTTAGCTCATAGCTTATAGGAACTAGGAGAATTGACTTGAAAAGGCTAAATAATTTTATTCTTGTTCCAGAGCTGGTATTACCTTTATGTCTTGGGCGATTTACCAAGAAAACTGAGCCAAGCTTTGGACCTGGTCTTTGGATTATTCTGAGGGGTGGGGATATGGTCCTCTCCCAGCATGAGGCAGGATCCAGGAGAGGAGTTGGTAGGGCAGATCAATGAAGCAGGGATTGGAGGAAGCGGACAGAGTCCAGATACCTTGACAGTCTGATTTTACTTTTTTATCAAAAGAACTGAGATAGCTGTATTTAAATGATCCTCTTGGTCTGTCTCTTCATCTATGAAACAAGGAGGGTGGAGATGATCTATCAGGTTTTCTCTAGGTCTGTCATTCTGGAAGTCTATTGTTCTATGAAACCTGGAACCAAAAATCTTTCTGAAATGATTGCTGATCATCAGTGCTTAGTTTCTCTTCCCATTTCTGCTGATACTCCAGAAACTGACAACTCTACACATAAACTTTAGCATCTGCAAGGGCAATAATATGTTCTGTGGTCTGCGCAGGCTGGGGAAACCTTTTGCACCAGCATGACCTTGTTCGTGACCTTGGGGATCCCAATTCCAGCTCTACGCTCCACCATACGCACCCTCTCCTCATGTTCTTGGAGGCTGGCTTCCCTACTTTATTCTCCCCAGCTCCAGTGATGGAAACCCAGGTCTGCCTCCAAAGCTCACTTCCCTGAAGCAAGCTGGATATCCCCTTCATGGCGATGGGCATGGCAGAGCCTTGTCTCCCACGTCTCCTTGGCAGCACGTTACTCCTACTGTTGCCCCGCCACTGCTCATAAGAGACCCCACGACTTCCAGAAGAAATCAGGGCTATAAAATGGCTCACTCGTTCATAAGGAGCTATGTGTTTATTCATATATATTTTATATCATAACAAATGTAAATTAATTTCAGGGTGCAACTACCCAAGCTAGCATCTATATGGCTGCCTGTATAAAATTTCTCTCTCAAAATTCTCTAAACCATCTGGCATAAACTACTGTATTGTGACCTGTTAAAATAAGTAACAGCTGTGATAATCCCTCCCGATTTATGGCAAGCTATAAAACTCTGCATATACTGGCAATGCATATAAAATAATAAATAAAACCATTATCATTCTGTGCTGTCTTGGTGGGAATTATGATGATTTAGCCAAAATGGAGCCCTATGGAATGCATCAGAGGAGAAGCAGAGGTTTTGCCCAATCTGGCCCCCTCTAGCCCCCAAAGACCAACTTCACTACGTAGAGTTCTGAGATGTTTGAAAACTTTACCACTGTAAATGCATCCTTTCTGAGAGAACATTATTCCCATCCATTGCTACCCGACTTCTATTATTTCAAAGCTTTCTTTTCTGATGGTGGGTTTCCAAAATTCCACAGTATATCCAGACTATAAAAAAGACAAGCTATGCAAAACTCAAAAATGTGAAATAATTTGTAGCACCAAAACTAAGAATCATCTCGGGATTGTTAACTGTAAGCGTATGTTTTTGCAAACACTGCCAAGATCCCAGGTTGAAAAAGACTATATCTAAGTCATCTTTCAAAGATATGCAGTACGTGGAAAAAGAAAAGCCAGTATCTGGCAGGAAAAGGGACTGGGCAGGTTTGATTCTGTGTCAAAAAGAGTTACTATTACCACTGCCCATAAATTTCAAAAAATTAAGGAGACAGGGATGGAAACGAACATGACATGGCTGTTCACTAGGTGCTGGGCATGGTACTATATCTCATCTAACCTTCGCAACAGCTAGACACCTTAGGTATTATGCCTGTTTTATGGTTGAGGAAATTGATGCTTAGAGAGGTTAAGTCACTTGCCCAAGGCAATCCTGTTAACAAGTTGGAGAGATGGGAGTTTGAACTCAGGTCTGATTCCAAGGCTCATGCTCTCTCTGTGTCACCATATTGTCTTGTGGACAGCTGTTTGCAATCTTTTTCTGCCATGATCCACAGTTGATAGATAGTAGGTCCATGAAGCACTCGCTGTCATGGCCAGGGGCAGTTATCTCCCCTTTGTTTCCCACTTCTAGAGTCTACTTGAATGCAACTGAGAGTTACCATATGGTAACTCTGGAGTGGAAGAACTCCAGATCTATTTTCATTTATGCATTTACAAAATTTGCAAATAAGGATGTTTGGTTAGTATGATAGATTTCAAAAACAGCCATAGTACTTGTTAGCTCTTCCCACCAAGAGGTGGAGGTCTGCTCCTCTACCTGGAATCTGAGCAGGCCTTATGGCTTGATTTGGCCCACAGAATGTGCTAGAAGTAGCACTGTATGTGTTCTGAGCCTGGGCCTCAAAAAGCTTTACAGCTTTTACATTTGCTGATCTTGGTACTTACCGTGCTTACGGCCACTCTACCAAGAAGCCTAGGCTAGCCTGATGGATGATGAGGCACATGTGGTCCAGCTGCTCCCCATATTCTGGCCCATAGCTTGCTAACTACCAGACATGTGAATGAGGCTACCCTAGGTCATCTAACCCCAGATGAATGACAACAGACAAAAAGCAAGCCCTGCAGAGCTCAGTTGAGCCAACCCAGAGCATTAGAATCTCCCATGAATTTTTAAGCCACCAAATATTGGGGTGATTTGTTACACAGAAAGGGTTAACTAAGGAAGTTATTTAAAATAAATTTCTACAAAAATAATTAAAAATAAAAAAATAAATTTCTAGCCACATGTGAAAATAAATATAACTGGTTGAGAGTTATTGGTTTGAACACAAATTCCACAAACTGAAATGAAGTAAAATAAAAACAAAATAAATCCCTTTTGATAGCTCCAAATACTGTCATAGCTCAAAGTCTTCACATCATCTCAATCACGTCCCATGAAAGCACTAGCTCATGGAGGCTTCCGACAGACAGCCTTCATTCCCGAAGCCCACCTTCCCTCCTCCAGTCCTGGACTTGTCAGGCTGATGTTGAGTCACATGGTTTTGGGGAAAGAATCACCAAGGGTGAGTGGCCCAGAACCACCCTCAAGAGACAATCAGTGGAAGAGAGGGAGAGATGATGTGCTTAAAGACTATAAATGCCAATGCACAATCCCAGAACCCCTCCAGGAAATAGAAGGGCAATGTGCCATGGAGTAAGAGGAGCTACAGTGTTGTTAGCATGTGGTGTCAGTCTTGGAATATTCAACAACGGCAGTCATGCTGTCTTAAGAAGATAGGGTATCCAAAGCCACAGTTGGGAGAGGGAAAGAGATATCCACCCTCCTCTTCCTACACACTCGGGGAGACTTACAGATGGATGAAAGCCCTCAAAAGGAAGAAAGGAATAATTACAAACTAAATTAGGGCCAAATTGAACTATCTGAGAAAGGAAGAAATAATGGCTCTCAACCTTGCCTGTATGTTGCAATTTCAACAGAGTGGAATCAACTCCTGCACTCTTCTTAATCACTACATTAATTACTAACTTTATTTAATAGGAAAAAATGTTCAGCATTTGGAATTGGCACCAGTTTCAACAAAAGCTGTCTCTTTTGAAGAAAATGCTGGTGAGTAACGATTAGTTCATTGTTCAGCTCTCTTCAAATATGGATGCTTGGGCTTGTTTTTTCTTATTTTCTTAGTAAATGTGGGAACCTTTGAACTTTGAATAATTTCTTTTTCCTTTCAATGCCTTCTAGTTATACAAACAAAAAAATAATTACAGGGGCAGTCTTTGCATCTATACGTCTATGGTTTCTTTCATTTGGTATTTACACTGCTGAGTAAATGAATGAATTTAGTTCATTTTGCTTCTTGAAGAAAATGTATGTAATGAAATGGGGTCCATTTTAGTTGACTCTGGCAAGGTTTTTAAGGAGCATATAAAGGAGAAGGAGAGAGAAAGTAGCCTTCTTTGTAGTCCTGAGAAAATATGTTGGTCTGTACCCCAAACAGTTTTTCTACATTTGTGGTTAAACACATACTCATTATGTTCCCGAAAAGGGGATGTTTTACTGAAACACTTTATGAGTTTAAAAAACCCCTCTCTACACCAGTGTTTGTAGTTTCTCCCAGTTCAGGCTTTGAACTTGCTTTCCAACAGCTTTTCCCAGTCTGAGAGAGAATGTGGCCACGACACTGGATTCAGGCTCTAGGCTGGGACCTCCATGAGTTGCCTTCCAGGTGGAATCAAAATTGAAACTTCCAGATCGGAGCAAACATAAAAATAGTATTACATGTCCAATCGGTAGGGAAGATTTCTTCATTTAAGGATGGGGTCAAATTGAACAGAAATAAAACTGACCAGGTGGGGAAAATCCATGGTCCCTGTGGTATAGCAGGAGCTCCACTACAGAAGCCAGGTAGACAAGTCCACCCTTCTTATCAGAAGCCCTCTAACCACGTTCTACCACTTGGAGTGTGGTGTGGAGGAGAATGGAGGCATGGTTTGGCCTGTTCTTGAAGGGTTTGGGTTTAGAGTAATTAATTTCTAAGAGAAGGAAGGGGAAACAGTGGGAGGCTTTTGAAGAGTAATTTCATAATAAATGGGTCATGTGTTAGCAAGTTGCTTTGCACATAGCAGCTCCTTTACTCCTAAGTATTTCTTTTTGTCCCCCAAGTTCTTACTTAAGTTCTAGGTAGTTAACATAAAGGGCAATATGAGTTTCAGGGGTAGAACTTAGTGATTCATCACTTCTGCACATCACTCAGTGACCATCACAAGTGCCCTCCTTCGTCCCCATCGCCTGTTGCCCCTTTCCCCCTCCCCCTTCCCCTTTGGTGACCAGCAGTTTGCGCTCTGTAGTTAAGAGTCTGTTTCTTGGTTTGTTTCTCTCTTTTTTTCCCCCATGTTCATTTGTTTTGTTTCTTAAATTCTACATATGATTGAAATCATGATATCTGTCTTTCTCTGACTTATTTCACTCAGCATCATACTCTCTAGCTCCATCCATGTCATTGCAGATGGCAAGATTCCATTCTTTTTATGGCTGAGTAATATTCCATTGTATATATACCACATCTTTATCCATTCATCAGTCGAGGGACATTTGGGCTCTCTCCATAGTTTGGCTATTGTTGACAATGCTGCTGTAAACATCAGGTGCGGGTGCCCTTTCAAATCTGTATTTTCGTACCCTTTAAATACCTAGCAGTGCAATTGCTGGATCCCAGGGTAGTTGTATTTTTAACTTCTTGAGGAACCTCCATACTATTTTCCAGAGCGGCTGCACAGGTTTGCATTCCCACCAACAGTACAAGAGAGTTCCTCTCATAAATATTTCTTAATAAGATTTCTTAAATTGATTTCTCAGAAGGAGAAACAACAGATGGTTCAAGTGTTCATTTGTCTCAGAGAGGTACCACTTTTAGGGTCATAGAGATGCAAATGTCAGTAGGATTTGTAAGAATGATCTTTTCTGGCCTCCTGGGAAGGCTATTACACACCCAAGGTAGCCTGCTGCTGCTGCTGCTGGTAGAACCCTGGGAGATCTAAGGGAAAGACCAATTGGAGGTCATCCCAGCCCACTCCAGTGATTCTGGGATGTCACTTTGTGTCTCTGACTTTAGCCTTCCTTCCCCTATCCCTCTGACTGTGAGCACTAAGCCATAATACTGAAGCTGCAGGATGTGGGGATTTGACACATGAATAAAGTCCATCTCTAGCCTTGGACTGTCCCAGAGTTCATTTGTAAGTTTTTCTTTTTAATTTAGGACACAGTTTCCCATGGAAAAGAAGTTACAAATGGCATTTAGAGTTCCAGGTTTGACCATCAAGACTTATTTCTTCCACAACATTGTTAGGGAGATATGCATTTGCAGTGAATGAGAGTGGAAAACAATACTGGTATCAGGACAGTGAATAAATGTTAGCACATCTCAAGAAGATGGTTTTAAAAATTAATTTTAAATGCTGACACCCCATAAAATGTAAGACTAACTAGAGAAAGAGTAGTCAGCTGATAGAGACCTTGGAGTCTGCAACTGGAGTATCTGTCTCTTTAAGGATTAATGACACTAATTCTTTATTATGCCCAGTATCACTAGAAAGAGTCACTCATTCCAAAAAAAAAAATATATATTTTGAGTACCTAAAATCCTCTGGACAATATGATAGCAGAGATGAAAGGCCTAGTCCCTACTTTGAAGGAGCCCACAGAATGGCCAACTAAACAGACACTATACTACATACATGGTTTTCAGAGGGACTCACACATCCTCCCAAGGTACACTGTGTTGTGCCTGGGGATTCAGGGAACCATAGGATAGAGGTTGAGGGAGCTTCCTGGACCACTAGCTTTACTCAGTAATTGGGGGAAGATTATTTTATATTAAATAATGTAGAGAATTGTGCTAATTTTATAGGAATGTTGAGGATGATGCACACGATTGTAAAGAAACCTTAATATGTACAGGAGGCTGTTTTGGCCATAACCAACTGTACCCATGTCCTCCATCTCCACCCTTTGGCTCAGATCCCCTAGGGGTACTAGTTCATCTTCTGCCCTTGGAAGTACCACTAAGATATAGGCAGGCACAGCATATGAGCTATGGAAATGGGGAAGTCTGGGTGATTTCAGGAAAGGCTTCCCAAGGAAGGTGATGCATAAGTCAAGGCTTCCAAACCAACTAGGAGTTGGCCAGGTGAAACAGGTCATAGGAGCACTCTAGAGAGAGGACAGCATCCACAGGCCTAGAAGTATGTGAAAGGGCATGGTGTGATGAGAAAATGCAAGCAATCTGGTGAGACTGGAACACCCACCGGACTGGTGCAGGAGATTTCAGACACACACGCACTGTCATCTTAAAGCACAAGAGAGGATGATGAATGAGCCTAAGACTTCTATGTTCTAGCCAACAGAAAGTGCTGTTGGCCCAGGGCGGCTTGCTGGCTATCTAGAGCAGGTGGCCTTCGGAAACACAGGCAAGCAGATGGTGGTCTGAAGATGGCCAAGTTTAGAAATAGGATTTTGTAACTCCAGGAAGAGCTGTTATCATATCTGCTACTTGTTACTTTGCTCAGAAACTCCGAACAAGATAAAGTATAATCCCTACCAGTATTACCTCACCAGGATGCCAAAATTAAGAAATTAGACGACAAACTATCCTTTCCCCCCACTGGAAAACATCATCTCTTCTCACTGAACTGCCAGTACATCCAAGCAACGATGTGGGCAATTCTGCATTGTAACTTCGTGACCTGCCACAACCTCTAACACTGGTTAATCCATCACCTTTTATGATCCCAGAAGACATTTACAACCCTCTCCTAGGAAATGAATATTTGAACAACACATCATTGATAAACATTGCTGAGTAATAAATATATCAGTGATAGGCAGTCAAGTTAATTAGCAGAAAGTTCTAGAGTCATTATTGGGAATTGAAAGAGAAGGTAAAAGACCTTACCTTCCCCCACTCTATTTTCTCAAGACATAGGACACTACTGGTTCTGTCCCTTGTCTGACACCTCTTCTAAGCTCACAGTCATGTATTTTGGTGGGGGCGGTCTCTGCTGATTGGTTTTTGCTCCCTCAGATCAAAACTAAGTTCCCTTCTACTTTGGCTGATATAAGCAGAGACTGTAGCAGAGGCCATAGTATGTCTTTTAACATTTCGCCTGTATGACATCCTTAGAACACCACCCTCCGGTGAGTTTGGGGGCCCTCATTTGTAAACCATCGCAGGTGGTATCACTTGGTGGTAAACAGCCGGGATATGGAATCAGACAGACCTGGGTCCACATCCTGCCTTTGCAACATCTGAACTCTGATCTTGGGCAAGTTATGTTAATACCGCAAGCCTCCTTCTCCTCACCTATGATACAAACATATAACTGTGCCTGCCTCAGAGGGTTGGCCTGAGGATCAACTAGGACAGAGTCATTAGCATAGTCCTGCTCAGCATGTAATAAGGGGTCATTAAATGACTTTTAATATTAAAAGTATTGGCCTTCCCCAACCACTGGACCCAAAGCCTCCTCAGCCCCAACTGTTAATAGACAAGCTCCTCTCAAACACGTGATACTGGTCATTTATGATGCAGAAGTACTTAGCCTTATATCTTCACTGGCACACTTTAGAAGAAATAAGTTTCCCTGCTTCTTTCCAGAAACACCTTTCCTTTGTGACCTGAATGAAACCACTGGAGGATCAACAGATTAGAAGAAAAAAAAAAAAACCCAAGTGAATATTTTTTTGAAGTTGCTAAAATAAGTTGTTGGAAACAGAGACCCAAGAGAAATGATAGCATAAGCAACTGGTTTTATGTTTACACCTTCACTCAAACACCCACCCACTACTGAAATTATCAGCCAGTATGTAAGATGTAATACTGAGAAATGGAGTAGGGTTAAAAACATCTTTTGATACTTGGTTGAGTCTACTTTCATTTTGCTGGAGGTAAACTGATATTAACCAAAGTAGGCCAAGATATGAAAGATGAGAATCAGCCTCAGAAAAAGTGGGGTCAGAGTAGAGGGAACAGGGTTTTATTACCAGGGACGGACAGCATCATTTGCCTCCAAAGGACCCTGAAGGCTCTGCTCACACACTTCCAACACTGGCTCCTAATGATGATGACAATGGTGAGGATGAGGATGACGGCAATGGCACATGTTTATTCAGGCCCTATCGTGTGTCAAGTGCTGCACTCCATGCTTTCGTTTTATTACATCATTCAGTCTTCACAATAAGCCTAGGAGATTTTGCAGAAGAAACTGCAGCTTAGAGAGGTAAAACCCCAGAACACTTCTGGCTAAGAAATTCCTCCCCATCCATCAAAGCCTACCTCAGATCTCCCCTCCTTCTGGAAGCTTCCTTCCTTTCCCTCTTCATCTCCTCCATCCCCCACTCAGTTTTCCTTTGACTGTTTTGCAGTCTGTTTCCTTCCTACCTTCCTTCCTCCCTCTTTTCTTTTTCTTTCTTTCTTTCTTTCTTTCTTTCTTTCTTTCTTTCTTTCTTTCTTTCTTTCTTTCTTTCTTTCTTCTTCCTTCCTTCCTTCCTTCCTTCCTTTTCTTCCTTCCTTCTCCTCCTCCTCCTCCTTCTTCCCTCTCTCTCTCTCTCTCCCTCCCTCCCTCCCTCCCTCCCTTCCTCCCTCTCTTTCTTCTGGACACCTGGAGATGTAGTCACACATGTTAGTTTTGCCCGCTCTTTCACCAAGTGCTGCTTGGGCCTCTGGATGCGGCTCTATTACCTTAAAGGTAGGGAAAGTCCTTAGTTTTGACCCAAGTTCATGGCAGGGTGTAGGGCAATTCTCTACCTCTAGAATCTGATCTGGGCCTAGACATGTATTAAATTGCAATGAACTGGATTTTGAGGCTTTCCCAAGTTTCAGATTTCATAGTTATTTTGTACTTGTTACTCTGGACCAAGGGCAGAGAAACGTCACTGTCCTACAGAAAGCTCCACACACAAGAATGTTGGAGAATGGGAAGTCATTTTTAGTCACTGAACTCAAAAGCTTCCCTTCTTATAGGAATCAAGGGTGTATCTTATCTCCCAGTTCTTCCTTCTGAGTCCATCAGTGGCTGGGCCTGCCACCCTCCTATAAAAGGAGAGTAGACAAAGAGAAGCAGAATGTGATTTGGTGGCAAAGAACATTTTTCCCTGGGAGAAAATGGAGTGACTTTTAGCTTATCTGCTGTCACCTTGTTAATGTGATCATTGTTCTTCAAAATAAAATCTCCTCTCCTTACCCATGATGTCTTTCGTGTGAAAAAATTTTTTTAAAGCTGCAACTAAATGGCG